>NW_008336930.1:603644-626614 GCF_000622305.1 Nannospalax galili
TGAGTTCAATATTGTATAACTGTATTAATTCAACTGTGAACCTAAAAATTTACAGCCACTTTTGAAAGAGATATATCCTTGCTCTGGAGTGTTTTACTGAATATGTTAAAGCTACAATTAAATGCTGCTTCTAATCATCTGGTTCTTAAATTTAAAAAAAAATTTAAAAATAATATTTCTTCAAAGCATAAAACTTTGCTCCTTAATAATTAGTAGATGTGAAAAACATTACCATCGAAATCTGCCTGATGGCTTTATATACATGCTCAGATGCCAAGGAGCTCAGAAAGTAACCGACTATGACTAGTAATAATCAGATACATACAGATTAGAGAGGCATGCGCCAACATCTCAGTGTTAGTAGCAAAAACAGCGAGTCTTTCTGCAAGGAACAATATATTCTAAAATGAAATGGAGATCTTTTTTGAAGGTTAAAAAGCTCATTCAATTTTATGTCTTACAGGGCTTATACTGAGTTCAATATTGTATAACTGTATTAATTCAACTGTGAACCTAGAAACTATTAAATGTGTCAATGGTAATGAAATGCTTCTTCTAATTATGTGGTTATTAAATAAATAATTAAAAAATTAAAAAAATCATAACACACAGAACATGATTCAATTAAATACAATCTTGTGAGTGTGTCATTGTGTCTAACACAATATTTATTCTTTTATTATTTTTGTGAAACTAGCTTTTAATGGGCTGGAGAGATGGCTCAGCAGTTTAGTTCTTGCAGAAGACCTGGGTTTGAATCCCAGCACCCACATGGCAGCTAATAATTGTCCATAACTCTAGTTCCAGGGGATCCAACAGCCTGTTCTGTTCTTTGCAGGCATTGCAAAAACACGGATGCACTTACCTACATGCAGGCAATACATGCAAACACATAAAATAAAAATAATAAAATATTTTAAAAGAAAATAGCTTTTAAAAAGTCACAGGATGTAGTCCAGGCTGACCTGGAATGAACTCTGCAGCCTAGGCTGACCTTGGGTATACAATCTTCTTCCTTCAGTTTCTGGCTTAGATTACAGGTGTATACCACCACTCCCAGGTATGCATCACCATTAACATAGTTTTAAGATGCATAATCATTTCTGATATTTAGTGCCTAGAATTGAAAATGTTTATTGATATTTGTACATAAATGAAATAGCAGTATAATTTTGAAGCCTAAGTTTTCAGAAATCTTTGATTTAAAAATACTGATAATTCAATAGTCAAATCTCAAATTAGGTATAATTTGCTCATATGTTTTCAACTATTTTCTTTGTCCTTTCAAAATAAGTTGGAGTATTTGGTTAATCTTCATTGCATATCAATTAATAATTAATTCTGTGGTAATGCCTTAAGCTGTTACAATAGGAAAATGATCCATTTAACCAATGAGATTCTAAAACATATGTACTTTGACCTATGTTTCAATTAGTCATTCAAATATATATTGAATGACAGTTAAATTATGGTGAGTGCTAATGGGGCATGGAATTTTCTCAAGCCAAATGGGAGTGTAATAAAAATGTTCATGTCATATATAAAACAGCAAAATGTACTTAGCAGAATACAGAAACCTTTGGAAAACTCCAATACAACAGATGAATCTACAGTGCTGTGCCATTTCTGGCAAGTTGTGCTTTTACAATGGCAACAGGCCATCACAGAGGAGACAAGGAAGCTTGATTGGTTTGTCAGGCCTTTCCCTGCAACTGTGAATGATTTTAGGGTCTCAGCTCTTGAGTAGGAGATATTACAGGGATTAACAGCCTTGGAGACCATTGGGGATGTATCACCCATACGGAGTTGACTTTGGATACTGCCTCTTGTTTCCTTCAGAACATAAGAAAGGGAAACATCACATCTGTGTCTCCTTAGAGTACAAATATCATATAAAAAGATGAAGATACCAGGTCATCATTGAACTCCATGAAGGGGAAGCTACTTTCTTATGGCCAACAGAATGAAATGTGAGTCTCCCTCTTCCTGAGGGAAACATGACATTCTGTTCTGTTCCATACATTAAAGTACCACACATTATTTTCTCCTCTTTCAAGAGTTAATTCAGTTGGGCCCATCAATCACATGGCCAAGAGACCACCCCACAATGAAGGTCGATTTGCCTGAAAACATGCTAAGGAGATGGGAGGAATAATTAGTTCCTTATGAGATAATGTACTTTCATTTCCCAGAAGCCTCTTCCCCACTCAGCTGCTTACAGAGCACCTGCCATGCAACACCACTAAGCCCAATTGCTTTATTCTTTTCTTTACTTTCCTCTTTTGAATGTCATGGTAGGCACATGAGTGTAACCGCTTGTCAAAACTCATTAACTCATTAATAGAAATGGCTATATTTTATTGTATATAACTTATATTTCATGAAAGATGACTCTGAAAAAAATAGTTGCCTATATACAAAATGAACATTCAAATAATTTTTTTCTTTGTTCTAAAGTGATGGTAGTACATGCTGTATGGTGAAAAGAAAAATTGTGTTGGTAATTAATTCCTTAAGAATTGGTAATTAACTTTAAAAATGACAGCATAATTTAAAGACTTTTCTGAGCTATCCTACTGAGATGGTATAAATTTGGGTGTGTATGAAGAAGTAACTATCCTAGTGCTAATAACCGTAAATACTGTCATTCATTTGCTATAAAAACATTGAAAAGCTCCTTTTCTTAAAATGAAATATTGGTTCAAAGTAGTGCATTATTTTTGAAAAATTGTTATATGAAATACTCCCCTTGTTATTCCTCCATGCCTCTTAATACCACCTCCCTACTGGTAGTTTACTATACTTGGTGTGTATCACTGAAGATTTCATTTACTCATTCAATGAAGAGTTTTGGAATGAATGAAAGAACTTCTATAGTAGGGGCTTCTACACATTTTGCAATACACAAATTTCAGAATGAATGAAGAGATTTGCATTATAGATGAATATACATTTTTATATTTATGTAAATATTTTTAAAATAGTTCAAATACAACATTCATATCATCTCTAAGACTCAAGGAACACTGAGGAAGAGGAGAAAGAGAGTGAGAGACAGAAGACAGAGAAAGACGGCAACATGATCCTCGGGTCAAGAAATAGGCATTCCAATCACAAAAATACAATAGTTACATATGGCCATGTTGGGTCTGCATAAAACTGGGTCTTTCAACAATCGGGCATAGACTGAGGAGATACTCATCTCACTGCTGAACTATTTGACACTGATTCAGGGAGAGGGAAAGTCATTGCCTCCAGTTCTGTGCTCACTAGTGAGTCCTTCCTCCCCAATGTTCCAACGGATTGCTCCAAGCCAACGCTCCCCTGTGGTTCAACTAAATGTTTCACAAAATAAAATCAAGAGTCATGAATCTGGGAAAGGGTCTGGTAGGAATGAGGGGTGTGAGGATTGATAATGATGCCACCTAGGGTCTTTTCTTGTGTCCTTTCCTACACCAGGTAAATTACAAGCCTAAATGTTTTCAGTCACAGCACACAGACCAGGATTATTGAAGCATACACTCCACACAGTTAAGATACCCTCCTCACAAGAGGATGATTTAGAGCTTGGACGCCTTCTATGCACTGAAGAATATGGGCCTTTATACTCTATAGAGTAGGAGGTGGGACAAGGCTGGGCTCCTCTTTCCTCCTTTGGATTGGACAAAATAGGATGCTTGTTGTTGGTTGGTTCACTTATATGGAAGCAGCAAGGGCAGTAAATTTGGAGAGCAGGGGCAGGAAATTTGAAATTCCTGCCAGAGGGTTACTAAGCCCACCAAAAGGGCGAACCTTGGTAGGAATACAGAAGTAGGCCATCCTGGATGAAACTCAAAACAATTGGAAACACAGCTGAATCATGTCTGGAGCCTCCTCTTCTGTCTTGGTCCCCCTTCCCCTGACTATGGGCCTAATTTAAAACTACATTCTCCTTCAATAGGGTTTCAAGGGAGATCAGAGAAGGTATGGGGGATAATCAGGATATTTTGCATGTAGGCATGAAATTGCCAAAGAACAAAATTATTCAATTAAAAATTGTCATTAAAATTTGTGTTACCTTTGCTGGACCTGTGGCACACATCCAGAGCTTTCTTACACATCAACATTGTTAAACTCATGATTTCAAAGGGATTTTATGCCCAATGTCTCAAACTTCTATACTATAGACAAATCACACAGCCTATACCTTAAGTTTAGTAAGTATAAAAATGTAATACAAAACTCTATCAGGACTTGGAATTTTCCATCTTCCCAGGAATTACTCATAACATGTTTTAGCCAATGCATGTCCTTTCTACTTCATTAATGTATCAATGTTATTATTTATTTCATTACAGATTAGTTTTATCTCTCTAAGGACTTTATATAATAGAATCAAACCATTATCTATGTATGGATTCTTTGTCTTTCCAACACATTTTGAGCTTTATATACATGTAGGCAATCATTTCCTTCATATAGATACATCATAATGATAGTAAAAATCTGTCACTTTTTACTTATTCATTTTCCTGAACATTGTATTTGAGTTGCTTCAAATTTTAAGCTATTCTAAATAAATATTTATATGTATTTTTGTGTCTGCTTCATTTCTTTGGGGTAAATACTTAGACATTGTTGTCCTTGATCACAGAGTTTGGTTAATTTTTTGACAATCTCCTAAACTTACTTCTAAAGAAATTGTTATATTTTACTTCTACCAGTAATGTATGTGAATTTCGTTTAACAGAAATTCTTTTAAAGCTTTTTAACTATAAGGGTTTTATAAGTTATTTTATAAGAACCATGACTATAGATGGATTGTTTGGTCACTGTCATTAGAATTGGAAAAAATATAAAAATTAAAATAAGAGTGTGCTACTTTATAGCTGCAATTGGGGTCATTTTTTAGGGCATGAGTTTAATGTCAAAAAGCAAAGTCAAGTTTGAACTCTGGCAAATTTTCAGGTAAATACAGAAGAACATGGTTTTTGAGCTCCCTTTAGCAGATTTTATGACTACCAGTTATATATTTCCATATCAAATATGTTTACCAATAGATAAATAGTTACTTTAAACAAAAGTCTGATAAATTCATGTGCTTTTTTTCTCAGAAGCTGCATCAGCCTCTATTTCTCACCTACTTAATTGTAAAGAGCATTCATGGCCAGAAATAAATACCTGCTTTAAATTTTGTCCCAGATCTTTAGAGTCCCTGTCATTGCTGACATTTCTGCAAGTTTATCACATCGTCCCATGAAGGTTTTAGGTTCAAGCAGATCTCAAATTATTGCTTTATCTCTTAATAGCCATTGGAAGAAGGAGAAATAGGAATTTAAATACTAGGTGAAAACACAAGAAGAGTACTTACTATTATAATAGGTAAAACCAGGAATTTGTAACTGTGATGGCTAATCTTGGGTGTCAAGTTGACTGGATCTGGGCTTAACTGAAATGAAAGATATCTTCTTGATTGGATCATCTGAAGCTGGAAGAAACACCCTAGATGTGGGTGTTACCTTCTGATGGCAGTCAGTATAGAAAGCCAAGGCAGAGGAGAATGCCAGGCTTCTTGCTGCTTGCCTTCTCTCTCGCTGGTGAGTTCGTCTTGCTGCTGTAGACTGAAGACTAGCTGATCTTTTGGAATTTGTAAGGCCTTCAGCACCAGATTGGACCCACAGAGACATCCAGCCTTGTGGACTGAGTGACTACAGATTCTCAGCCTCTCCAGTGTGGTGCAGCCATTGTTGGACTACTTGGACTCTTTCCTGTGAGCTAAGTAGATAAATCCCTATACATATATATTCATTCTACTGCTTTTGTTTCTTTGGAGAACCCTGACTAATACAGCACTCAATATACATTCACTACATCTCATGAAGCCAACACTATCATTACTGGGGTTGTCAGTGGCTTCCTATATAATTTAATTTCTGAGTTTCAGATGGCAACCATTCCTTATTCCTCCCTCTGCAGTCATCTCTGCTCTTTCATGTTAAACATCTATTTTTTTAAATTATTATAAATATTTAGAAAATATGATCTCTTTTTATTATTATTTTTGAGCATATGTATCTGTGTGTGTGTGTGTGTGTGTGTGTGTGTGTGTGTGTGTCCTGTGGGTACAGGCACTCATGGAGGCCAGAAGAATCCCTGGAACTGGAATTACAGGTGGTTATGAGCCTCCTGATGTGGCTGATGAGAACTGGACTTGGGTTTACTGAAATAACAGTAACTGCTCTTAACCACTCAGCCATCTCTTCAGCATCATGTCAGAAATCCAAATCCTCACCATTGTATTCAACTCCAAAGTCATTACTTCTGTCTTTCCTGGTCTCTCCACACCTGCTCCACACCTGTTTTTATTTCAAATCATCACCATGTTGATATTATACAGATCTAAATCATAGTGTAAGTAAAGACTGAATGATTACTCATATATCTCCCTCTTGGGACTTGGAAGGAGCTCCACACAGTCCCCTGTGTTCTTCTTTGCCATCAGCTTTACAATTAATCCTGATGATGCTCTTCACATGTATCAGGCTTAATGGTAAGAGCTGATGTGCATTGTGTTGTTCAGGCCTCCCCATCAATCTCCAAGGGACTGAAGAAAGCAAATAATTCACTTGCAGTATTTGTACTCAATACCTAATACTTATTTCTAAATCATAATAGGTGCTTGGAAATTGCTTTTTATATGAATAAATCAAATGCACATTTGGAATTTAAAAAAATCTCATCCAAATTAGTGTCTTTGGTCAAACTTCTCTTTGAATACAGTATACTGATATGCTTTTTAAATTTTTTTAATTGATTTGTATGTGTGCATGTGTGTGGGCACACATATGCCACAGCATGCATGTAGAGATCAGAGGACAACTTGCAGGGGTCATTTCTCTCCCTCTACCATATGGGTTCTGGGAACTGAATGCAAATTGTTAGGCCTGGAGGCAAGCATTTTTACCCACTGAGTTTTCTTACTGGTCCAAGTATACTAATTTTTCATATTCTATTATCAAGACTCAGAATGGGCATTTTAATGGCATAGAGAACTAATTTAACCTGGAGTCATGACCAATGTGAAGAATCAGCACTCTCCTCATGTCTATTTTCCACTTCTTTTAGGGTCTTGTCTTGGTCCTTCATCCCCTCAAGTCCATATATGAATTTGAGTGTAAATACTCATAAACTGGATTGTGATTAAAATGAATGGCTGAAATACTGTAGGAGCTCTTTAAATGTGCATCTATGGTACAAAAATTCAACGTGCCTATCCTCTTCTGGAAAGTCCACCTGTCTTTGGCATTAAACTTTTGTAGTAGTTCATCTGTGAATACGAAACTATTTTTCAGTCGCTGAATACATAAACTTCTATCACAAAAACAAAAATAAAAAACAGAACAAAACTAGGTTTTCTTTATGCCCTTGAAACTTTCTCCCATTTAATCAAAAGATGCGTTTAAGAACCTGTGATTGAAGTGTAGTTCATTAATTATATTATAACTTTAGTCATTGAAAGCTATTTCTAATTTTGCTGAGGTTAAGAATCCAATAAAACGCCAGCTAGAGAGATGGCTCAGCGGTTCAGAGCATTGACTGCTCTTGCAGAGGATCTGGGTTCGATTCCCAGCACCCACATGGCAGCTACAAACTGTTCTTAACTCCAGTTCCAGGGGAATCAGAAGCCCTTTTCTGACCTCAGTGGCATTGCACAACACGGGTGTACTCATACACAGGCAGGCAATACACTCGTACACATAAAATAAAAATAATAAATAAAATATTAAAAAAAGAATACAGTAAAACAAGTCTACTTCATTGTAGGGTTTAAGACATTTTGACAAACGCAGGTTTTTGAGCAGATATCATCGATCAAGATACAAAGAGCTTCCACCATCTGAGAAAGCGCTTAGAGTTCTTGCTGCAGCTGTTTCCGCCCCTTGCTACCTCCAGGCAAAAATAACTTTACTTTTTGATGTTATCACTCAATATTATCTCTTTGTACAACTTCACATGAGAGGAATCAAACATTTACTCGTTTGTATGAGACTGACTGATATATTCATATCCTTGAGATTCACCCAATTGAATTTTTTTCTATAGCACCTGTCACTTAAAACTTGAGAATTTAAAATAGCTTACATGTTGTGTTCTTTTTTCATATGGACATGCACTTTCGTAGCACCTTTTGTTAAAGTGGTTTCTCCGTTTTGAAATTAAATTGATCAGGCAACTTTGTCAACATTTCAATTGTCTGTGTCGCTGTGGGTCTGATTTGGGATTGTCTATACCGCTCTTGCGATATATTTGTCTACCCACATGAGTGCAATCCCATCTACATTAGTACAGCTTTATACGAACTTGAAATGGGTGTGAACTTTGGAGGTCAATGTTATTTTCCTTTTCAAACTTCCTCATTGAGTTCAGGTCTTTGGTTGTCTATACAATTTTGTTATTAATTTCTACCAAAATTTGGAAAATTTTTAACAATTCTGTTATTGAAACCACACATCAGTTTGGGAAGAAGTGGTATCTTAGGGTTCTAGAACATGAAGACATATTTACATGAGTTTTCTCTCATTTCTTGTTTTATTTTTTTTTCATTTTTTTTTATTTATATTGTATGGGTGTGGACAAGCATCCCAAAGCCAGTGTGTGGAGGTCAGAGGACAGTGTTCAGGAACTGGTTCTCTCTTCTATCATGTGGGTCCTGAGATTGAACTCAAGTCCTCAGGCCTGGAAGCAAGTGCTTTTATCTACTGAACTATCATCACCGGCCCTTATTTAATTTCCTTAAATGTTATAGTTTTCAAGGTGAGAAAATTCTCAATTTTTATTGCATTTATTATTGAAAGTTGGTGATTTGTAGCACAATTATACATTTTATTTATGTATTTTTAAATATAAAAATATTTATGAAAACTGATCTTGTATATTTTACCCCATAAATGTCTTTATTATTTCTATTAATTCAGTTTTTTCTATGTATCAGTCCCAGTCAGGGAAGGGAGGATGGTCTTCTGGTCATAAATAAGAATTTAGACACAGGTTTTTCCTAAATGCTCTCAGTCATATTGAGGAAGTCTTTTCTCTGTGTAATGCTAAGAAGTATTACAAAAAAAGTTAACTTTTGTAACTAAACCCATTTATATTGAGAAAATTATATGATCTCTACCTTTATTCAGAAAAATACTTCGATAATGTGGCTGATTAGTATTTTAAAATTAAAAGATTCTTGATTCCTATAATAATTCCAAAAGGTAATGATTTATTATATGTTTTATAAGTTGATAGGCTTCACTGTTATCTTCCATTAAGTGTTCTGCAGCTGTATTCATGCTGCATATAAATTTTGTGTTCTTAGACTCTCTTTGACCTGATACCATATTTCAATAATTCTGACTGAATAGAGAAGGAATTATTCTTTCCTCATTTATTTTATGAAAAAAATTTATCTAAAATTTTTAACTTAAGGCTTTAAAATAGGCATCTATAAAATCTTACTATAAATGTTTTCTTCATTAAGATAATTAATAAAGCCTTTTCAAAAATAGATATAATACTATTAATTTTAAAAATTCTTGTGAAGCTGGAGAGATGGTACAGCATTTGAGTTCGCTGGCTGCTCTTGCAGAGGACCCGGTTTTGATTCCCAGCTCCCACATGGCAGCTAACAACTGTCTGTAACTCCAGTTCCAGGGGGAATTCAAGGCCCTCTTCTGCCCTTTGTGGGTATTGCACAAAACAGGTCCATGTATATACATGCAGGAAACACACTCATACACATAAAACAAAAATAATAAATAAAGGTTTTTTAAAAAAATTCTTGTTTCAGAATTTGGAATAGTGTCCCTTATGCTGAACTCACCCAGTTTACCTAGGTCTTCACATTTACTGGCAAAAGTTACTTATATATTTTTTCACTATTTCCTTTAGCGTCTGTGCTAGATAGCTTTAGTTGTTAATTTGACACACCTGGGCAGAAGGAACCTCAATTGGTGGATTGCTTCCATTGGACTGGCATGTTGCCATATCTGTGCGGCATCTTCTTGATTACTGAGTGATGTGGGAGGGCTCAACCAACCCACTGTAGATAGTGCCACCCATGAGCAGGTGGGCCAATGTTGTATAATAAAGCAGGTTCAGCACAGGCCAGGGAAGCAAGCCAGTAAGCAGCTTTCCTCCATGACCTGTGCTTCAGCTCCTGCCTCCAGGTTCCTTCCCTAAGATCCTATCTTGGGCTCCCTCAGTGATGAACTGTGACCCCAGAGATGTAAGCTGTAAACCATTTCCTCCTCAAGTTAGTACTGGCCAGAGTGTTTTGACACTAACAAACTAGAACAGTATTTGGTACCAGAGAGTGGGCTGTTGGCTGTGAAGAACATGGCCATGTGGGGTTTTAGAGGAATGTGGAAGACTTTGGAAGTTTGGGCTAGAAAAGTTGTTTATTTCTGTAAGCAGAAATTAACAGGCCATTCTAGTAGGTCCCTGGAAGAAAGTAGTGCTGAGAACAATGTAGTTCCAGAGGAAAGTAAGGACTTAAGCAGCAATTGGGATATTTTGGCAAAGAGTCTGCCTGGAGTCTGCCCACAGCCAAAAAGCTTTTCTGAGGCTAAGTTGAAAAGTAAAAGGCTAATTTCTTTGGAGGAAGAAATTTCAAGACAGCCTAATGTAGAAAGGGTGACATGGCTATTAATGGTGAATAATATGCATGTTTATAATGAAAAAAAGCAAATGGGGCAGAAAGAAATACAGAATGTACAGTTTGGATTGAAAAAGAGCACAAGAAAGATTAATGTTGGAGCCAAGGCATGTGCTGAAGGAGAGGATCCTTTTGATAAGATTAAAGTGATTAAAGAGAGGCCTAGAGATTTGCACTTAAATAATGGAGAGAGTGCATCCAAGACAAGACCACACTCAGCTAAGCCTCCAACTTGTGAAAGGAAAATGCTGCAGGGGTTTTCTACTAAAAAAAAGAGAAAAACTTCTAAAGTGGATGCAGCAGGCTGGGGTCCATCCAAAACCTGCAGCCAAACTTGGCAGTTTCATTGATTGGATGCTGACTTTAGAGGCATGAAAGATGCAAGAGTGAAGGGGTCATTCATTCTTTCTCTGTAGTTTCAGAGACCAAGGCCAGGCAGTGTGCAGCAGGGGTGTCTCTGCATAAAGAAGGCCCTGATAGGCCATTGTGTGAAGCTGTAAAGGTGAAGACTGGTAGGCAATGAAGACCCCAAGAAGATGTTAGTGGTGTCAGAGCTGTGAGGCATCTGCCATGGAAAGCTGCATACAGGAAATGGTACCAGCCCAAGAGAGATGTATGTTTCACACAGCAAAGTTGGAGAGGCTGAGTGATCTAAGTCCTTTGGAAGTAAAGTCCCAGAAGTCAGATGTAGAGCTACTGGATATGGTGTTTGCCCTGCTGGTTTTCGGACTTGTTTTGGTCTGGTACTTCCTCACCATGGCTCTGTTCCTTCCTTTTGGAATGGGAATGTGTATTCAGTTCTACTGTATGTTGGGAGTATGTAATTAGTCTTTTGATATTATAGGGGTTTACAATTAAGCAATTTTCCCAAGTCTCAGAAGAGACTTTGGACTGTGGACTTTTGAATAGTATTGAGATTGGTAAAGACTATGGGGAATAAATGCATTTTGAATGTTTCCCGTAGGCTCCAAGTATTTTCACATTTGTCCCCAGTTGGCACTATTTCGGGAGGTCTTAGAAAGTGTGGCCATGCTGGAGGAAACACGTCACTGGGGGCAGGCTTAGAGAGGTCTTAAGCCTTGCCTGATCTCAAGTCGGTTTTCTTGCTTCCTGTGCCTGCTTGAAGAGCTGAGAGCTTAGCTTCTGCTCCTACTCCAGCCACCTCTGCTGCCACATCTTTCCACCATGATGGACTCTTGCCCGTTTGGAACTGTAAGCTAAATAAACTCTTCATTTTATAAGTTCCCTTTGTCATGGTGTTTCTATCACAACAATAGAAAAGTAGTTAATACACTAAGTAACTTATAAAGAACAGACTTATAAGAGAAGTCTAAGATGGGGCCCCCACCATCAGGTGGGGGCCTTCTTGCTTCATCATCATGAAGGAAAAGGTGGGAGAGCAAAGAGACAAATGGGGACAGGCCTTCCTCCTATTTGTGCCATTACCTCTCGAAGCACTG
The DNA here is from genome assembly GCF_000622305.1 of Nannospalax galili. NCBI lineage: Eukaryota > Metazoa > Chordata > Mammalia > Rodentia > Spalacidae > Nannospalax > Nannospalax galili. Next base: position 615,786 of record NW_008336930.1, read on the forward strand.
ACCTCTTTTAACATTGCACATTCGTTACTGACCTTCAATACAGTCTTGGCGGGGACAAATATTGAAACCATCATATCAGTTGTTCAGGTCTTACAGCTGCTTTTGTAGGAATGGTAGCTTTCCTTACTCTGTTTAAGTAAGGGCTGGAATCCTCTATCTCTCATTTTAATCTGCAAGCAGGACAGTCACAATAAACATGAATAAAACTATCCTAAGGGATTTGGAAGATATCATTCATACAATTTCATCTTCTATTTTCATTAATATCTGAAATCATTTTAAGCTCAATTTTCTTCTCTGCTCAATATTCTTTGCGAAAATATGCAAAGGGTGATATGAAACTTCTATAACAATATTAGTGACTGATATCTTACTATTACTTATTTTATGGGCTCTTCTTTATAATTAGTTGAAAAGTGGAGCATTGAGCAACTTATGAATAAGTAACAACCAGATATACAAAAACATAGTGTTGCTATCCCTCCACTTATACATGCCATTATCCTCAAAAGGCATTCATTAACTGCCTATTCTATTTGAGATTAATTATAATTGATCACAACAAGCCTTTTTGAAAAAAGATATTTTTGTCAACTGAACTATCCCAATTCCAATCACCATCCCAAGAAACTTATAGCAAATTTTGGATACTATTTATACCTTATTTAAATTACACCAAGCATCATCTTAAGTCTGAGATTTTCGGTAGGCATTCCCTGATAATGCCTAAATGGAGATAATGTTTACAGTGGTAGAAAGGTGACCAGCTCTACAAATGCAGCCTAGCTATAGCAAATAGTCAATCCAATTACCTTAGACCCAAGAAATTTAAATTAAGCCTCTTCTAATTTGAAGAAGATTTAAATCACTAATAGGATAATTGCATCTGATTTCAAAGTAAAATCTGTACAGAATTTCTTTTCTCTTTTTTGGGTCTTTTTGAGACAGGGTCTCCCTGTAGCCCCAGCTGTCCTGGAACTCACTATGTAGACCAGGCTGGCCTTGAACTCACAGAGATCTGCCTGCCTCTGCCGCCCAAGTGCTGACTACAGGGGTGCGCCACCATGCCATAACTCACTTTTAGAAATAGAGCATTTCCCTCAGTTGAAAAATGAGGAAACAGGTGAGTGTCCTTCATCCTCTTGTTTGCTGTCCTTCCTCACTCTGACATAATTAATAATAAACAGTCCTGTCCTTTTTCTTTAGTGTACTTGCATGTGTTCACAAATTGTCTTACTAATGACGATATTAGCAATTAGTAAATGAGGAACTTGCACTGCATCTTATTACCATCAGTCTCTTAGTTTCATAGGGAATTCCCTCTCTGTTTCAATGTTCCATACACTTCTGTTTGAGCCATCTGAGGTTTCACAGAGAGCTTTCATTATTGAATTAATTCTGAAAGAAGTAGGTTTTGCCCTTCCCATTCTTTCAGAAGAGACCTATGAACAGATGTTCGTTTATGTTGTACACACACCTCTGTTATCTACTTTGTGATAGTAAATGTCTTATCTGCTTTTTGTGATACAAGTGGAGTGTGAATTTGAAAAATTAGTGTCATGGATTTCTTTATAATTATTTTCTTAACATTTGAAATTTTAATAGACTAACATTTTCCTCATTTAATATATAATTAAACACTCAGTCTTCAAAGAAAACCATTTTCCCCTCTATAAGTTAAGCTTAATGTTGCTATTGAACATTCCCTCAGAATTTATTCAGTATCCTTTTCACAGTCTGCAGATATAATGTCTGGCACTTAAATTTATTGAATGAGCATTTATTAATTCTGTATTATAATGAAAATGACCATATCTCAAAATATAACATTCAATAAGCTTAATTTATTTTCATATATATGAAAATTGGATTGGTTTTGTTTATCTGATAAAATTGGATACAACATTAAAAAGATAAAGTTTCATAAGAATGCTTTTCATACTTACTTTTATTAGCATCCATGGTTTAGAAAAAATATCTAACACAACACAAGAATTATTTTCCATTTCGGTTGGAATATTCTCACTGATATCTAAAGAATCACAGTGTTCAGTCTAATTCAGATATGCATAATTACAAAATGTTCACAGAATATCTGCTTTTTCTCTGGAAATTTATGAACTATGATTTCACTAGTGTTAAAATGTTAACATATTTTTTGCTTTAGTAAATGCAGTTTTGTAGCAGCATTTTTCCAAAGAACAAAGCAAGTGTCATGAATCTCCTCATGATTTAGTGTTTCATGATGAAAAATGAACTACCACATCACACCGGCATAGCCTAACACCAGAAAGCATAGAAAGAAAGCAGGAAATAATAGTTTTTCTCTGATCTGAAAAAAGGAAAGAAGGGATGAGACTGGGAAAGGAGGAAGAAGAAACAGGGAGGTGGAAGCCTGCCCAAGGAAAGAATGTGCCAGATGCAGAGCAAAATACGGCCTGAAATTCTGACAAGGCCTGTATAGCATTTGTACATGGAAATTGGGTCGGTTGGGGAAATACTAGGAAATTAGCAACATTTGCTTTTCTTAAATGGCCACAGTTCAGTAGAATCTATGCAGACATTAAACATGAAATGCCTCTAGCAGTTTTCAAGCACCAGAGAACATTTTAATTGGTGATAGATTTAATAAGCACAACACATTGGACCTAGATGATTCAGACTAAAACATTTTCTTTTCCAATGCAGTATGACCCTATCAGCTCTTTTTTCCTAACAGAAATGTCAGTGTCTATAGAGCTGAGCCTTCCCAGCTTTGTGTCACTTGAGAGTTTGCTAATTGCTATTTCTCCTTCATAAGGCACAGGAAGAAGACTACTAATTTGATGCCCAACTTTTTATGAATGTTCACGTTTGAACTAAGGAATCTATAGTTTGTAAAGCATCAGCAGACTTGGGTATAATTGAAACTTTGAAGAATCTGAAGTTAGGAGTCATAAGGTTGCAAATTTTATACCAATCAAACTCAATGAATAAGTTTAGTAATATGTATCAAGTTAAAATATCTTAATAAAATATAAAATAACCACAAAACCTTTCTAATTATTCATTGTAGCTTAGGCTGAATCTTACACAAACAAGTTCTTTTTTTATTTTATTTATTTTATTTTATTTTATTTTATTCATATGTACATGTGTGTGGGCATGCATGCACCTGTGTGGCATGCACATGTATATGGAGGTTATGTTCATGCCAGATGTCTGCTTATATTCCTCTCCAATTTAGTTTTTGAGACAGTGATTTTCACTGAATCTGGGTGTCCCTAGTTCAGCTACACTGGCTGGGCAGTGAGCCCCAGGCATCCTTCTCCCCTCATCTCTCCAGTGCTGGGGTTATAGGTGATTAGTGCTGCATCAGGCCTTTATATGGGTGCTGGGTACCCAGATTCCAGTTCTTTTGACATATATTTTGCCCACAAAGCCAGCTCCCCAGTCCTCAGTCTAGTACATCTACAAAGTCTTATTTTTAAATCTGTCAAACAGGAAAACGTTTGTGATTCAACAAAGCTTGAACTTTGCTTTGACCTCCTCCATAAGGTTTCGTTCTCATGCAGTTAAATTCAAAATACAACAGGTTCAAAGAAGTCTACCGCGCTAATCATATAGTATTGCATTTTTTAAACTTGCAGTAAATACTACCCTCAAGGACAGTGGTAATTATGGGGCTCAACAAGCTCATTTCTAAGGAGATAATTCTCATTTCTAATTACAGCAATGGGAAGTGTATGCATAAATTAATATAGCTGCTCAGTGGACTATTCTCTGCTTGATGACTGGAATAATTTTCTCCACTTAGCTCCTACAAGTAAAACACTGAAGTGTTTTTATAGTAAACCCCGTAGCACATAGGAACTTCCCTTTTCTTTTTTTTAAAAAAGGGTGTCAAACCTAGAGAAAGCACAACCAATACAGTTGGTCTCCCAGAACTGGTGATTGTCAACAGCTAGCATTTTGATACTTTCTATTCTCAGAAATCTAACATATTTGTAAAGTATAAGTTTGGTGGGAAATTCACACCAGTGATACCAGCTGATGGGACTCTGAGGCAAGATGGAGAATTTGATGGCAGCCTTATGTATGGGGTGAAACCCTGATTCCAAAAGACCACCAACTACTATGACAGCAGCAATTCAACAAACTTAAGTAGCATCTGCTAATAAGCAAGGATATTCCAAGTAACTGACAGTTTGTACCTTTCCAGAATAAAAATGAAGAAACATATTTTTCAAAGAGTAAATCTTATTTACCTTATGTGATACTTAACAATGATTCCAACTTGATGGAGTCAGGATCATCCTTGAGACAAGCCTCTGGGCACACTTGTGATGAGTGATCTAGATTCTATCAACCTCTATGTATGCTTGTAAGGGATTGTGAATTGATAACATTAACTGAAGTGGCAGGACTCAACCAGTGTGGCAGCACTGTCTGATTGCAGCCCAGATATATGGAGAGCCAAGGGGAGAGTTTTTGCTTTCTCTCACATTGTCTTTGTTTTTTGCTGACAAATTTATCTATCCTGTTCATCTACCCTGTTCCTGTACTGCTGCTGCCATCGTTCACGAATGTCAGAACCTGATTTCTTTAGTCTTCTATTGTGGACTGAAGCCCACTAGTTCTCTAGGAGCCTTTTAGACTTTCAGCATCAGATGGAAATGCTGAGGCATCCAGTCTTGTGAACTGAGCTTCTCCTAGTTCTCAGACTCTGGAGTGTGAAAACAGCCATTGTTGGACTGCCCATACTATATTGTCTAGACCAATCTAATAAGTTCCCTTTTGATGCACACTCATTCTATCAATTCTGTTGACAGAACCCTAATTAATAAAACTTGCTTATAATATAAGAATAGCATTTACAGAGCATTCTACTCTGTGGTATCAATTTATGAATTAAATATATTTAATAGGGACTATCAAGATACAAAAGAGAATTTAGGTTTGAAATATCCATATCCAAAAAATTTATGCCAGAAATTGGTATTTCTCTTTTCGTTGTCTTTTCACAATAGATGTTTGTGTGTAGAATTATGTACCTAAAGATGTGCTAGATCATAGTATGTTTTGTGGAACTTTTAAAGTGAGAGAATTCAAGAACATGCAAAGATAATCTCAGAGGAAAGAAAGAATATGATGGGTGTTGATCTTAAACACACCAAATAGTAAATAAGTCAACTTTTAGAAATAAAGCTGTGGCATAGGAGGCATTAAGAAGATGACCATGAGGCTGCTGAACAATCACTCACCACTCTTGTAGAGGACCTGGGTTAGGTTCCCAGCACCCATATGGTAACTCACAACAGTCTGTAGCTCCAGTTCCAGGGGATTTGGTGCCCTCTTCTGGACTCTGCAGGCATTGCTCAAAGATGATGCACTTACATAAATGCAGGCAAAATGCTCATGTACAAAAATAATTGTGTATAAATAAAAAATGTTTTTAGAAGAAGCTTAACATTTAATGAATGGTTATGTCATGACCTCAATATATTTATCCACCCACTGCCTTCTCTTCGGACACATCCTGTTCCCAATTTGTCTAGTGTGCTTGGCCATTCTATACATGTTTCTCCTCAAATTTTTCTTGGACTTCACTTACTTTAAGTCTAACGAGGGTATTATTGGACACCTAACAAGAACAGATGATATAATCTTCTTTATCTATATATCTTCCATTTAAAATTTATGGATTTATTCAACATCATATCCTAGTCCACAGAATTTGTTAGTGTAAAGTTATAATGGAGATTCATTAAAATATTAGCTCTTCATTGTTCTTTTAAAAGGAGTAGGCTGCACAGTTCTCTTGTGACACATGATATCTAAACCCTTGAGCTAGCCACACTTGTGGTGTACATCAGGAACTATGAATAGGGGACTAAAATTTTATGTTTCAGATAGGATACTTACTAATATAGGTGGTTTGCAGACTGTAAAGTTCACTACTAAAGACCCAATTTAACCATGAACATAAGGTTAAAGTAGTCACCCTACTTCTGTCTTTCCCCATCAATCACCATACAGAGCAGGAATGGGCAACTGTGTGAAAAATTGCTATTGATTTGTGACTGTGATGAGATGAATTATTGACTCAAGCCCCTCTAATGAACGAGAAATGGTTATTGTGCAACAAGTTTTAATGTCAGTAACTTCTAAACATTTTCTCGGTGTTTTCTGTGTATTAATTTTTTCATCCAAAATTTTTGGGACAGGATGAATAAAATCCTAAATTCTGAGGTATTTTTCCCTTTAATTAACTCAAGACATAATTGGGGGCCAGCAACCTCTTTATCTCATTAAAGTGAATGTTGTCTTTATAGACAGAACTAAAATCAAAGTTTTGTATTTTTTAAGTGAGTTTTATCTTGAAAACATGCTTTTCTTAAGAAGATGATGAGCACTGCGTTTACTTGCAAGGGACAAGTAAATGTGCAGGATGCTTATGATACATGGGTATTTACTTTATCAGGAAAGTGTATTACTTTCCTGATACTATTCATTTTATATACTATATAAATATTTGGTTTCAAGTTGGACTTTTATTCATCTGTTAGTGTAAAAAAAGATTTATACTTAGGACAGGGTCAACAGTTTTCAATTGTTTCAATAGCAGATTTGAAGAGACATTTTTCCCCCTAAGTTAAACACTATTCACTGAAAAATGACCTCCAACATACAGTCCTGAAAGTCTTCATCATTTTCATGCGGTGGAAAGGCTTTGGAATGAAAGTACAAAGATTAATCTAGCTTCCTGACTGACTGCTGGTGACTGGCAGCGTGACTTTGGACAAGTGACTTATCTGAGGCTATTTTTCACTTGAAAACAGGTTATAATTACACCTGCCCTATATACCATGCAGGGATATTGTGAAGTTCAAATTAATGATAGGTTAGATCTCCTGTCCCAGATAGGAGGAAAGAAACAGAAATAATAAAAATTATGTGACAGGGGATAAGGTAAGTCAGGAAATTTCTTCAAATAGCTACTTTTATGCTGGTTAGAAGGTGCCAGTGAAGAAATAAAGGCAAAGGACATTAAAAGAGGTCATCTGGAAGCCATCATTAAAGATAGAAGGCCTCTTTTCAAATTCACTTATTTTTCCTAGATTTCCATCTTTTTTTCTGGTTGGTCATAGGAAAAATTTACTATCCCTGAATTGCCATAGTTATAGAAATTGATTATCCTCCATTAAAAAAAACTCATCTATTTAGCAAATTCTTTCCTGTGTCTATAAGGTCCAGTGTATTCTTTACTCTTTCCACTATTACATTCAGGGTATCATACCTTTTGTTGAAGCTTTGGTTTTTTTTTAATTATTTATTTAACAACCATATAATTAGAAGAGGCATTTCATTACAACAGCATTGACATATTCAATAAAAATTTCCAGAGCTAAGATGATTCTCTTTCAAAATTGGCTGTCTATTTTTAGGTTTACAGTTGAATTAATACAGTTATACAATATTGTACTCCATATAAACCCTAGAACACATAAGATTAAATAAGGTTTTAAACTTTGAAAAAGATCTCTATTTCATTATTAAAATACACAGTTTCATACAGAAAAATTTATTTTTAATACAATTGACACTATGATGCATATGCGTTTCTAATCTCTATATATCTGGTTATTCACAGTTGGTTACTTTCTGAGCTCCTTGGCGTCTGAGCTTGGATATTTTTTATACAACCACTTTACAGGTAGCACCCTCCCATAGCTTCTCTCCCCCCACTAGGGCACTTATACTCTGATATCCCTGCCACTGTCTGCTGTGTTGTCGGCACCCCCAGCCATTCCCCACTATTTGCCCTTCTGGTGAATCTAGTCAGCCTATCTAGAGGTTTTGTTTTAGGAAGGTCAGCTGTTCTTCATCTAGTATAATCAGTTGTCAATATTCCTTTGGATAAGATTGGGGTCTGCTGCTCAATTACCCAGTTCTATACTAGGTTACTATCTGGGAGTCCCTTTGGCCACCCTGGCCAAAAACTCAAAAGAAAATATCACCTGTCTGGTTTGAGCTTGCTATGGAGCCTTTAGCTTTACATATGGACTCTTATGAAATTATATTGGCCCCTTTAATCTTTGGTTATACTTTCCTTTTGGGTGTTTAAGGCCACACAGTTGGTCCAGATAAAACAATTTATTTTTACTCTTAAGGTCTTTGATGATCTGTTCCTCAGGGGTCACGTGGGCTTGGGAGGAGCCCCTGGCTCCTTTCTTTTACCAGTTCCACCTATGTCAAAGGTCCTGCTTGACCATGGTTGGCTTCGCTTGGAAGCATGGAGAAAATAATTCCTCTGTGTTGACCCTCCTCTTTATAGATTGGACACTGGTTCAAGTCCATCTGGTGGGGTCTCCTCGGCCTCCTTGATCAAGAGAACAGGTGACCCACCACCATTATAGGACATTTTGAGAGATGCTCATAGTCCCCTGGAACTAGTTGACCTAGGAGTGCAAGGACCAAAAAGTGTCCTTTATGACCCTCTGACCAAATTATTACAGACCTCGAAGTACAACTGTTAAACACCCAAGAAGGTTAGGTCCACCAGTCTGGTATTTTTATTTGCTGTGTGTCATGTAGATAGGTCTTGGTCAAGGACCAGTTGTTCTCAGATAAACCTTACCTGGACATATATTTCTTGATCTACTATGTATAATTTGTCAGTAGATTGTAGGAGTAATATGGTTCTCTCTTGTTTTCAAAACTAGCCAGGCATTGTTTATATCTCACATTGTCTCACCCCTTCATCATGGTTTTCCCTCTTAAGGTGCCCCCATTTCCCCATTTCTCCCCTAATAATACCCTTCTCCTATGGTCCTACCTCTCTTGAGCTCCTTTCCCTTTATCCCCTAGGTTCCTTATAGACCCTCCCCCCTCCCTTAAACTAACCCAATTTTTATTCATATCTCCCTTACTAACACCTGTTTCCTACTGTTCTTCTCTTTCAGATTATTTCTTTTCTTTACCTCCCTATTTCCTTTCCATTATCCTGGTTCCTGTAGTTATGTCTGGTTGCATACTTATTTATCAGAGTCTGATTTTAGGATCCACATATGAGGGAGGACATTTGTTGATTTTTTTTCTGAGTCTGTGTTACTTCACTTAGTGTAACAGTTTCTAGTTCCATCCATTTACCTGCAAATTTCATGATTTCATCTTTCTTTACTGTTGAGTAAAACTCCATCATATAAATGAACCACATTTTCATAATCACTCATCAATTAAGGGACACTTAGGTTGCTTCCATCTCTTAGCTATTGTGAAAAGAGCAGCAACAAACATGGATGTACAAGTGTCTATGCAATAGGATGAGTTCTTTGGGTATATGCCAAGGAGTGATATAACTGGTTCAAATGGTAGGCTCATTTTTAGTTTTTTAAGAGTTCTCCACACTGCTTTCCATGGGGGTTGAACCAGTTTGCGGCCCCACGAGCAGGAGATAAGTGTTCTCCTTTCCCCACATCCTCTCCAACATTTGGTATCATTTGTTTTCTTGATCTTAGCCAGTCTGGCTGGGGTAAGGTGGAATCTTAAAGTGGTTTTAATTTGCATTTCCCTGATTATTAGTGATGTTGAACATCTTTTAAGATGTTTCATATCCATCTTTATTTCTTCTTTTAAGAACTCTCTGTTCAGCTCCTTAGCCCATCTTTTAACTGGGTTGCTTCTTGTCTTGGTTCTCTGTTTTTTGAGTTTGTTATAAATTCTAGTTATTAAACCTCTGTCGGATGTGTCGCTGGTGAAGATTATCTCCGATTCTGTGGGTTTTCTGTTTGCTTCCTTGGTTGTCTCCTTTGATGTACAGAAGCTTTTTAGTTTAATGAGGTCCCACTTGTTCATTCTTGCCCTTGTTTCCTGAGGAATTGATGTCCGGTTTAGAAAATCCTTTCCTACACCTATATTTCCTAAGTTTTTCCCAATGTTTTCTTCTAATAGTTTCAGAGTTTCAGGCTTTACATTGAGGTTTTGAGCCATTTGGAATTGACTTTTGTGCAGAGTTAAAGATTGGGGTTTAGTTTCATTCTTCTACAAGTTGAGATATCGTTTTCCAGCACCATTTGCTGAACATGCTGTCTTTCCTCCAGTTAATGTTCTTGGCCCCTTTGTCAAATATCAGGTGGCTGAAATTGTACTTATTCATATTTGGGTCTTCAATTTTGTTCCATTGGTCTATGGGTCTAATTTTGTGCCAGTACCATGTTGTTTTTATGACTATAGCTCTGTAATACAGCTTGAAATCTGGTAGAGTATTCCCCCCGACATTGCTCTTAGTGCCTAGGGTTGTTCTGGCTCTCCGAGGTCTTTTGTGCTTCCATTTGAATATTACGATAGATTTTTCCAATTCTTTGAAAAATGTCATGAGAATTTTGATTGGCATAGCGTTGTATCTATATATGACTTTTGGTAGGATGATCATTTTCACAATATTAATTCTTACAGTCCATGAGCATGGGAGGTTCTTCCATCTTCTGATGTCTTCCTCAATTTCTTTCTTTAAAGATTTAAAATTTTCATTGTAAATCTCTTAAATGTTTTTGGTCACGTTTACTCTGAGATTTTTTGTTTGTTTGTTTGTTTTGCAGCTATTGTGAACGGGAGTGTTTCCATGTGCCCTTTCTCTGATTGCTTGTTATTGCTATAGAGAAAGGCTATAGTATTTTACAGGTTAATTTTGTAGCCTGCCACTTTACTGAATGTGTTAATAATTTCTAGGAGTTTTCGGGTGGAATTTTTGGCATCCCTTAGGTATAACATCATATCATCTGCCAAAAGTGATAATTTGATCTCTTCTTTTCCAATTATTACTCATTTAATTTCCTTTTCTTGTGTTA
>NW_008336930.1:626703-627304 GCF_000622305.1 Nannospalax galili
TCTTGGCTGTGGGTTTGTTATATATGGCTTTAAATATGTTGAGGTATGTTCCCTCCAGTCCAATTCCCTCTAGGATTTTGAATGTAAATGCATGTTAAATTTTGTCAAAGGCTTTCTCTGCGTTTATTGAGATGACCATATGGTTCTTGTCTTTGAGTCCATTTATATGATTTATGACATTTATTGACTTACATATATTGAACCATCCCTGCATCCCTGGGATAGAGTCAACGTGATCATGGTGGATGATCTTTTTGATGTGTGTCTGTATGCAGTTTGCAAGTATCTTGTTGAGCATTTTTGCATCTATGTTCATTAAGGATATGGGTCTGAAGTTTTCTTTTTTGGTTGTATCTTTACCTGGCTTCAGTATTAGACTGATGCTAGCTTTATAGAAGGAATTTGGAAGTTCTCCCTCCATTTCTATCATTTTGAATAAATTAAGTAGTATTGGATGTAGATCTTCTTTAAATGTCTGATAAAATTCTGCTGTAAATTCATCTGGCCCTGGGCTTTTCTTTGTGGGGAGGTTTTGTATTACTGTTTCAATTTCTTTATGTGTTATGGGCCTGTTTAAGCTGTTGATCTCTTTTTGGTTTAG
>NW_008336930.1:627422-627961 GCF_000622305.1 Nannospalax galili
TCTGGTGTCTGTTGTGATGTTTCCCCTTTCATCTCTGATTTTGTTGATTTGGAGGTGCTCTTTCTTTCTTTTGGTTGTCTGGGCTAGTGGTCTGTCAATCTCGTTTGTCTTTTCAATGAACCAGCTCTTGGAGTCGTTGATTCTTTGTATTGTTTTCTTTGCTTCAATTTCATTAATTTCTGCCCTGATTTTTTAAAATTTCTTCTTGTCTGCTGGGTTTGGGTTTTGTTTGCTGTTGCTTTTCCAGTATCTTGAGTTTCACCATTAAGTCATTTATTTGTGTTCTTTCTGATTTTTTGATGTAGGCACTTAGAGCTATAAACTTCCCTCTGAAGACCGCTTTCAGCATGTCCTACAGGTTTTGTTGTGTTATATTGTCCTTTTTATTTAGTTCCAGGAATACTTTTATTTCTTTCTTAATTTCTCTATTGACCCATTCATCATTTACTTCTGTGTTGTTTAATCTCCATGTATTTATGTGGTGATTAGGGCTTCTTCCAGCGTTGATTGTAAGGTTTATTGCATTGTGGTCTGTTAGA
>NW_008336930.1:628141-639804 GCF_000622305.1 Nannospalax galili
CTGGTAATGAGTTGGGATTAATCTGGGCCTTAAAGTCCAGTAGTACTGTTTTTATGAAGTTGGGTGCAACAGAGTTTGGTGAATATATGTTCATGATTGTAATATCTTCTTTGAGATAGTGTCTTTCCTTAAAAGTGAGATGAGTTTCTTGCAGACAACAAAAAGATAGGCTTTGTTGAAGTTTTCGGTCCATTTTTTTCAGCTGAGTTTTGTGCAGGGTGAGAGCCAAAGATCTAATTTCACTATTCTATGTGTACCTATCCAGTTTGGCCAGCATTATTTGTTGAAGATGCTGTCTTTTCTCCAGTGTTAACTCTTTTTGTTCCTTTGACAAAAATCAAGTTGCTGTAAGTGTGAACATGAACCTGGGTCCTCAGTTCTATTTCATTGATCAATGTGTCTGTTTTCATGCGAGTACGAAGCTGTTTATAGTATTGTAGCTCTGTAGTATAATTTAAAATCAAGGATGGTGATGCCTCCACCTCTTCTATTATACAGTATTGTTTTGGCTATCCTGGTTTGTGTGCATGTGTGTTTGCATATGAATTTCATAATATTTTTTTCAATTTTGGGAAAGAATTGTGTTAGCATTTTAATGAGAATTGCATTGGATTTTACCTGGGGAAGAATTGTGTTAGCATTTTAATGAGAATTTAATTGAATTTAACCATAAGCATGATAAAGGATTTTAGGTGGTTATATATAAAATTAATTCATATTTACCCAAAATTCTTCTCTGGTATGATACTCAAAATATACATGAATGTTTTCAGACAATAGTCATACGAGATCCTCTTTGTTGAGGTACTGGGCTGAGTTTTTCATATACTCTGTTATGTATTCCCAGTAATGACCTATGATCTTTATATTTAATTATTCTAAATTTAGGTACAGAAAAAGGAAGATTTCCCTTAACATCAGAACTAGGTTTCAATTTGTGTTCAAACTCACTAGTTTCTGACCACAGGGCCCCTATTCACTGCAAAGCACCTACAGTTAGAAAGGAGGAACATAAAAGGTGCTGGGGAGTTAGGTCAGTTGATAAACTACTTGCCATGCAAAAAGAAGGACCTGAATTCAACCTTCAGAAACTATGTGAAAACAAACCAACAAACAAACCAACAAAGCTGACTATGAAGATGTGTGTTTATCTTCCCAGCACTGGGGAGACAAAGAATGGTGGATCTCTATGATTCACTGGCCGGCCAGCCTAGCCTATTTGGTGTACACTAGGCTGATGAGAGACATTGTGTCCAAAAACAATGAGATTGACAACATCTTTGTGTGGTGTCACACATATTTAATGCCAGGAGTCAGGAGGTAGAGGCAGGTAGATCTCTGTGAGATCAACGCCAGCCTGGTTTACATAGTGAGTTTCAGGCCAGCTGGGGCTACAGGGAGACTCTGTTTCAACAGACAGACAAACAATAAACAAACAAACTCAAAGAAAGATGGACCATGTCTGAAGAAGAACACCTTAGGTGACTTCTGGCCTCCATATGCATACACACACACACACACACACACACACACACACTCACACACACACACACACACACACACACGGGCACACTCACACATACACAAAGGCTTTGTGATTGAAAATGACTAACTTATTTAACATTTATAATGACTAAGATTCTGCTACATATATAAATAATGTAAGATTTTAACTCTATTTGAAAATTACCTTCATAAAATTTCTGTTCAAGAGATGGATTACTTCTGCCTGCCAGAATCAAGTCCAGTAAGATGCCATAGCAAGCAAATAGGAAGTGAGGTAGAATAGAATGGTCCAGGTATGATGCAAACCTGGAGCCATAGGGTTTGTGACCCTCTCAGAAGTATTAGACCACTACTCAGACCTGCAGGAGCTGGTTTATTTCTGTTCAGTTCACCCTCTGACTTTGCACATGTGTCATCAGCAAATTTTGAGAGTTAACAGTGAATGATAGCCAATAATTAATGGCAGCCAAGGAAGGAGAAAAGGAAGATAGTCCCTGTTTGGGAGAATCTCAAGACCAAGTTCAAGATGTTAACATGTTCACTCATAGTCGATACACTAGAACAAACTTCCTCAAGCTTTTTTGAAAATAATCAGTATCAAAGTCAATTCAGAGAAGTGGGAGGGTATGTGAATGCAGACCAGTATACTTGCTGAGGCTGTGAGGAACAGATTGTTGTGTTTCAGTTAGTGCTTTCCAATAGGATTAAGAATAAATTTATTTTATTCAGTTGAGTCATAGAATATACACATTTAACATAAGAAAATTAAACCTGATTAAGTTAACACAAAGGGCCAATCATTTCTCGATTTGACCTCTGTACCTCAACTTTCCTAGCCTACCCCCCACTGCTTGTCATCTTTATCACATTCTAGACTACCTCTACCACTTACTGCACTTACTACACACCCTGTCCTGCCCTGCTGCCCATCACTTCCTATTTTTCCCCCAAAATGAATCCTTAGTCTCTACTAGCCCACAGAATAAGCTAATTTATGGCTCTTAAACCTCAAGATACTGGTCTAAGACATTATGAACAATTTAGCACTGACTGTCTAATCCCCAAGCAACCTAGAACTCCACTATACACATTCATATTTTCCATGACTCCAAAACTTCTATCTTAATATTTCACTACTATGTGTAATAATTAAATACATTCACTTTAGAGCTCTCTGTTTGGATTTAAGGTCATGTACCTTCATTAGTTATATAATTTTCACTTAGCTGAGTGTATCTAAGCAACAACCATGGGGATGTTAGATTAAAATCATTTAAGGTGCCTTACAAGCCTAGTTTTCTGTAATGCTAATGGTGAATATATTTATATAGCAGCATGTACCTCACAGAGAGGTTATTTGACTCTCAGTTTAGTTATTCACAATTTAACTAATAAAAATGGAATTTTACTGAGACAAATTGTGTGTTTAGGGTATTTTTATTTTTATAAACTCTATTAGAATGTGGTTTCCTTTGACTTCTATTATAAAGGATATAAAAGTATTACAACGCTTTTTACAATCGTGAGGTTCTTTGTTATTCCTATGGCTGGTTAATGCTAGAAATGAAAGAAACATCTGTGTGTCCTGAGTCAATGTCCACATTCTTACAGAGCTGTGCTGCTGTTCTTATCTCTGCTGCTATCAGTAACTACATGAGTTTAATTATTGATACTAAGCAAGAACAAAGAACAAGCTGTTACTCAGGTAGGCAAAGACTAGTTAAATGGAAGAAATAAGAATAACAACATAAAGTATCGGATTAATTATGTGTATTTTGCCGCTAAAACACAAAGTGAAATGTTCAGACATTGGTCTTTTTGCTGTGGGCATTGTGTTCCTAGACTGTGGCCATCACAGTCTATGGAGGGTTCGTAATGATTAAGAAATGTGGGTGTTCCCCCAGCAATTAAATGAAGATGACAATAACTACTAAATTCCTGAAAGTCCTATATTGTTTCCATCATGACACCCTTAGCCTCAATCACATCACCAATATAATGTGCTAGTCAGAGCTCTCACATATATCCCATAATATTTGGTAAGATGATACGAACTTATACCAAAGTATGTCACAAGATGTAAAGAAGTCTATGGTCTGTTTTCAGGTTTAGGGAGGTGGTGTGATTATTGATGTTAAATTTTGAATTTTTTATATATACATTTTTGCATGCATGTTTATTTCAAGTCTTTATTCACTCATCAAGCAGTGGACTATGGTAGACTTGGGGGCACTCAAGAGATGGATCAGCAGTTAAGAGCATGTGTTGTTCTTGCGAAGCACCTAGGTTTGGTCCTTAAAAATTTTTTTTTTAATTTTTTAGATGGACCGTAGGTTAGACAGTAGGCCCATTTGGCAAAGTGCTTACCATTCAAACACGAATACCTGAGTTTGGATCCTCAGCATTTACATAAAAAACTGAGCTTAGTAGGTGATATCTTTAATCACAACATTGGGGAGACTGAAATAGGAGAATTACTGGAACTCACTGGTCAACCAGACTAGCCTACCCAGTGAGATTTATAGCCAGTGAGAGACCTTGTCTCAAAAAATTAGGTAAAGAGTGACAGAGAAAAACATCCAACATTGACCTCTAGCTTCCACAAGCACACATACATATGTCCACATACAGGTATATGTTCACAAACATGCACTACACACACACGCACACACACATACACACACACACACAAACACACTCACACACACACTCACACACACATACATACACACATAGTGGACTGGTTATCTCTTAGTTGTTTATTTTAACAGACTCATCTTTTGAGGACTGTAAGGGTTATATTTGAAAGATGGATTTGTGCACTGGTGATTTCAATGCATTGATGAAGAATTTCATCACTTTTTCTGTTTTTTTTTGTAAAATTTATTCAATTTTGTATATTTTACATAGAATATCTTAAACAATATTAATCACCTTTATACCCCATCTCCTTTGGCATCTTCCCATAGCCCCCCACTCCACTGGATTCATACATGTCATTTGTGTTAAGGCCTATCATGTCAAGTTAGTGTCCCCAAACATCCCTCAGTGCAGCTTCATTCACTGGGGTCTAGGCAGTCAATCTAGAGTTCCTCCATATAGCTCTTCCTCACCCAGCAGTAATCACCTTCCAATAATTCTTCGACTAAGATTCAGGTTTGTTGCCCATTTCCAAAGTTCTGTACTGGTGTTTTATCTGCTTGAGTTTGTATAGGTCTTCTGCATGCTGGCACAACTGCTGTATGTTCAAATGAGCAAGGTCCCAGGAGCTTGTACAACTCTGATTCTTTATGGTCATGTACCTCCACCCTGGCTCTTACAGTCTTTCTGCCTCTTCTTCCCCAGTGGTACCTGAGCCCTGGGTGGATGGAGTTTAAGATTCTTGTCCAAGGACTCACACTCTCCAGACTTTTATTCGCCATACTTTGGCCATTGGTGACCTTTTGTGTTCCTGGTCCTCTGTAGCATGATGGAACTTCATTGATAAAAACTGAGAGATTCATTAGTGTCTTTACCCCTTTGTTCTGTTCTGTGAGCCTTAGGTATAGAGGTTGCATTGTAGATTCTGCTGTTCAGGCTTAGGTAATTCACAATGTCTGTGTGTGAGCAGTTATGGAACTCTGTAATAGTCTTTGTCAATTTCCAAAGAAGTTTTTTTTTGAAGTATGGTGACTGGAATACTTGTTTGTAAATATAAGGATCTATATTTTCTACTATAAGAAATTACATTTGTCTAGGGATATGACAGCTATGGGATTTTTTTCTAAGTCTATGACCTCTCCAGCTATGTGTATTTGGCTAGGTTAACAGTACCACACATCAGTTTCCTACCATTGAGTGGTCTTTAAGTCCAATTAAGTAGTTGTTGATTATCTCCAAAATAAAAGTGCCACTACTGCCCCAATATAGTTTGATGTGGCAGTCATTGATGTGGATATTAGACCTTGAAGCTGGTGGTTGGACCATCTATTGATATTCTCCCTTGCCAGCTTGCACAGTGCTCTCCAAATCTATGAGAGCCAACCTTCAAGGAAGGTGGCTTCCAGGTCAGTTCCAGCTCCATTGCTCCAAATCCTGTGTCCAAGGTATGTCTTGTCTTCAGCAATAGGGTCTTACCTTGAAATTCTGAGGAGCAATTAAGGGTTGTGACAACAGCCTGTATAATTTTGGGAGTCTCTTGGACTACCCTGGCCAAAGGAAGGTTTCTCCTGTCTGACACTGTTTCTTATTATGCAGCCTTCAACTATACACAGGAACTCATATAAAGATACTGTATGTGTAATTTGTCAGTAGGTTTTTGGACAAATATGATTCCCTCCCATTTTTCACACTAGTTAGGCATTATTTATTTCTCTTCTTTTCCCTATCTAACCCTCCCTCCACATCCTCCCCCTTTAAAGTATCCCCATCTCCCCATTTTTCCCTTGATAATGCCAGTCTCTTGTGGTCCCACCTCACTTGAGCTCCTTCTTCCCCTTTAACCCCATATTTCCTTGTATAACTCTCCCTCTCCACCCCCTATTTAAATACTCCCACTTTACACATTTCTCGGACTGTTCTCTCTCAGGTTCCTTCTTTCCCTTTTATTCCCTCGTTCCTTTCTATTTTCCTGGTTCCTGCAGTTATATCAGAATATATACTCACATATAAAGACTTGGTTCTGGGATCCACAAATGAGGTAAAATATGTATCATTTGTTTTTCTGAGTCTGTGTTACTTCACTTAGTATAACAGTTTCTAGTTCCATGCATTTACCTGCAAGTTTCATGATTTCATCATTCTTTACCACTGAGTAGAACTCCATTGCATAATTGTATCACTTAGGTTGTTTCCATGTCTTAGCTATTGTGAAAACAGGAGTGGTGTAACCAGGTCAAATTCTGGAGAGGATGTGGGAAAAGTGTTGTTCATTCACTGCTGCTGAGAATACATACTCATACAACCCCTATGGAAAGCAGTATGGAGAACTCTTAAAAAACTAAAAATGAAACTACCATTTAATCTGTTTTTTTTTGTGTTTTTATTTCAAACAACCAAATTTGTCAAAGTGAAGGAACTCCACCCACCCCTCTTATATATTTCACCTTGATCCTGAGAAATAACTTAAGCTTTGGTTTTTTGTTTGTTTGCTTTTAAAATATTTCTTTTACTTTTTATTTATTTATGTGTGTGTGTTAGTTACCTTCTGCTGTTAGTTTAACACAGCCTAGAGTCATCTGACACAGTCTCAACTGAGGAATTCCCCAGATCAGACTGGCCTGACTATGTCTGCTTTGATGATTGACGGAGGAGTGCCTAACCCAATGTGGGTAGCACCGTTCCTAGCCAGGTGGGACTAGGCTGTATAAGAAAGTTGGCTGAGCATGAACCAGGGAGCAAGCCAGTAAGCACTGTTCTTCCATGGTTTCTGCTTCTGTTGCTGCTGGAGCTCCTGTCCTGACTGTCCTCAGTGATGGACTGTGACTAAGAAGTCTAAGTTGAAATAAACCTTTTCCTCCCCTGAGTTGCTTTTCCTCTTGGTGGAAAAAACATCAAGAGAAAAGTAACTAATATAGTGTATCTGTGCATGAGTATGCACACATATGTGCAGGTGCCCACAGAGACCAGAAGGGGGCATCCAACCCCTCAAGCTAGAGTTATGAGCAGTTATGAATTGCCTGACATGGGTTTTGGAAATCCTGAACTTATATCCTTTGCAAAAGCAGCAAGTCTTCTCAACCAATCTCTCTGGCCTCTTAATCTTTGTGTTTGATTTTTGCTTTAAAATTACAGCTAAGTGTTAATCAAAGGAGCTAAAAGAATAATTTCAATAGGCACATAAAGATTCCCTATGGCAATTAGCACAAACAGCTAAATTTAGTTTCACAGTTGATTAACAAGATTCATGAAAACAAATGTATGATTACAAAATAGTATTTTCTGGCCTGGGGAATGTGGCTTAATTGTTAGAATGATTATTTTGTATGTTTAAAGTTGGAGGTTTAATCACCAAAACTCAATATACTGGCACAGCAGGAGGTAGAGACAGGAAGATCAGAAGTTCACAGACATCCTCAGCTACAAATCCAGTTTGAAGTAAGCCTGGGATACATGAGGAGCTGTCTCAGAAAAACAAAATAAATAAATACAATTTTAAAAAGACAAAAAAATTTTGTCAATGAAAAGAAATTGGAGAAATGGCTCAGGGGTTAAGATCACTTACTGCCCTTGTATAGGACCCAGGAAAAGTTTCCAGCACCCATATGGCATCTTGCAACCTGTAATTTCAATACCAGGGATATGACTCCCTCTTCTGACCACCACAGGTACTGCATGCATGTGATGCACATACATGCATGCAGGCAACCATTTATATACTTAAAATAAAATAAATAAATTTTAAAAAAATAAAGGATGATTGTTGTTATTCCATACTTCTGCAGCATCATCATTATTGTGCTTATGTCAAAAGCATAATTTTGTCTTTATATTTCTGAAAAGGACTGTCCTGTTAATTTTCTGAAACTGCCACTTATCTTAGTGATAATCAGATTCCTCTGAATGACTTAAAATATTAAATATACATTCACGTATTTTATTGAGTTTTTGTGGATTTTATACAATGCATTCAGTCATATTTAGCCCCCCTTCCCTATCTGGACCCCCTAATATCCTGCCCACAGAACTTGACACATGTTGTCATATATGTTAAGATCTATTGAGTCCAATTTGTGTACCTAGATGTCACTCAGTGTGAGTTCATTCACTGGAGCTTGTTCAGCCTGTCCAGTTTCACTCCTTTAAAGAAAATCATTTCTCCTTTACCTAGCAATGATCAGCGGCCAAGAGTTCCCTGCCAAAACTGTGGCCTCCTGCTCATTTCCCCAATTCCGTGCTTGTTTTTGTCTGATTGAGTTTCATGGGTCTAATGCACATTGTCACCATTGTTATAAGTTCATAAGAGCAAGTTCCCAGGAACCTGTAATACTGTTTCCTTATGGTCATGCACTTCCTCCCCTGGCTCTCACAATCTTTCCACCCCCTCTTCCACAATGGTCCTTGAGTCCTGGTGGGTGAAGTTTAACCCTGTTCAGAGATCCACACTCTGCAGTCTCTTTTTCTTTCCACTTTTGGTCAATTGTGGACTTTTGTGTTCATTGCCACCTGTTGTATGAGGAAGCTTCACAAATGAGAGTTGAGAGATGCAATAGTATTCTCTCTATCCCTTGTTTCACTAGGTTCCATAAGCCTTAGGTGTATAGATGATATTGTAGATGCATCACTTAGGGTTGGGCATGTCACAGACACGTTCTCTGTGCATGACCAATTGTGGAACTCTGTAAAAGTGTCCGTCTCTTACAAAAGAAGCATCTTTGATAAGTGGTGGCTGGTATACTTGTCTTTAAATAAGTAGGATCCATATTCAGCATATAAGAAAAAAATCACATTTGTCTAGGAATTTGACAGACTTAGGGCTTTCTCTAAGGTCCATGACCTCTCCTGCCATATGTATTTTGCTATGTTTACAGTGCCACATGCGTTCCTTCCCACTGAACAGACTTTAAGTTCAGTTACA
This sequence comes from Nannospalax galili, assembly GCF_000622305.1. NCBI lineage: Eukaryota > Metazoa > Chordata > Mammalia > Rodentia > Spalacidae > Nannospalax > Nannospalax galili. The sequence goes on from NW_008336930.1 coordinate 637,203, forward strand.
TAGCTGTGGATTACCCCCAAGATAAAAACATCACTACTGCACCAATATAGCTTGCTGTGTTGGTCATTGTTATGGTTATTAGGCTTTAAAGCTGGGGTTTGGGGACCCTGTTCATGATTCTATGGCAATGGTGTCAGCATACACAAGTCTCATGCAAAGTTAAGCAGACAAAAACCCAGGATGGAACTGGGGAAATAGACAGCAGACCTCAATCTTAGCTGAAGAAATATTGGCAACTGATTACCACTAGGAGAAGAGCTAATCTTCCTAAAGAGAGGGAATCTACATAAGCTGACTGGACCTCAGTAGATGAACTTTCACTGAGGAACATCTGGGGACACTAACTTGACATAATAGGCCTTAACACATGACAGAATGTATGAATCCCATTGGGTGCTATGGAAGGGTACCAGTAGGGAAGGGGGAATAAAGATGATTAAGATTGATTGGGATGGTCTGTAAGAAATGCACAAAAATTTAATAAAAACAAATTTTTTAAAACTGAGGTTGGACCATTAATTATATTTTTCCCCTTAGCAGCTTGTATAGTGTCCTCCAAAACTATGAAAGGTAGTTTTCAGTGAGGAGGCTTCCAGGTCTGTTCCAGCTCCACTGCTCCAAATCTTGTGTCTGAAGTATGTCCTGTCTTTAGCAATAGGGTCTTGCCTTCAAGTTCTGGAAAGTAATCAAGGACTGTGGCAACTGCCTGTGTAATTTTGGGAGTCTCTTGGACTCTCCTGACCAACAACTCCAAGAGAGAATTATTCTCACTGGTGCTGTGTTTCTTGCTACAGAGCTTTCAGCTATACACATCACTTAGGTACTGATACTGTATGTGTATTTTTCAGTAGGCTTTTGAACTAACACATTTCCCTCTCGTTTTTTTAGGCCAGCTTAGCATTATTTATCTCTCCTCTCTCTCCTTGTGTAACTCTCCCTCCTTCCTCCCCAGTTAAGTAACCCCTTTTTCCCCCCAACACATTTGATTAAAATTTCATCTTAATAGGCATATCAGTTTGATCATATCAACAAATCAATTATTGCCTGATATCTATTCTATTTCACCTAAAATTAAAAGGATTTTTTAATCTTTGCTGTTAACTAGAGACCTCAGTCTTTCTGTTTTCTCTCCTTTTCTCATCTTTGTCTCCATAGCCTTCTCTTTTTCCCTTTCACACAGGCTTCATCTTTCTGACAGGCTCTCCTGTCTGATAAATCCAATACCAACATCTCTGATGTGAGGGAGGTGATGTGCTACCTCAGCCTGTCAGTGCAGGATGCTCTGCATACGTTTGAGATTTACAAGGAAAGCAGAGATAGTTTAAAGCCACTGTGATATGTCATAGCATACTCCCAAGCTCCCTTTAGTTGACCCCATATCCAAGCCAAGAATCATGTAATGTAATTACCACATGTCAGTACAGTTCACTGACTGCTTGACCCGTGGTGATTACCCAGCTTCTAAACCTATATATCTATGTTTGTCTATCTGGCAAGTATTTCTTAATACCTTGCAGGTGAATCCTTTGCAATTTCTGATTACTTCATAGTCATTTGTACTAAAAATAAGCATTTTTAAGACCTTCCAAAATAGTCTAATATGAAGAACTTAAGATAACATAGGAAATCAACATCACAGCAGTTAATGGGTGGGGGAATATGCAAGGAATACATGTGTATTGTAAATTTGTAAATTTATAATTATTTCTCATTACTTTAAACATGGAATTGCTCATATATAATTTAAGGACATCTGATTTCTTTTTATATGCAACATAAAAACAATTCATATTGGCCCATGATGTTAAATTAAATTTTCGGTTTACTTGCACTTTAAGTATATTTCTTAAAATCAACACATACTGCTCCTAGCCTGCACTCCCATCCTCAGACCTCTTGGGGTAACTCTATAGTGCAGCCCTCCGCGTTTTGACTCCCCAAGCCACATTCACCCTTCCATCTCCCCCACTGTTCTCTACTCCTAGTTTGGGTCCTGCGCCATTCCTAGTCTTGGGGCCCCAGACACCTGGGGAACCAACACTGCTTCCTGATCCTTTTAAACAAGAACAACTTAGTTCCTTTCTTGGGCCCCAGTAGCACCGCTTCTGGACCTAGCCCTGCCCTCACCTCTCTGTGCTTCCCGAGACCTGCACCACAGGCTAACTCTCCTAGCCTGCACTCCTATCCTCAGGCCTCTTGGGGTAAGTCTATAGCGCAGCCCTCCGTGCCTTGACGCCCCAGCCACATTTGCCCTTCCATCTCCCCCGCTGCATTCTACTAGTTTGGGCCCTGTGCCATTCCTAGTCTTGGGGCCCCAGACACCTGGGGAACCAATACTGCTTCCTGATCTTTTTCAACCAGACCAACTTAGTGCCTTACCTGGGCCCCAGGAGCACTGATTCTGGACCTGGCCCTGCCCTCACCTCCCTTTACTTCCCTGATCCTACAACACCCGCTAGACTCTTTCTGGGGTTGACAGCCTCTTTCTGGGGCTCCAAGGCTTACCTTTCCTCTCCCTGATCCTTTGCATCCAGTACAACCCAGCTACTCAATCCACTCCCTGGGAAATCTTGGGGCTTCTTCCCACCCCATCTGCCTTTGC
>NW_008336930.1:641746-642449 GCF_000622305.1 Nannospalax galili
TGGTCAACAGGCCAGAGACTTAACAGAGAGACATCAGAATTAAACAAAACCACATATCAAATGGACTTAAAAGATATCTACCAAGTATTCCACCCAAACACCAAAGGACATACTTTCTACTCAGCACCCCGTGGAACTTTCTCCAAAATCGACCATATACTGGGGTACAAAACAAAGCTCAGCAAATACAAAAATATTAAATTAATTCCATGTGTTCTATCAGACCACAATGCAATAAAACATGCAATCAACACCAAAAGAAGCCAAAATCACCACACGAACACATGGAGATTAAACAATACACTCCTGAATGATGAATGGGTCAAAAGAGAAGTTAAGAAAGAAATAAAAGTATTCCTGGAATTAAATGAAAAGGACAATACAACACAACAAAACCTCTGGGACACGCTGAAAGCCGTTCTTAGAGGGAAGTTTATAGCTCTAAGTGGCTACATCAAAAAATCGGAAGGAACACAAATAAATGACTTAACACTGCAACTCAACACACTTGAAAAGCAACAGCAAACAAAACCCAAACCCTGCAGACAAGAAGAAATAACAAAAATCAGGGCAGAAATCAACGAAATTGAATCAAAGAAAACAATACAAAGAATCAACAATTCCAAGAGCTGGTTCTTTGAAAAGATAAACAAGATTGACAGACCGCTAGCCCAATTAACCAAAAGAAAGAGCACCTCCAAAT
>NW_008336930.1:642666-643413 GCF_000622305.1 Nannospalax galili
GTAAAGATACAACCAAAAATGAAAACTATAGACCCATATCCTCAATAAAATACTTGTAAACCGCATACAGACACACATCAAAAGGATCATCCACCATGATCAAGTTGGCTTTATTCCAGAGATGCAGGGATGGTTCAATATACATAAGTCAATAAACATCATAAATCACATAAATGGGCTCAATGACAAGAACCACATGGTCATCTCAATAGATGCAGAGAAGGCCTTTGACAAAAAACGTGCTTTTATGTTTAAAGTCCTAGAGAGAATCGGACTGGAGGGAACATACCTCAACATAATTAAAGCCATATATAACAAACCCACAGCCAACATCATTCTAAATGGAGAAAAACTGGAAGCATTCCCATTGAAAGCAGGAACCAGACAAGGCTGCCCGCTATCTCCACTTCTCTTTAACATAGTACTTGAAACTCTTGCAAGAGCAATAAGACAAGAGAAGGAAATTAAAGGAGTAATAACTGGAAAAGAAGAGCTCATATTGTCCCTTTTTGCAGATGATATGATATTACATCTAAGGGATGCCAAAAATTCCACGTGCAAACTCCTAGAAATTATTAACACATTGAGTAAAGTGGCAGGTTACAAAATTAACCTACAGAAGTCTATAGCCTTTCTATATACCAATGACAAGCAGTCAGAGAAAGAGCACAGGGAAATCCTCCCATTCACACACACAAAAAATAAAATACCTTGGAATAAACCTCACCAAAGACATTAAAGAGCTCT
>NW_008336930.1:643607-644072 GCF_000622305.1 Nannospalax galili
CAGCAGTAAAGAAAGATGAAATCATGAAATTTGCAGGTAAATGGATGGAACTAGAAACTGTTATACTAAGTGAAGTAACACAATCTCAGAAAAAAAAATTGACATATGTTTTCCCTCATATGTGGATCCTAGGATCAGACTCTGAAAAACAAGGGAGGGGGGAGGGAAGGGTATATGAGGAACCTAGGGGCCAAGGAGAAAGAAGAAGCTCAACAGAGGTAGGATCATAGGAGCAAAGGTATTAGTAAGGAAGAAAGGGGGGGGAAGTGGCGGCACCTTAAGTAGGAAAACCATGATAGAGGGGGGAGATAATACAAGAGAGAAACAATGCCTAGCTAGTCATGAATACCAGAGGGAACCATATTATTCCTACAATCTACTGACAAATTATACTTAACAGATCAAGAAATATATCTCTAGATAAGGTTTATTTGAGACCAACTGGTCATTACCCAAGATTTATCT
>NW_008336930.1:645273-649155 GCF_000622305.1 Nannospalax galili
TGGACCACGTTTAACCCATAAATAACCATTCCTTGCCCACTTCTGTTTCTGACCTAACATCTTGTGACTAACAGATAAAAACCTTTTGCAATGTATTAACTTAGCAGATGACCAGCTTCTACCAACCAAAAGGCTGAGTGCCATCAGATAGCATCTGACGCGTATAGCTGAGATTTCTCTTTTGCTGTACCTGCCTGATGTTTCCACCAATGTATTTGAAAAGTGTCTTGATTTATGACTTTTCTTTGCTCTGTTATGATAAAAACTTCATGAAATTATTACCACATTGGAATATGGAATTTGGGGTAACCTGAATCTGTGTTCCTGGGCCATGGTCACTCATATTTGGCTCCAGAATATACTCTTATCCCCTTTGAGGCGAGAGTTATGCTTTTGCATTGACACTAAACGTTCTTTCCCTGACACTCTGAGTTTTCTCACTTTACTCGGAGGACCCCCCTCCCCATTTTCTACAGCTGCTTACAGACCTACATCGCTGACTAACTCAAAAGGCCTGACTTTCTCACAGTTCTCCATCTCCCTCCTGGTGACTGTAGAGATTTACAGCTTGCCTACTTTGCGACTCTTCTCGCAAATACTAATAAAATGATTCTTGAGCTTTCTTTTGAGTAAATTTTTTTTGCAATGAATTATAATTAGAAGAAGCATTTCATTGCAATAGCATTGACATATTCAATAACAATTTCCAGAGCTAAGATGCAGCTCTTACAAAATTGGCTGTATATTTTTAGGTTTATAGTTGAATTGATACAGTTATACAATATTGTACTCTGTATAGCGCCTATGAGACATAAAATTAAATGAGGTTTTAAACTTTATAAAAGAACTCCATTTCATTATTAAAATACAGTTTGATACAGAAAAATTAATTTTTAATACAATTGATACTAAGATGCACATGCATTTCTAATCTCTATATATCTGATTATTACTAGTCACAGTCAATTACTTTCTGAGCTCCTTGGCATCTGAGCATGGATATAAAGTCATCAGGTAGATTTCAATAGTAATGTTTTTCACATCTACTAATTATTAAGGAGCAAATTTTTATGCTTTAAAGAATTTTTTTTCCTTTTTTATATTTATTTATACACCAACTTCTCAGGTAACACCCTCCAATAGCCTCCTTTCCCCCACTAGCCCTTATACTCTGATATCCCTGCCACTGTCTACTGTGTTGTTGGCACCCCCAGCCATTCCCCTCTACTTGCCCTTCTGGTGAATCTAGTCAGCCTACCTAGAGGTCTTTATTTTAGGAGGGTCACCTGTTCCTCATCTAGTGGTAATCAGTTGTCAATATTCCTTCGAATAAGATTGGGGTCTGCTGTTCAATTTCCCAGTTCTATGCTGGGTTACTATCTGGGAATCCCTTTGCCCACCCTGGCCAAAAACTCAAAAGAAAGTATTCCTTGTCTGGCATTGTTGCTTGTTATGTAGCCTTTAGCTATACATATGGACTCTTATGAAATAATATTGGCTCATTTAATCTTTGGTTACACTTTCCTTTTGGGTGTTTAAGTCCATAGAGTTGGTTAAGATAAACTGATTTATTTTTACTCTTAAGGTCTTTTGAGGATCTGTTCCTCAGGGGTCACATGGGCTTGGGAGGAGCCACTGGCTCTTTTCTTTTACCAGTTCCTCCTATGTGAAGATAAGTCAAAGGTCCTACTCGACCATGATTGGCTTCCCTTGGAAGCATGGAGAAAATGATTCCCCTGTGTTGACCCTCCTCTTTATAGGCTGGACACTGGTTTAAGTCCATCTGGTGGGGTCTCCTTGTCCTCTTTGATCAAGAGGACAGGTGACCCACACCATTATAGGACAGTTTGAGAGATGCTCATAGTCCCCTGGAACTAGTCGACCTAGGAGGGCAAGGGGCAAAAAGTGTCCTTTATGTCCCTATGACCAAATTATTATAGACTTCAAAGTATGTCTGTTAAACACCCAAGAAGGTTAGGTACACCAGTCTGGTAGTTTTAATTACTGTGTGTCATGTAGACAGATCTTGGGCAAAGACCAGTTGTTCTCAGATAAACCTTACCTAGACATATATTTATTGATCTGCTATGTATAACTTGTCAGTAGGTTGTAGGAGTAATATGGTTCTCTCTAGTTTTCAAAACTAGCTAGGCATTGTTTATCTCTCACATTGTCTCGCCCCTCCATCATGGTTTTCCCACTTAAGGAACCCCCATTTCCCTCCATTCTCCTTTATTAATACCCTTCTCCTATGGTCCTACCTCACTTGAGCTCCTTCTTTCCCATTATCCCCTAGGTTCCTTGTATACCCTTCTCTCCCCCCTCCCTTAAACTAACCCAGTTTTTATCCATATCTCCCTTATTAGTCCTGTTCCTACTATTCTTATATTTCAGGTTATTTCTTTTCCTTTACCTCCCTGTTTCCTATCCATTATCCTGGTTCCTGTAGTTATGTCTGGTTTCATACTTATTTATCAGAGTCTGGTTCTAGGATCCACATATGAGGGAGAACATATGTCAGTTTTCTTTCTGAGTCTGTTCCTTCACGTAGTACAACAGTTTCTAGTTCCATCCATTTACCTGCAAATTTCAGGATTTTGTCTTTCTTTACTGCTGAGTAAAGCTCCATCGTATAAATGAACTACATTTTCATTATCCACTCATCAATTGAGGGACCCTTAGCTTTCTTCCACTGTCGTGAGCCGTAGGCCCCTACCTCAGGAAATAGCAAGACCTGATTCCTGGCAAAGCTGTTTTTCAGACATCAAGGCTGGCCTGGTTTGAGATTAACCAGATGACTATACTTGAAAGCCTCTCACAAACATGTTGTTCTAACCTGGGCATTTAACGCTTGAGAGACTCCCTCATTTCTCATGTAATTGCTAAGAAACTTTGGTATTACTCTGTAATCATACAAGTGTAACCTCTTAATTGATTTATAACTTGCTATATAGAATTGTGGTGTTCCTATGGAATTTACTCTGTGATCAATTGGTGTGGTGTTTTTGTGATAATCATTCTGTTAATTGAATTACTCTACTTCAATGGATTTGTCCCTGCCAAATTCCCCCTCTCCTCCCTATAAAAACTTTGTGTAGATTTTCATTAAATGAGACTTGATCAGAAAGCCTGTCTTGTCTCCATTCTTCGCATCACTTGTCCCTTTCCATCCCCTCTCCTCCCTCCAGATACCCAAGTTGACTGTCCTGCGGGTCGGGATATTCCACCTCTTAGCTATGGTGAAAAGAGCAGTAACAAACATGGGTGTACATGTGTATCTGCAATAGGATGAGTTCTTTGGGTATATGCCAAGGAGTGGTATAACTGGGTAAAATAGTATGTTCATTTGTAGTTTTTTAAGAGTTCTCCACACTGCTTTCCATAGGGGTTGAATCAGCTTGGAGCCCCACCAGAAGTGGATGAGTGTCCCCCTTTCCCCACATCCTCTCCAACATTTGGTATCATTTATTTTTCTGATCTTAGCCAGTCTGACTGGGATAAGGTGATATCTTAAAGTGGTTTTAATTTGCATTTCCCTAATTATTAGTGATGTTGAACATCTTTTAAGATGTTTCATAGCCATCTTTACTTCTTCTTTTGAGATCTCTCTGTTCAGCTCCTTAGCCCATCTTTGTGTTGGGTTACTACCTTTCTTGAGTCTTTGTTTTTCAAGTTCATTATTGTGCTGGATAGCTTTAGTGTCAACTTGACACACTTGGGTTTGATGGAGCCTCAATTGGGGAATTGCCTCTATTGGACTGGCCTGTGGCCATGTCTGAGGGGCATCTTCTTGATGAGTGATGTCAGAGGGCCCAGCCCACTGTGGGTGGTGCCACCCCTGGGCAGGTGGGCCTGTGCTGCATAAGAAAGCAGGCTGAGCGG
>NW_008336930.1:649171-661198 GCF_000622305.1 Nannospalax galili
TTCCCAATGTTTTCTTCTAATAATTTCAGAGTTTCAGGCTTTACATTGAGGTCTTTGAGCCATTTGGAATTGACTTTTGTCTAGGGTGAAAGATAGGGGATTAGTTAGATAGTTTTTTCAAGTCTGAAAAATGTCATGGAGATTTTGATTGGCATTGCATTGAATCTATATATGGCTTTTGGTAGGATGGTCATTTTCACAATATTAATTCTTCCAATCCATGAGCATGGGAGGTCTTTCCTTCTTCTGTAGTCTTCCTCAATTTCTCTCTTTAAAGATTTAAAATTTTCATTGGAGAGCTCTTTAATTTCTTTGCTCAGGTTTATTCCGAGATATGTTTTGTGGTTTTTCTTGTTTTTTTTTTTGTTTTGTTTTGTTTCTGTTTTTGTTTTTGCAGCTATTGTGAATGGGAGTGTTTCCATGTGCTCTTTCTCTGATTGCTTGTTATTGGTATAGAGGAAGGCTACTGAGTTTTGTAGGTTAATTTTGTAACCTGCTACTTAAATGAATGTGTTAATAGTTTCTAGCATTTTTCTGGTCAAATTTTTGGCATCTCTTAGATATATCATCTGCAAAAAGGGATAATTTGATCTCTTCTTTTCCAATTATTACTCCTTTAATTTCCTTCTCTTGTCTTAATGCTCTTGCAAGAGTTTCAAGTACTATGTTAAAGAGAAGTGGAGATAGTGGAAAGCCTTATCTGGTTCCTGATTTCAATGGGAATGCTTCCAGTTTTTCTCGATTTAGAATGATGTTACCTGTGGGTTTGTTATATATGGCTTTAATTATGTTGAGGTATGTTCCCTCCAGTCAAATTCCCTCTAGGACTTTGAACATTATTTCATTTTGAATTTGTCAAAAGCCTTCTCTGCATCTATTGAGGTGACCATATGGTTCTTGTCTTTGAGTCTGTTTATATGATTTATGATGTTTATTGACTTACGTATATTGAATCATCCCTGCATCTCTGGGATAAATCTGACTTGATCATGGTGGATGATCTTTTTGATATGTGTCTGTATGCGGTTTGCAAGTATCTTGTTGAGAATTTTTGCATCTATGTTCATTAAGGATATGGTATTAGAGTGATGCTGGCTTCATAGAAAAAAGTTGGAAGTTCTCCCTTCATTTCTATTTTTGTGAATGAATTAAGTAGTATTGGATGCAGATCTTCTCTAAATGTCTGACAGAATTCTGCTGTAAATCCATCTTGTCCTGTGCTCTTTTTAGTCAGGAGGTTTTGTACTACTGTTTCAATTTCTTTTTGTGTTATGGGTCTGTTTAAGCTGTTAATCTCTTCTTGGTTTATTTTTGTTGGTTTTGTCTTTGAGTCCATTTATATGATTTATGACATTTATTGACTTACGTATGTTGAACCAACCCTGCATCTTTGAAATATAATGTTCTGGATCTCTTTGGTGCCTGTTGTGATGTTTCCCCTTTCATCTCTGATTTTGTTGATTTGGAGATGCTCTTTCTTTCTTTTGGTTAACTGGGCTAGCAGTCTGTCAATATTGTTTATCTTTTTGAAGAACCAGCTCTTGGAGTCATTGATTCTTTGTATTGAGTTCTTTGTTTCAATTTCATTAATTTCTGCCCTGATTTTTGTTATTTCTTCTTGTCTGCTGGGTTTGGGTTTCATTTGCTGTTGCTTTTCAAGTGTGTTGTGTTGCAATGTTAAGTCATTTATTTGTGTTCTCTCCCAATTTTTTGATGTAGGCACTTAGAGCTATAAACTTCCCTCTTAGGGACTGCTTTCAGGGTGTCCCAGAGGTTTTTCTCATGTTGTATTGTCCCTTTCATTTAATTCAAGGAATACTTTTATTTCTCTCTTAATTTCTCTTTTGACCCATCCATCATTCAGGAGTGTGTTGTTTAGTCTCCATGTGTTCATATGGTGATTAGGGCTTCTTTGGGTATTGATTGTAAGCTTTATTGCATTATGGTCTGATAGAATGCATGGAATTATTTCAATCTTTTTGTATTTGTTGAGGTTGGTTTTGTGCCTCAGTATATGGTCAATTTTGGAGAAGATTTCATTGGGTGCTGAGTAGAAAGTATGTCCTTTGTTGCTTCAGTGGAATACTCGGTAGATATCTGTTAAGTCCATTTGATATATGGTATTGTTTAATTCAGATGTCTCTCTGTTAACTCTCTGCCTTGTTGACCTATCTAATGGAGACAGTGGGGTATTGAAGTCACCTATTATTAATGAGTTGAGGTTAATCTGGGTCTTAATGTCCTGTGGTATTGTTTTGATGAAGTTGGGTACACCAGAGTTCGGTGAATATATGTTCATGATTGTTATATCTTCTTGATTCATTGTTCCTTTGATCAAAATGAAGTGGCCCTCTTTGTCTTTTCTGATTAGTTTTAAAGTCTATTTGTCAGATATTAGAATTGCTACACCTGTTTTTTCCTTAGTCCCATTTGCTTTATATATTTTTTTCTATCCTTTCTCATTGAGATATTGTCTGTCCTTGAAAGTGAGATGAGTTTCTTGCAGACAACAAAAAGATAGGCTTTGTTTCTTAATCCATTCACATAGTCTCTGTCTTTTGACTGGGGAGTTCAGTCTGTTAATATTTAAAGTTATTAATGAAAGATGTGGGTTTTCTCTTCACTTCCTTGGTTGCTTCTTTTGATGTACAGAAGATTTTTAGTTTAATGAGGTCCGATTTGTTGTTCTTGACCTTGTTTCCTGAGCAACTGATGTCCGGTTTAGAAAATCTCTCCTACACCTTTATCTGGAGCTTATTGCCAATGTTTTCTTCTAACAGTTTCAGAGTTTTAGGCTTCACATTGAGGTCTTTGATCCATTTGGAGTTGACTTTGGTCCAAGGTGAAAGATAGGGGTTTAGTTTCATTCTTCCACAGGTGGAGATGCAGTTTTGCCAACACCATTTGCTGAACATGCTCTTTCCTCCAGTGAATGTTCTTGGCTCCTCTGTCAAGTATCAGGTGGCTGAAATTGAATGTGCTCATATTTGGGTCTTCAATTTTTCCACGATGTACCGTGGGGAGTTTTTTTTTCTGGTCCTGTCTGTTTGGTGTTCTATATGCTTCTTGTATTTATATGGGCATGTCTTTCTTTAATTTTGGGAAATTTTCTTCCATGATTCTGTTGAAGATCTGGTCCATGCCATTCTCTTGGGATTCTTCTCCTTCCTGTATGCCTATGATTCATAAGTTTGGTCTTTTTATGGTGTCACACAATTCCTGCATATTCCATTCTTGTGATTTCTTAAATTTTTCATAATCTTTTCTTGAGTGGTCTAGATTGTCTGCTTTATCTTCAAGTCTTGATACTCTGTTTTCCATTTAGTTCATTCCATTGGTGAGGCTTTCTCCTATCATTTCTAATTGGCTTACTGAATGTTTCACTTCCTTCTTCATTTCAGCCTGAATATTCTTCAATATTTCTAATTCTTTTCTGAATTCATTCAGAAGTTTATCCTTATTTCCCTTCAGTTCTTTGCGTTCTTTTTTTGTGTGTTCTTTAAATTCACTGAATTCTTTTATCATGTTTATAATTGTTCTTTTGAGTTCCATGTACTGTCTGCATTATCTCTAGGGTGTTCTTATTGCACTCCTCTAGAGGACTATTGACATTTGGTGGGGATATGTTATTTTGGTTTTTCATGTTACTATTTTTTTCTCTGTGATTTTGACATGTGAATTTCTTCTGTAGTTTCTGATTCCTGTGTGAGACTCAGGCTTTCAAGTTTAGGTCTGCTTCTTTTTGTGAACTTTATGTGTCTTTGTGGTTTACTTTTTGGGCATGACAAGTTGGTTCATCTAAGCTTCCGATTCTCTCTTTTGATTTTATATTGCAGTGACCAGATTGCTTTTGTCTTCAGGATTTCCCACAGAGGCCCAATTCAGGTGAGGGTCAGATGTTTTCAGGCTTTCTCCTAAGGTCTGGATCCCTCCAGGACCGATTTTGGCCTCAGGAATTTGGGGGTTGGACTGGCCTGGGAGCCTGGCCCAGGAAAGATGCTGGTCTTGGGCAGCTGGTGGCAGTGCCACCCAAAGATGCAAAGGCAGATGGAGCGGGAAGAGGCCCCAAGGCGACTGCACTGAGGAGCTGGGTTGGTCTGGATGCAAAGGATCAGGGAGAGGAAAGGTCAGCCCCCATGTGCCAGAAAGATGCTGGTGGGTGGTGCAGGCCCAGGAAGCAGAGGGAGATGAAGGTGGGGCCAGGCCCAGAAGCAGTGCTCCTGGGGCCCAGGGAAGGCACTATGTTGATCTGGATGAAAAGGATCAGGAAGCAGTATTTGTTCCCCAGGTGTCTGGGGCCCCAAGACAAGGAATGGTGCAGGGCCCAAAGTAGGAGGAGACAAGGGCCGGGGAGATGGGAGGGTGAATGAGGCTGGGGGAGTCAAGGTGCGGAAGATGCAGTGGACTTACCCTGGAGACAGGCCTGCGGGTAGGAGAGAGGCCTGTGGAGGGACCTACAGGCAGGCCCAGGAAGCAGAGGGAGGTGAGGGCAGGGCCAGGCCCAGAAGCAGTGCTCCTGTGGCCCAGAGAAGGCACTACTTTGGTCTGGATGAAAAGGATCAGGAAGCAGTATTGGTATTTTCCAGGTTCTGGGGCCCCAAGACAAGGAATGGGACAGGACCCAAATTAGGAGACACAGGTGGGGGAGATGGGAGGGTGAATGAGGCTGGGGGAGTCAAGGCAGGGAGGGCATGATGGACTTACCTGTAGAGAGGCCTGCAGGTATGAGAAAGCAGATCATAACATTAAAAAAAAAATGATACTTCCAGAATGATGTGATTAATGCATTAAAATATACAAAGATCACATCCAGTTGCCTGCATACTCCAATTTTTCTAACTCAACAACAGTTGATCAAGAAGACAAGGCTAATGTGCACACAAAGGTCCACATCATACTGTCATAAGTTTTGTTTTATAGCAGAGAAACACAGTCCCTCATAGGACATTATCAATAGGCAAATATATTTTTAGTTCTTTGTAAGTAAAAAATGTGTGTGTGTGTGTGTGTGTGTGTGTGTGTGTGTGTGTGTGTGTTTCTGTATGACACAGAGTGCATATGTAAGTCGCATGACACAGTGTGCATATGGAAGTCGGAGGACAGCTTAAGGAAGGTGGTTCTTATCTTCTGTCATGTAAATTCTAAAAACTGAATTCTGATCAGGGTGTTTGGTGGCAAGTACCTTGTCCCATCAGCCATCCCTGGGCCCCAATAGGCAAATATTTTTAAGATAGAATAAATAGAAGGAAACTGTAGAGAATAAATAGAAGATATTAGTAAATGTGCAAAATTTGTAAGGAAAGGAATAGATGAAGTTATCTAACCAAGCCCTATGGATTTTGTTTAAATAGTGCCCTTGAAAAGGAGATTTTTAAGAATTAATAAAGCAACAAGGAATGATTCAAAGAAAGAGAAAAGTAAGTTATTTCCATAATTTTTTTAAATAAAAGAACAAGGTAATGGTTGGGGTAATACAAAAGAAATGACTTTTGCAAAATTATGATAACAGACTCTATTTTCTAAAAGTAGTTATTAACTATCTACCAGAAGTACTGATTAATTATACATATAGGATTATATTTAAATCCCTTGTCTAATACATTAAATCTTTAGTTTGAAAATGGAAATATTCCATTTTCTTCAGGAATGTCTAATTTACTAAGTATCAGCCTAGGCTTTTATTACTCAATATATTCAGTAATATTTGCGAACTGTTTTACTAAATCCTCAATATCTCTGGTTGTGATAAACAAAGGAAGCATTTGAAGGGGATTAGAACTATGTGAGTGAATTACCATTTAAATAAAGTTGATTTAGCCCAGAAGGGACAATAGAAAAGCATTCAGTCTCCCTAAATCCACTTTAATGTCAGTAAACAAATGGCCCAGAGTAGTTTTATCTGGTTCTGACTGCAAAGGGTGAAATGCAAGAAACAAAGCTGGGAAAACAATGCATTCTGTCTTGCTTCCAGGAAGAGAGAACTGCCTGGCTCTGGGGCTTCAGCTCCGTAGCTTAAATGTTAACTTCCTCCATCTCAAATCTCAGCTTGTCCATCGATCTAGTCCTTACACATGGCTTTCATTTTTTAAGGTTCATAATAAAATAACTAGTATTGCACATGGCTGTGATGGAACTCTTAACTGGTACCACTCTCACATTACTCTTTGTAACTACTTAAATTCTATAGGGCATGCTCACACTAGTAACTGACCTGTGTATGAGCAGAACCATGCAATATTATTTCTTCAAATGTCTCCAGACCTGCAACTTTACAAAAAGACAAATGGGAATGTGTTTACTTTTCAGTAAAAAAGGTTTTGAGTTTAGTATTAAACTGACTTATTGTCATACCCATAGATTAGTGCATCTTTCAACTCTCACCGGAGAAGCTTCTTCTTACAGCAGGTAAAGATTAATAGACCTACAACTGTTAAAATTGTAGAGAATAAGGGACTGCAGAGTGCTCAACTCTAAACGGAACAGCAATACCATACCCCTTTCTCCCAAAGCTCAGAGGCCATTGACTAAGAGGAGGCAGAAAGATTGCAAGAGCCAGAAGTGGTAGATGAATATAAGGAAACTATGTTGTCTAGACACCATGGAGGAGTTGCACATATGAACCCACAGCACTTATGACTGCATGCGCAGGACCTGTGCAAACCTAAGTCAGACAAGGCCCAGCATGGATGGAGATGTGCAGGAAGACACAGTCCTCACTGAGAATCTATTGACAGTTGATAGATGCTGGGAGTGGGAGAGTCAGTTTTCCTTTCTGGTGTGTCACTTGGGAAGCTGATCAGACTCCATGGAATAAAACCACACCCAGAACCATTTGGGAAATGCTTAAACAGACCTTTAAAAAAGATAAATAATCATAGAAAACATGAAGTTGAGAGAGGGAGAAGGGAGATGGAGTCTGAATATGATCAAAATATATTGTATGAAATTCTCAAACAAAAGTATTTTTCAAAAGGTGTGATGCTAAAGATCGTCATATATGTCTACATATCTGTGTATATATTTACATATGTATACATATGCATATGCACAAGCATAACTTAAAATTTAGTAAAATTTGTGCAAGTACAGTTTATAATGGATGCTATAATATTATCTGTATCTTTATAACAGGAATATAAAAACAATATATAGCTCATGATTCTGTAACAAATGCTGCATCTTCCAGGTAGTTAAAACTATATTTTTACTTTACAAATTTGTAATTATTTGAGTCACTGGAATAAATCCACAGCAGACAGATTAACAAGAGAAAAGCAACAAGATTTCTTTTGTGTGTATTCATAGGAACCACCCAAAATATAAACTTAAAGTGATGACAGATTGTTGATGTTCATACAGTGTCCCAAACTAGAGGAAGATAAAGGAGCTTGAAGTTGCTGGGAGAAGATGGAAACAGGTGACTGGAAGGTGAAGAGAGGAAAGACATTTTGGATAAAGGCTGTTGTATTATACAGATAAAATGTTAGGTAATAGTCATCAAGGAATAGATGACAGGATATACAAAGTATTTCTGGGCTGGGCAAGGTGGGTTTCTGTCTGTAGTCTTTTTCCAAATGATAAACTTAATCCATATTTGATAAGATTCCAGGGAGGGAGTTCATGAATGACACCTGTATTCCATAGCAGGAGCTGCCTCTAGTCAGACATAGGCAGCTCAGAAGAAGTCATTGCTTATTCTTTGGACAGGAAAGAGGAGGAAGCCATGCTGTGCAGGCAGTTCTTTCTGGATCCAAACACTACACATCATCTTCACTAGTCTTCAAAACCATTCAGTATATTTAGATACTGGTGTCATTGTCCAATTTTAAAGTTAAATAAGCTGAAGCACAAAATAGCTTAATTAATCAATGTAAATTGAGGTTTGGGCTTGATACACAATATGTAGGATGCACTCAATATGATATAGGCTTATGACAGTTTATTTTTGATGTCTGACATTGAGTTAGATATGAAGGTTTGGGCTGGAGAGATGGCTCAGCAATTAAGAGCATTGGGTGCTCTTAAAGAGGACCCAGGTTCAATTTCCAGCACCCATATCGTTGTTAACAACAATCTGTAACTCTAGTTACAAGGATCTGAGGGCTTCTTCTGACTTCAGTGGACATTGCACAACAGGGTGCACTTACACACATGTAGGTAATATACTAGTACACATAAAATGAAAGTAATAAAATATTTTGATGTGAAGGTTTTGTATGCTTAAATAACTTTAAAAGATTTACAACAATGTAAAGTTTTTTTTTTATTTTTAGAAAAGTTGAAATGGTAATACAAACACTTCTCACAAAATCTTCATCCAGCTTCTAATATTATTTCACATGAGTATGACGTGTTTCTCAAAATAAAGATTTTAACACTGGTACCAGGCTATTAATTTCATCCTTATTTTTAATTTCAAGACTTCTTCCACTAAAGATCCAATCTAAGACAGTGAGGGGCATTTAGTCTTCTCTTGTCTGAGGCAGTTTGTCAGCCTTCCTTGCTTCCAATGGTATTGGTGAGATGAGAGAATACTGATCAATTATTGCTCAGTTATTTGAAGGATTCCCTTAGTTTGGTTTGTCTGATGTTTTCTCAAGATAGATTAGGGTTATTAGTTTGGGGATGGGTATCAGAGAGGTGAAGTGCCATAGTCGTGATATTATATCAGAGGATATGTGATGTCATTTTGAGTTCTGAGTTACTCCTGAGTAGGTTAACTTCAGTCACTGCTCAGGTAGTGGTTACCAGCTATCTGCACTATAAAGTTCCTAATTTTACTTTTCCATAAACTACTCTTTAGAAGTGATTCTATAACTAGTCCATCCTCAAGCAGAGGAGGCTTAATTTCCACTTTCTGGAATGGAAATTATGTTCAAGCTTTATTCATAAATCTAAACAGAAGAAGAAGAACTGAAAAAAAATCATTAGTCGGCATTATATAAATATAATCAATCACTGTGATTAGTTTAAAAGTTCTGTCTTGCTATTGGAGTAGGCTTTTCACATATTTGACCAGTGAACACATTTCCATTTATCCCAAAGCTCTTTGTCTCCAAGGATCTGGGGGGAAAAATCCATCATTGCACATTGGATAAAGGCTATCTAGTGACTTTTAAGATCTATCCTAAAGGAATATATGTAACTCCTTGCATCTTTGACATAGGTAAGCTGTCTACAAGAGAAAGTGCATCAGTGGTAGGGTAAGGAAAGGAGAGGAACAAGAATGTGGTCTCAGTGAGGTCTACCTAGTCTTTGCTTGATCCAAAGCTGTCTTAGGGCATAACTCCTCTTCACCCAGGCCATGTCTTCTAGGAAGGAACACATATAAACTATGAGCTACCATCTTGAGCTCCCATCATTGAAGCAGCTGATGAATAGCTGCACTGGACAGGAAAGGAGGGTGTTCAGGAAACTGAAAGTGTCCATTATATCATGGGCCTCACCACTCAGTCCAAATGAACAATATTCATTGTTTATTAACAATTAACATTGATGAGCCATATAGGTAAACCTGATGCATTATAATTGATATCACATAGTGATTTATACACAATGAAGGCATGGTCCTAAAGTTTGAATGAGACATTTACGATAGACCAAATATTAACATCATCTCATCTATCCTTTGTCTATTTTACAATTGCAAGTGTAACTTTTAGTTTAGGTGTTTTGGTTGTTTGGTTGCTATTTGCACAAAATGGCCAGAAATCTATTCTGAATAGATATGATTAAAATAAGAATAATGATCAGCAAGTAGATTTCAATTCTACTTGCTTTTAGTTTCAACAATTTCCAGGGGAAACTCCTCTTAACACTGAGGTACAGTTTTACAATATCTAGAACATTAAAAACAAAACACAATATTTTATATGAAAAGCAAATGTCATGCTTTTCCTGTGTAAATGACATGAAACTGCCCTGATAAATAGGGTATCTGATAGCAAAGGGAGTTGAATTTGCTTAAACCAAGCATGCAAGACAGATGGTTCAACATTAGTAAATTGAGAGACCCAGCTCTTCAACTGGCAAGTTCACGAGCATCCATCAGTGCACGGCTTGTGACTGAAGGGATGTAGAACAGTGTGCTGCACAATAATAAATCAACTGGTGGGGAGAGACAAGGCACCTGAGATTGTAACCCAGTCAGATACAGAATATAAACTCTTCTGAGTGACTGGTTTAAATCCAGAAAACCCTACAACACTGTGATGGGCTAAGGACTCAGATGTCTTCCTGGGAGTAAGATGCTAACTAGGCTAACAAATCCAAAGTGACATAGTCCTTGCTGTGGAAAACATTTGTATTCTTTTTTTTTTTTTTTTGGACATAGAAAAAAAATCGGATTTCAAGTTCAGAAAGGCACTAATACTATCTAGTGTTCATGCTTATGTCTTAAAGACTTGGAAGATAAAAACAATCTCAAAGTTTTTAAGTAATGCAATAAATTCCACAGTTGATAACTGCTTATAAATGTGTGAACCATGTCTAAGTAGAGTTTTGTTTCTACAATTAGCCAAGGGCTGGTTATGTAGACTATTCCCCAGTATCTCCTGAATGAATTAATGCGAGTATAAATAAATGAACACCTGCCAGGTAGCTGTAGGATCACCATCTTTTCCTGGGCTCCATTAAGTGCAAACATCCATTGTGCTTAGCAGGCCTTCGTCTCTGCTCTGCGTCTGTTAATAGCTACTTCTAGGACCTTAATCAAAGCCTTCGCCTCATGGAGCCCTCTTGTTTCATTTGCAAGACAAGTTATTCAGAAAGATATTAAAGGGCTTTGGCAACTCTAAGTTTCTAAAATTTGTTTGCGTTCCTGTCAAGAAGGTGAAAACATAAGGAATCTGTGATTCTAAACTCATAAGCAGGTGAACTTGGGAATCCGGCAAGAGACAGGGTTTAAGTCTCATGTCTACCATCTTGTAGTTTCCTGGTATTAAGTTGAATATTTAAAATTGGAAGACAATGGGGATTTACACAATCTTATAACAGATCTAGTGAAACCACTGACTCTTAATGAGTTTGTTCAACTACTGTAATTGTGCCTGCTGTCAGAGATCCTCACACAATGACCGTTCTTCATGCTTGCCTAAGCCCAGGCATCTTTTAGTTTATCAAATTAGTATTGTCATAAGGAATCAACGTTACGAGCACAGACACACAGAATTTGGATACTGTTCCCAAGTACAATTACACAAAAATAACACCCCCCTAGTATTCACATCATTGTACTTTATCAGAGAGAGAGAGAGAAAAAAAAAACAGAGAGAGACACAGAGAGTGAGTGACTGAGAGAGAAAGGCAGAGACAGAAAGACAGAGACAGAGGTGGCTTCTTAGATTATAGAGCTATTCCATGTGAAAAATAAAGGTTTTTCACCCCAAACTTTCATTCCGGAGCCAGATGATACAGACAGGGTTATTCTGGGAAATAACACAACCCTTTCAATCAGGATCTTACAGCAGCTACAACTGCCTGCACTGGGCTTGTACAAGACTGGGTCTATGATGTTAGCCATGGATGGGGAGAGGCTCAGGCTGACCCACAATTGAGCCCACCTAACTTTAATGGATAGTTCTACATTATTGGTCATGCAGAAGGCCTGGGTTAAACTCAGTGGGTTACAAAACAAAATCAAACTCCATAAATTTGGGAAAGCAACTTGAAGAGAGAAGGGGAAAATGATGGGAGTGGGGGTGAGAGTAATCAGAATATATTATCCATCTGTATGACACAGTCAAAGAATAAAGTTACTTAGTGAAAACCATGCAGTCTTACATGACATCAAATTAGAAGTGAAGCTGTTTAGGGGAAACGAGGAATTAAAGGGAGGATGGAGGGGGAAGAAAGAGAAGACAGGCAGCTATCAGGGGTGTCCTTTGCATAAATATGTGCTTGCCTGAAAACTTTAAAAATAAATAAGGTTTCAATATTGTATAACTGTATTAATTCAACTGCGAACCTAAACATTTGCAGTCACTTTTGAAAGAGATGTATCCTTGCTCTGGAAATTGTTACTGAATA
>NW_008336930.1:661295-674452 GCF_000622305.1 Nannospalax galili
GATACCTTAATGGAACTAGCCACCAAACATATAATGGAAAAGCAAATCTAAAGCATTTCTTACTTCTTAATTATGTTCCTGTACAGAAGGCATGTTGATTTTTATGGCTATTATTAGCACTAGCACACTAATATTTTGGTGGTGGTGGTGGTGGTGGTGATTAATTTTCTTGAGGGAGGGTCTAGGTCTTATGTAACCCAGGCTGGCCGTGAACTTGCTATGTAGTCAAGGCTGGTCTTGAATTTCTGGCACTCCTCCTTCAGCCTCCCAGTCCCTGGGATAACAAGCATGTGCCACCAGGCCAGGTTTATATTTCAATTTCTAGCCACATAGTGGGAATATTGCCATAATTCTGCAGAATCGGTAAGAAGCATACATCTCCACTGTGCTTCACCCTCTTTTTATACTACAGAACCCTCAAGATGATCTTCTTACAAATACATTCTAAAGAGTATTTCCTCACAGCTTAGTCCAAGAGGAGAGTGTTCATTTCATCTGGGTTAATTAAATTCCTGACAAGTTAAAAACAAAGAAGCAGACACTAATGGTGGCTAAATCATTATGATGAAATTCTTGAATTTACTTTCATCCCTGCCATTCATTCAATGAGGTAACCCCATAGTCTCCTTTTTTCCCACACTAGTATAACAATTTACACCGTAGCATATGGACTTAAATGTGTGCAATGAGGTAAAAATCACTTGAGGTAAAGTCATTTTTTTAGAAAATATATTTGTCAAACTTTTTAGAAGGTAGGAGGAGAATGTTTTTAAAGGCATTATGTTTTATTGTTCTTCCTGATAAATGTATTCACAAATATGTGTTTAGTGCTTATTATATTCTGAACTTTGTCCTGAATACTAGGGCTTCAGTGAAATTAAAAAAAAAAATACAGCCTAATTTCCAACTCAGTGCATAGAATCAAACAATGACCTGGCAGTTACACTCTCATAGCCCAGGCAGCTGAAAAGATAACATTTCTGTATTCCTCCCCCATTCAGCTTCTGTCCCTAAGCAAAAACCTTAAGACATGGAGCTAAAGATTGGAACTGAAAATTTGATTGTAAAAAATGAAAATATCCTTTAAGATTTTTATCCTCACCATCTTTGCTTGGGCATTCAGAGGCAACACATTATTATCTCTTAAGAGAGCAAAATACTAAATTAATTACCTGATAATCAAACCATCTTACTCTGAGAAAGGACTACAATAGCATCCACAGCCTACCTATAGCACTAATACCATTGTTAGCCAGGGAGTATGCAGAGGGTTGATGTGTATTGGTGATTTATTCCTTATAACAATTCTATAGAATAGACTTTATTGCCTGCTTCTAAAAGTCTCTGTTTCTTAAACTGTGATCATGACCTCACATAACTGAATGTGAAGGACAAGGAAAAATTTGGTTACAGTGCAAGTCTTCTGAGCGTACAACAACCAAAAACTGAATTCAAAGGCAAAATGAAAGGACAATCACTGTGGCAGAGTGGCAGTGCTCATCCATGTCCAATTGGGGGAACTCACTGTAAGCTTGGCTCTAAACACAGAATGTGCAGACTGTGCACTTTATGTGTGGTCATGCCACACTATACCAGTAAACACTGCCTGAAACTCAGGTTTCAGAACATTGTAGGATACAAATTGCAGTGTTTTTACTGTACATAAGAAGTTATTTGCTCTTTTAGAAACATGATGGTTTAATCACAGAAAACAAAGACTTCTAGTACTCTTCTGCCATTATTTCTCATCATACAAGCATCAAGCTATTATATATTTAGATTATATTATGTTTAAATAAATGTTTGACTTTAAAAATTGCTATTTGAGTTGCTGACTTGAGTTTCATAAAAACTCATTAAATGTGTTTTGGCTTGGGATTAGGACAGAATTTCCACCAACTTCTGAAATGTCTATAATGACACCACTGTCATTTTTTAATTGATATTTATATGAAGAAGTGTTCTCAGAATTGACAGTTACAAAATCAAAATATTGATCATTTCTGAAAAATGGTGATGATCCTCTAGTTCCTGCAGTATCAAATATTTAGCAAAGATTTAATTATTCATTTAAAAATAAACAGGCATATCTATCTCATCATATTCAAATTGGCTTTTATCTTTAATAAATAGTAAAAATATATGTATATCAACAACTGCTTTCAAATAAATTTCTTTATGGTTAATCAACAGTAAATGCACAGCATTTTCATATTCCTGTATGCCTGGGTCATATGAAGATTTCTTTGGCAAAAAGGGGTTGTGAGTGGGAACAATTTAAGAAGTCCTGCTGCTTCAGGAAATGATGAAAGGATGGCTATGTCAGTAGGAGACAGGGCTCAAACTGACTTCAAAAACTTTTCTAACTCATCACAAAAAAAAGGCAGCAGAAGAACAGAGTAAGACTGAATATTCAAAGAATAGTAGCCATACAGAAAACTTGGATTTGCAGTATGGAGAATGTTTTGGACTTTTGTTATGAAATGTCTCCATATTTCAATGTTGATTATATGATGTACTTCATCATATTGGTGTATTTAAGGTTGGTAAACATAAAACTTTTAATATAGTCAGTCTACTTTCTTGATATTTGCACTGGAACCTGGCATTGATCTAGAATCGATATTTGGAAACCAAATTACTTTAGGTGTTATACTCATAGCTAGAAGTTTTAGACAGAGTGATAAACAAGCAGTCACCATGGTTTCTAAAGTGTATACCCTTTAAAAAGTTTATTTTTATTATTATTGTTATTATTAGTAGGAGTAGTATTGTGTGTGTGTGTGTGTGTGTGTGTGTGCGTGTGTGCCCATGCATATGATGTGTGTGTGTGGTAGCACATACCATGGTTGCATGCAGAAGTCAGAAGAAAACATTGTGGGTTCAATTCTTTTCTTCCAACCGTACAAGGGTTCCAGGGATTGAACTCAAATCACCAGACTTGTACAAGTGCTTGTACCCCTGAGTCATCTCCCCAGTGAATGTGCATGCTTTTAAAAAATTATTTAATGCACAGCACACCAAAGCCTGGAACATTCCTATTTGTACATGTGACAGGACCAGCTCAATAGCTTTTACGATATGAAATATCTTTTTCGAAAGGCTTCTATGTTGGAGGCTTGGTCCTTGTATTAGTTGCTTTTCTGTTGCTGTGATAAAACACCACGACCTTAGAGAACTTAGAGAAGGAAAAGCTTATTGGGTTTATGGTTCCAGAGGGATAAACATCCATCATGGCAGGGGCGGTACAGCAGGAGGAAGGCAGCCAGAACAGGAAACTTGAGTGCTCAAATCCTTAAACAAGCAATGGAATGAAAGGTAGGAACTGGAAATGGAATGGGGCTACATACTCCCAAAGCCCACCCTCAGTGGCTTGCTTCCTCCAGCAAGGCTGCACCTCCTAAACCGCCCAAAACAGCACCACTAACTGGGGACAAAGTGCTCAAATACTGGAAATCTGTGGGGAACAGTCATAGTTCCCAAGGCAATGGAACGTCTAGGAGTAATTACATCATGAAGGCACAGATCTAATCAATGGAATAACACAATAATGGACTCATAACTGAATGGACTATGAGGAGATGGTAGAAACTGTAGGAGGTGGAGCCAAATTGGAGGAAGTAGGGAACATAGCCTATGAAGGGCTTTTCCTACCCCGGCCCACTTTTCTATCACTTTCTGCTTCTCCTCATGAGAGGAAGTGGTTCCTCTGTCCTGTGCAGCTCATGTTTTAATGTTCTAACTAACCATAGAAAAAGAAATTCTTCTTCTTTTAAGTTGTTTCTCTTGGAAATTTGTCCAGTGATAACAACTGATTAACACTGTTGATTAGCGTTAAATGGTTAAAAGATAAAATTCTGAGGGGTAATTTCTAGAGAATGTGATGCACACACATCATAGGAAATGAGAAAATATGATCATAATGACAATAAATGGAGTTAATTTCTGCTCTCTGTTGTATATGATAAGCAGTGCTGTGTAACACATCCGTGAATTAGCTTTCAAAGTTATCTTAGAATGTAATAATATAAGGCAAAAATTACAATATGAAGAAATTATAAAATGAAATTAATTTGCCCACATTACTATTATCTGAAACTTAGGAACTATTTTGTTGTTGTTGTTTTTGTTCTCAAAATTAATATTTATTTTTCTTCCAACTAACAGACCTGATGGGTGAAGACTTATACAGGAATTCATAATAGAGGGAAAATATATTTGTTCTGGTAAAGAAATGTTACTTGAAACAAGTACATATAAACTGCAGTGAGCTATTTTGTCACCAATTCTACCTGCTGCCATTTTCTCAAAGTTGCATCTATAGTTAACACATTGACTTGAAGTAAAGTTACACTTTGCATGAATAAATGGAGACATGAAACTAATTTCCCTAGGTATCTGATTAATGTCCTCTGTGGGTAAGTATGGAGCCATGTTTAAGTTCAAAGTGTCTATCAGAAAACAATGTCAGAATTCAAAATTATTAATTGAAAAATGATAAATGAAGCTAGTTACTTTTAAAACTATAAAGGATATTGTATTATGATTATGAGAGTTGAAATCATATTTCTTGTTGTCAACAAGCACATACTTAGTGATCCAAATATAATAATCAAATACACTGATTTATGTAAAAATATGTATGTGTTTCTAGTTATTAAATGCTTTATTCTGTTGTTTTCAAATTTTAGTGGTGAGATCCAATTTGTTTTAAAAAAACTCAACTTGATCCTAAATTCTTTTCTTAATCTCTTTCAAATATCCTGTGTCTTACCACAAAAACACCACAGGGATGAGGAAAAGGCTCTAGGGAAAGATAAAAATTCCTCAGACACCTGGGAGTCTACTAAAATATAATCAGCCTCCTTTAGGTAGCACTATTGGAAATGATCCTTCAGGTCAAGAAAATGAAACTGTCTTCCTATAGGATATATCAGATAAAAATGCTTTATTAGAAAATATATTCCCCTTATAAACCACATGTTCTGTCTCTACAGTGCAGTTCAGGAGGATGAAAGGTTTCTGTGTAAACATCCCTCCAGCCCACCAACAAAAGGCTCTGCTCCAAGCCATCCCAGTCTTTGCCTCCTATCCTTTCATCAAATGCCATTCAAACTATTCAGAAGAGGCTCATCTCTGAGAGTAATGGAACAACATATGAAAATATTTTCAGAAAATAAAACTCCTCCATCTAGTATATTGCACCAATAGGTGCAATATGTTGTGAGGAGAGAAGGGTTTACATTTTTCTTTATGGCCATTCCTTAAATCTTATTCTAAAATATTGCTTAGCTCTGAAAGTAGAAATGATTGCTCTTGTCATATATGCCCCACATAAAAGGTTTACTGCCATAACAGTGACAGGTTGGCCTGTGCTGTGCAAAGCAGATGAGTGTGGTACAGCAAGCATGGCAGAGAAAGGTGACTGTCAACCCTTTTTCAGATGTTGGATTGCACAGCCTGACTACAATTGTGCTTTGGTGCTTTTCCTTTATTTTTCTCAGTATTCCCTCATTGTTTTCCTATAGTTTTGTAATAATTTTTTTTAAAAAAAAACTGGGCACAGAGAGTAAAGTAATTCATCATTTCAAAAATGCCAAGAGTCTTGATTCTAATATAAAGAACATTCCTTTCTGAGGCTGAGAGAGAAAGAGAGAGAGAGAGACAGAGAAAGAGAGAGAGAGAAAGACAGAGACAGAGACAGAGAGAGGCAGACACAGAGAGACAGAGACAAGAGAGAAGAAATCAAATTGACTATGTGGAAGAAAGCAATAAATGAAAGAAAATTATGATATTTTAAAAGAATATGTAAAATTATTTCTTTCCTTTGTCCTTCAGCTCTATCATATCTTCCTGAATGCTTGAACATTTACAGGTTTGGTCTATGTTTATAAAACAAAGGACTTTCCCAGAATTTATCTGAACCCCTTGGTGATAGGGGGAAAAAAACCCCACCATTTCTCAGGGCAATCCAGTTTTCCCATTCTTCTTCTTCTTCTTTATTTTATTTTTATTTTTTGGTGATTTTTTTGTATTTTAACAATCTCATTTACAACCATAGTTTCTCCCATCAGAATTGATTTGTCACAGATCTCCTCAAACTTAAACCCTTTTAATTAATTCAAACTTTAGTCCTCTACCCAAATGCATTTTTCCAGCTATATTGTTCAATTGTGGGAGAGAAATTACTTCTTAATCTTTTAGGTATGTCTATCTATCACTCCTTCTTTGGGGAAACTATCTCCTCACTCTATTTTGTAACAACTGTGCTGTGATGGCATTAGGTTTGAGTTCCCCCGTCTCCTTCCCTTACACCAAGAACAAGAGTACCCAGCTGTGCTGGTTAATTTTTGTGTACTTGACACAAGCTAGAATCTTTCTGGGAAGAGGGAACCAGAATTGAGGGATTACCTACATCCAATTAGCCTGTGAGTATCTGGAGGCATTTTCTTAATTGCCAATTGATGTAACAGGACCCAGTTCACTGTGGGTGATACTATTCCTACGTGGGTGGGTCAAGGCTATAAAAGAAAGAAGCTGAGTAAGCCAGTGGAAAGAAGCCAATAAGCAGCATTCCTCCATGGTATCTGTTGAAGTTTCTGTCTCCAAGCTCCTGTTTTGAGTTCATGCCTTCAGTGTTGGACTCTATAAGGGAAATAAAGCATTTCCTCCCCAAGTTGTGTTTGGTCAGTGCTTTATCACAACAGTAGAAAGTAAACTAGAACACCGGTCTAACAAAGCCTCTAGTTCCAGACACCTTTGATTAGATCAGTTCTTCCATTCCTTGGCTGTGTGACTTGGGTAAGTTACTTCTCTATGGCTTAGTCTTCCTATTTCTAAGATGGACAGCAGTAGAACACGTCTTAGACCTGCTGTGAGGACCAAGAAGTCACTGCAGAGTATTAATGCAGCATTAACACTTAATAAACTCTTCACAGTATTTTCACTTTGATAATTGTTAAAATAAAATTAAGTTTTGCCCAATCTGCCTCCACACATTGGTGGTAAAACTTGGCCTCCATACCTAGTAAAATACTAACTAATCTCAATGTGTAAAAAAATTAACTTTAGCGAATAAGTTTTTTCCTGTATCTCTCTTTTGTCTAGTTAAGGATGTAACCTAGCTCTTGGGATTGTTTAGTGAAGAGGTAGCCTGATCTGTTCTGATGAATTCTGATTTCTCTCAAAACAGTTCTGTCCTAAACAAAGGGTTTCCTCTTATATTTACTGGCCAGCACATCAATCATCACATGGGGAAGGAGGGAGGAACTCTGTCTCCCAGAATCTTTTTAACCAGGGTTTACAAATGAAGGAGATATTTTGCTGACCTTGAAAACCCAGGACAGCACACAATACCAAAGACATCATCAATTTATTTCCACACATTGTTTTTGACACTGGTGTGGGATATGTAATTTGCAATGTTATCATTGCTTCCACCAGTGGTCTTAGTTCTAACTGCCACATCACATACACATACATTGTTATGAGTCAAGGGTGTAACAGAGTTACAATAGGGAATGGGAACGTGGTATAAGATTAAAGCTATGGGTTCAGCTTAGCTTGTAAACATTAATTACATCAGATATTGTTTTTCTTAAAGATTAGTTAAATATAAAAAAGCTCAGTGTACAGTAAGAAAACATTAAAATATGTAGTTGTAAATGATCTCAAAGCATATAATTCATTTGGTTTAAGAAAAAACATTCCCATAGCTGATAGTCTCTGAAACATTCTCTTATAAAACTGAGAATCAATGGAGTCATGCACTTGCTTTTCAACTATTTCCCAGGCAATTCTGATGAATCAATTGTGACCCAAAGAACTGATAAGGAATCCAATTCCCAAGAAGATCCAGGAATTAAGAAAATTTTCTGAAACCATAGAAGTAGCTGGGGAAAAGCTAGAATCAGAATTCAGTACTCCATCATGACAGGGCTTTTCTATGATACAAATCCCTTCATCTCTGTCAGAGTCACTTCTTATAGCCAGATTTTCACATTATTCCCTCTATGAGGTGAGCAGTGTGTGTGTGTGTGTATGTGTGTGTGTGTGTGTGTGTGTGTGTGTGTGTTTCTGTGTGACAGAGAGGGAGAGATGGGGGGGAGGAGGAGGAAGAGGAGGAGGATGAGGAGGGTAAAGTAATAGACCTTTGTTCTCCAAAATAACTCCCACTGATGGTTTTCTTGATACAGTGATCAATGAATTCTAAATTCTTTCATCATTAAGGTAATTTGAGTTGAATTTCTTTCACTAAAGAAAGTTATCAGTATTATCACTCCACATACTGAAAGGGAGGTACCCAAGGCCTCAACACAAAAGAGGATTAGGTTAGAAATTATTTGGCATTACAATTAGTTCAAATACACAGCAGACTGATCAGGACCCTACAAGTAGGCAGCAGTGCCAGAGTTCACGGGATGATCAGATCTAACCCATGGATCTTCGTTTGTTTGTTTTTTATTGAGCTTTTTAAATTTCATACATTTCACACTCGAATCCGAGGGAGGGAGAAGGGAAGCTGGATGGGAGAAGAAAGAGTGGAGATGAGTGAATCTCGGGGGCTAGGAAGCCTAGAGGGAAAAGTGATGCCTAGAAACCCTATGAGAAATGTACATGGAGTCAATATGAATGCATATGTATACCTGGGAGCTGTTTGGCAAGGAACGCAGTGCCACATAGAAGAGAACCTCCCTTAGAGTGACAAGCATGCCATACAGGACTCATCAAAGAAGCTTCTTTTTGCAACAGATGGAGGCTACGGCAGAATTGCACATCTGGTCAGGCACAGAGAACATATGTCTGGGAGCTGTCCAGTACTAGGTGACACATCTGCAGTCGAATCTCTACAACTAAGCCTCATGGGACACAGTGTAATAAGGGTTAGAGAGAGGGATAATGCACCCCTAAACTCCCAGCAGTGAGGCTTCCTTGTACATCAGAGTGCTATGCACACAGAAAGCCAAACTGGCTGAGTTTTGGAGAATAAGAGACTGTAGAGTATAGGATGGGATTCCTAACCCATGGATCTTAAGTACAAGATAGGTCTCTTGTGTCTGCAGTTTGAACTTTCCTCTCAGGTATGGACATCTATGCATCAGATATGGTGATTAAAGTCCACAAGTGACCAGAAAGAGACCTTCAATAACACCTAGATACAGCATAAGGTCAGAGATGACACATCATGTTGGGGAGACTAGAAAATGGGGATCAGTATTTCCTCCCTTATGATAATGCAACCTTCTCATTATTGTGTCTTTGATACAGTGAAAGGACATGATTTGTTTTTAGGCAAATGTTATAGTTATATTAGCTGAGAGAAAATTGCCTTTATCTAGGAGCACCCCAAGGGGTCCATTTACTGGTGACAGCAAATCCTCAGGGTACTGTATGGATATTTTGAAATAGAAAAAAGTTGTATCCAAGAAAAATATATTTGGCTTGAGTGAAGGAAGTAGGGAGGTACAGAGAAGAAAGGAGACCAGGGAACAAGAGAGAAGAGAATTGAGGTCTGAGAGCATGTCACCTAGTGCTGCCTTAAATAAAACCAGGGCAATGAGAAATGTGAGGTGCTACCTGAATCACTCTTCAAATTAGAATGGCTGATAAGCCGTTTTCATTCTACGGTACATTTACTATTTATAAATATCATTCGCTGTGGAGAGCTGAGGTGTCAGCTCTGCTTTCTTCTCTCCTCAACGTCCCCAGTGTACACGACATGGATGTTGTCGAGATGAGTACTGTTGACTTCATGGTACACTATCACTCAGCAACAAGAAAAGAACAATCTGCAGGTGCATGGAGCAAGAAGGGCGCAGTTCCAAAAGAGGAAGAATCAACTGCAAGGTGACATGTAGGTGCGCTCCAAGGGTTCTGACATTTTCAAGGGGATACTTTACTTCCTATAGAGAGAAGCAAAGGTTTGAATTAATTTAATTCGAATATCAGAGGATAATAATATCAATTGTTATCTGGGTTATACCTAGAACATAACAGATTTAGTAACTCATCCCAAATGACCTACTTCTAAGTGGCTATTTGGAAAGAATGCAAACCTATTTGCTTTTTAAAGCAAAGGTTTGTCCTGAATGTTATGTACTTTGCCAAGAATTCCCCAAAGCACTAATTGGTTCCTTGTGAAAATCATGAAGATACTGTTTTGAATCTATACCATGGGCAATCTTTAAATTTTAAGAAAATGTATATTAGTTATACACCAAACTTCAGCAAATTTGAAAGAAAGTATATCTATAAGCTCAAGATTGCAAAATCTTTCTGGGTAGCAGTTCTGAAAAATCTAACAAAAGTTAAAAAGTATAAAAAACAAGTGTGACCTTTACAAAAACACAAAAATCCTGTCCGGGGTTTGCTGTATAAAAAGCTCAGAGAAACTTGCTGCAAAAATTTCCATGATAATGAATTGGTTGACAGAGTTCTGCCACATCCATGCAAAAAGTTATATAATGCAGAGACATTTATGCATTGTTTATAGGACTGTTTAGCAGGATGGAAAACATTAAATGTGAATTAAAATTATAATGTATATCATTAATTGTATTTTATAAATATCTATGGATATATGTCTGGGAAGATATGCAAATAAAAACCATATATGTACAAGTATGTTTCTTTTAAAAATATTTATTTTCCTCATGTGAGTGTATGAAATTCTCAATAAATTATTCATTAAAAAATATTTATCTGCCATGTGGGTGCTGGGATTTGAACCCGGGTCTTCTGCAATGACAGCTAGTGTTCTTAACTGCTGAGCTGTGTCTCCAGCTCCATAACTCCAATTCCAGGGGATCCAATGGCCTCTTCTGTCCTCCGTGGGCACTGCACGACATGGGTGCACTTACCTACATGAAAGCAATACATGCATACACATAAAATAAAATAAAAATTAATAAATACAATATTTTTTAAAATAAAATTAAAATTAAAAAAATATTTATTTTGTATGTGTGTGCATCTGTGCAAATGTATGCTACATGTGTGTGGGTACCTTCAGAGGTCAGAAAAGGATGCTGGATCTCCTGGAGCTGGAGTTACAGGCAGTTTTAAGATGCTTGCCATGGTACTGAGAATTGAACTTTGGACCTGTGGAAGAGCATGAAGTGATCTTAAACACCTAGCAATCTCTCCAGCCTTTAGATATAGCTTTCATTTCAGAGCTACTTATTATTAGAAGACCATTCAAAGAATAGGAGATTGCACCTAATTACTCAACACTAGGTATCTTGAATGATGGAAGAATGAGTGATCTTCCTTTCTTCCCTTCTTTATGTTTTTGATGTGGGTAGATGGGTGCCTTTGTGATCAGATTCTACCCAGAGCTAATTTGTGAGGTGAATAAAATACATGAATATCATATAAAGAAAATATTATATATTTAGAGGTAGATGTAACATTTCAATATTATTTATTCAATAATCACATGATTAGAAGAAGCATTTCACTACAGCATTAACATATTCAATAACAATTTCTAGAGCAAAAATGCATCTCTTTCAAAAGTGTCTGTAAAATTTAATGCTCATAGTTGAATTAATACAGTTATACAATATTGAACTTGGTATAAACCCTATAAGACATAAAATTTAATGAGGTTTGAAGCTTTAAAAAAGACCTCCATTTCATTTTAAAATATACAGTTTCATACAGAAAAACTCATTTTAATGCTACTAACAGATGTTTGCATATGGGTCTCTAATCTCTATGTATCTAATTATTACTAGTCACAGTTGGTTACACTCAGATCCTTGGAACCTGAGTATAGATATAAAGTCATCAGGTAGATTTCAATGGTAAAGTTTTTCAACTCTACTAATTAACATGAAGCAAATTTTTATGCTTCTTCCTCAAATATAACTCATTTTTTATTGGTTGATTTTTTGTGTGTATTTCATACAGAACATCCCAAACAATCTTATTCATCTATATATCCACATCCCAAAAAGCACCCTCCCATAGCCTCCCCCCTCACAGGAGCCCATATACCCTGTTATCCCTGTTACTGTCCACTGTGTTGGTGGTGCCCTAAACCATTCCCCAGTGCTTGTCCATCTGCTGAATCTAGTCAACCTATCTAGATTTCCTTGTTTTATGAAGATCAGCTCTTCCTCATCTAGAAGCAATCAGTTGTCAATATTCCTTTAGATAAGATTGGGGTCTGCTGTTCATTTTCCCAGTTCTATGCTAGGTTACTGTCTGAGAGTCTCTTCAGCCACCCTGGCCAAAAACTCAAAGGAAGGTATCTCCTCTCTGGCATTGTTTCTTGTTATAGAGCCTTTAGCTATACACAGAGACTCTTAAAGAATTATATTGATCTCTTTAATCTTTGGTTATACTTTCCTTTTTGGTGTTTAAGACCCTATAGTTGGTCCAGATGAACCAATTTAATTTTACTCTTAAGGTCGTTTGAGGATCTGGTCCTCAGTGGTCACACGGGCTTGGGAGGAGCCCCTGGCTCCTTTCTTTTACCAGTTCCATCTATGTGAAGATAAGTCAAAACTCCTGCTCGACCATTGGCTGGCTGCACTTGAAAGCATGGAAGAAATGTTTACTCTGTGTTGAATCTCCTTTTGTAGACTGGACACTGGTTCAAGTCCATTTCATGGGGTCTCCATGGCCTCCTTGGTCAAGAGGACAGGTGACTCACCACAGTTACAGGACATTTTGAGAGATGCTCATAGTCCCCTGAAGCTTAGTTGACATAGAAGGGCAAGGAGCAAAACCTGTCCTTACGTCCCTCTGACCAAATTAGTATAGGCCTCAAAGTATGACTGTCAGACATCCCAGAACATTAGTTAAACCAGTCTGGAACTTTTAATTACCATGTGCTATGAAGATAAAGCTTGGGCAAAGACCAAACGTTCTCAGATAAACCTTGCCTAGACATGTATTACATTCCTTGAGCTAGTTGTATATATAATTTGTGAGCAGGTTGTTTGATTAAGATGGTTCCCTCTGTTTTTTTAAAAAACTAGCTAGTCATTATTTATCTCTCACATTGTCTAACACTTCAACTGTGGTTTTCCAATTTAAAGTGCCCCATTTTTCCCATTTCCCCCTTAATAACACCCTTCTCCTGTGGTCCCATCTCTCTTGAGCTCCTTCTTCCCCTTTATTCCCATGTTTACTTGCATATCCCTCCT
>NW_008336930.1:676292-697946 GCF_000622305.1 Nannospalax galili
AAGTAGTATTGGCTGTAGATCCGCTTTAAATGTCTGGTAGAATTCTGCTGTAAATCCATCTGGTCCTGGGCTTTCTTCGGTTGGGAGGTGCTTTATATTACTCTTTAATTTCCTATGTGTTATGGGTCTGTTTAAGCTGTTAATCTATTCTTGATTTAGTTTTGGTAGTTCCCATGCCTTTAGATATCTGTCCATTTCTTTTAGGTTTTCATATTTAGTAGCATATAGGTTTTTAAAGTATTCCCTTATAATATTCTATATCTCTTTTGGTTAACTGGACTAGTGGTCTGTCAATTTTGTTTATCATTCCAAAGTACCAGCTCTTAGATTCATTGATTCTTTGTATTGTTTTCTTTGTTTCAATTTCATTAATTTCTGCTCTGATTTTTGTTCTTTCTTCTTGTCTGGTGGGTTTGGGTTTCATTTGTTGTTGCTTTTCAAGTGTCTTGAGTTGTGACATTAAGTCATTTATTTGCATTCTTTCTGATGTTTTAATGTAGGCATTTAGAGCTCTAAATGTCCCTCTAAGGACTGCTTTCAACGTATCCCAGAAGTTTTGTTGTGTTTTATTGTCCTTTTCCTTTAGTTCCAGGAATACTTTTCTGTCTTTATTACTTTCTCCTTTGACCCATTCATCATTCAAGAGTGTGTTGTTTAATTTCCATGTGTTCATGTAGTTACTAGAGTTTCTTCTGGTGTTGATTTTAAGCTTTATTGCATTGTGGTCTGATAGAATGCATGGAATTATTTCAATATTTTTGTATTTGCTGCTGTTTGTTTTGTGCCTGAGTATATGGTCAATTTTGGAGAAAGTTCTGTGAAGCACTGAATAGAAAGTATATTCTTTGGTGCTTGGGTGTAAAATTCGGTAGATGTGTGTTAGGCCCATTTGATGTATTGTATTATTTAATTCAGATGTCTCCTGTTAATTCTGTCCTGTTGACCTCTCTAATGGAGACAATGGTGTATTGAAGCCCCCTACTATTAATGAGTTGGGGTTAATCTGGGTCTTAAAGTCCTGTAGTACTGCACCAGAGTTTGGTGAATATATGCTCATGATTGTAATATCTTCTTGGTTTATTGTTCCTTTGATTGGAATGAAGTGGTCTTCTTTATCTCTTCTGATTAGTTTTAGTTTAAAGTCTATTTTATCAGATATTAGTACTGCAATGCCTGTTTTTTTCTTAGTACCATTCGCTTGGCATATTTTTTTTCCATCCTTTCACCTTAAGGTAGTGCCTCTTCTTGAAACTGAGATGAGTTTCTTACAGACAACAAAAAGATGGGATTTGTTTCTTAATCCATTCAACTAGTGTGTGTCTTTTGACTAGGGAATTCAGTCCATTGATATTTAAAGTTATTAATGAAAGATGTATATTGAATCCTGTCATTTTTATTTCTGTTCACATTCTTGGCATAGCTGGGCATTTCCACAGTTATACCTTCATTGAGTTTCCTTCCGTCACCCCTTGTGTATAGTCATTCCTTTCTTTAGCTTTTTGTATTGCTTCAAGAACTCTCTGAAGGGCTGGTTTTGTGGACTTGAATTCTTTTAGCCTATTTATGTCATGGAAGGTTTTTCCTTCTCATTCATCTATAATAGACGTTTTTGCCAGGCAAAGTAATCTGGGTTGGCATCTGTGGTCATTTAGAACAGGGAATTCTTTGGTTCAGGCTCTTCTGGCTATCATAGTTTGCACTGAAAAGTCAGCTGTAATTCTGATGGGTTTTCCTTTATATGGACTATTTGTTTTTCATTTGCAGATTTCAGTATTGTCTCTTTGTTCTGCATATTTAGTGTTTCTACCATGATGTGCCATGGAGAGTTTCTTTTGTGGTCATGTCTGTTTGTTGTTCTATTTGCTTCTTTTATTTGTATGGGCATGTATTTCTTTATTTTTAGGAAGTTTCTTGTACACTTCTGTTGAAGATCTGGTCCATACCATCCATTATCATGAGATTCTTTTCCTTCCTCTGTGCTTATGAAGCACAAGTCTGGTCTTTTTATGGTATCACACAATTCCTGCATATTACATTCTTGTGTTTTCTTAATTTTTTCATAATCTTGGCGTGAGTGTTCTAATTCATCCACTT
Organism: Nannospalax galili; assembly: GCF_000622305.1. NCBI lineage: Eukaryota > Metazoa > Chordata > Mammalia > Rodentia > Spalacidae > Nannospalax > Nannospalax galili. Next base: position 678,387 of record NW_008336930.1, read on the forward strand.
TATCTTCTAGTGTTGATATTCTGTTTTCCATTTTATTCGTCCTATTGATGAGTTTTTCTCCTGTCATTTCTAATTGGCTTACTGAATGTTTCACTTCCTTCTTCATTTCATCCTGAGTATTCTTCAATATTCCTAGCTCTTTTCTGAATTCATTCAGAAGTTTATCCCTATCTTCCTTCAGTTCTTTGATTTCTTTGTGTGTTCTTTAAATTCACTGAATTCTTTTATCATGTTTATAAATATTCTTTTGAATTCCATGTCCTGTGTTATCTCTAGGAGGTTCTATTTGTACTTCTTTACAGGATTGTTGGTGCTTGGTGGGTGTATATTATTTGGGTTTTTCATGCTATTTCTTCTCTGTGATTTTGACATGTGGATTTCATTTGTAGTTTTTGATTCTTGTGTGGGAATCAAACCTTCTTTTGTTGAGTTTAGGTCTGCTTCTTTTAGTATATTTTATATGCCTTTGTGGTTTACTTGTTGGGCATGAAAAGCTGGCTGGTCTAAGCTTAGGTTCTCTCTTGATTTTATATCAAAAGATTATATTTGGAGTGGCCAAATTCCTTTTGTCTTCAGGAGTTCCCACAGAGGTGCAAGTTAGATGAGGACCAGATGTTCTTAGGCTTTCTCCTAAGGTCTGGAACCCTCCAGGAAAGATGCTGACCTTGGCATTTTGGGGGCTGGGCTGGCCTGGGATCAGGGCCCAGGAAATATGCTGGTCCTAGGAAGCTGGTGGCTGTGCCACCCAGGGATGTAAAGGGAGGTGGGGATGGGAGGAGGCCCCTAGGGCTCCTGAGGATTACTGGGAGGAACTCGGTTGGGCTGGATGCAAAAGATCAGGAAGCAGTGGGGACTCTGGGTCAAGAGGTCAGCCCAGGAGTCTTGTGTGCCAAGACAAGAAATGGGCCAGTACCAAGGGCAGGAGGAGAGAGGGAGGGCAGGAGGAGAGAGGGGGTGGGAGAGCTGGGAGGGTGAACAAAGTCACAGGATTTACCCAGGAAAGATGCTGGCACCAGGAAGCCCACAGCTGTGCAGCCTTGGGACGCAAAGGTAGATGGGGGCGGGAACAGGCCCAGAGGGCTCCTGGGGCCTTCAGGGAGGAACAAGGTTGGTCTGGATGCAAAGGATCAGGATGCAGTGGGTTTCTGGACCAAGAGATCAGTCCAGGGGCCTAGAAAGACAAGAAATGGGCCAGTACCCAGGCTAAGAGGAGAAATGGGGTGGGGGATCTGGGATGGTGAATGAGGCTGGGGGAGTCAAGGTGTGGTGGGTGCCACAAGACCCACCCAGGAAAAATTCCACCAAGAATCTGGTGGCTGTGCAGCCCAGGGACACAAAGGGAGGTGGGAGTGGGACCAAGCCCAAAAGGCTCCTGAGGACTGCAGGGAGGAACTGGGTTGGTCTGGTTGCAAAGGATCAGGAAACAGTGGGGACTCTGGGCCAAGAGGTCAGCCCAGGGGTCTGGAGTGCCAAGAGAAGAAATGGGCCAGTACCCAAGACAAGAGAAGAGATGGGGTGGGGGAGCTCAGAGGGTGACTGAGGCTGGGGGAGTCACGGGACTTACCCAGCAAAGATGCTGGCACCAGGAAGCTCGTGGCTGTGTCAAATGTAACATTTTAAAAGGGAGAATCTATTGAGTGCCAAAACACAGAACCTCAGTTCGAGTAACATCTTAATTTCCTAACTCAGAAAAGAGCTCTGTGAATCCACAGCTCATTGCCTCCATCTTTCTGTGAAAGCAATCTATTTTGACACCATTTGTGTTTTATTGTATTAACTTATGAATCTTTCCATCAAAATACAAGAAATAAAACATTCTCACTCTACAATATTAAAATTTTAGAAATTCATATGCTCTGATATGAAAGCTCATGTATTCTGTTTTCTATGCATGATCTCAACACACGCACATACACACACACGCACACACACACACACACACACACACACAGAGGCACCATCTCCTTCTGAGATAACAGCTTTTTTTTTTTTTTTTTTGGTCTTTTTGAGACAGGGTCTCCCTGTAGCCCCAGCTATCCTGGAACTCACTATGTAGACCAGGATGGCCACGAACTCACAGAGATCCACCTGACTGCCTCCCAAGTGTTGGAATTAAAGGCATATACCACCATGCCCGGCCAGATAATTATTTTTTAATAGACTAAATATGCATGCCGGGTATGGCACAAGCCTTTAGTCCCAACACTTGGGAGGCAGAAGCAGGAGGATCTCTGTGAGTTCAAGGCCAGCCTAGTTGTCATAGTGAGTTCCAGGACAGCTGGGGTAAAGAGAGACCCTGTATCAAAAAGACCAAAAAAAAAAATTGATGCATGTTTATTGGATTCATTCAGGTAATTTGATACATGCATACAATGTGCAGTAGGGAAAAGAGTATTAAGCATTTCCATGTCTTCAAACTGTCATCATTTTCATGTGTTGGGAATTTCATACTCTTCTAGACATTGTGATGTATACCATAGGTTGTTTCAATTCAAAGTCACCTGTCTGTGCAATAGAAACAAAGGAACTAAATCCTCTCTATTGAGGTTTGGGTGAGTGTTATCACCTTTTTTCTGGCCTGTCTTCCCAGTCCCTCCTGCTATCTGGTGACCATTACTCTACTTCACTCTTCCATAAGATGGTTTGGCAGCTTCAACAAATGAATGAGAACATGTGGGGCTTTCTTTCTTTGCCTGGTGTATTTTTCTTAACTCAATGGCCTTCAATTTCGTTCATGTTGCTGCAAATGGCAGGATTTCATTTGCTATAGATTAATAATATTCACACATATTTTCTTCAGCCATTCAGCCACTAGGAGGCATCTACACTGACTCCATGTTTGAGCTTTTGTAACTATTATTGCAGTAAATATGGAGTGCATGCACGTAAATTTTTGGCATAATGCTTTCAAACTTTTAGATATATACCCAGGAGTAGAGTTGCTGGATCATACATAATAAAGATATGCATTCTTAAAGAACTTTGATACTCTTTTCTGTAATAGGTGTATTAATTCAAATTCTTACCAGTGCTATGGAGACCATCTCTAGGTCCCAAGGATGAAGTATGGGTTAACATTAGTAACCATGGTCTTAAGGCTGCAGGATATGGATGGGAATGGCCCTGGGTCTTGCTCTGGTTGGGACAAAGCTTAAAGCATCAGAGGCCGCCATCTTAGATCCAGTAAATATACATGAAACCTACTCCTGCTCAGTAGAGATAAGCTCCAGTGATTCTTGGAAATTTTGTGTCAGCAATTGAAGTCATCATGCAATGAACTGGGAAGAAGACCTTCACTAATTCTGATCAGACTAGTTAGGGGACACTGGGGATTGGAGCCATTGGTGTCTATGCTCCTGGGACTCCTAGCCATAGCTGGGGTGTTTCCCAGGTCCTAATGACCAGGGAGGGGTAGATTCAATTCTTTGTTGAAGTAGTTACAGTCCCAAAGAGTTAGTCTGGGAAGGAAACCTTCCCTATTTCCCATGAAACACTCCTCAGTGGGACATGGGTCTGTGTCTGTGTAACACAGGTACTAAAACTGCAGAAGGGATTCATCTGCCCAGTGAGATGCATACCAGCTCCTAACTTCTGACAGCATAACAGGGCCTTTGTAGGCAGGATGGCATCTGGCAGGGGCTGCTGTAGCAGCTGGTATTTTGGGAGTTGGGGATGCTCACTCCATATGAGGCCCTTCTGTGGACCTGCCAGCTCCCCAAACTGGATTTAAAGCTGGTGAGGACTGTAGCACCCCCAGTTGGGCTATCTGTTTGCAGTCAGTAGGAGTTACTGGCACTCTCCCACTTTACTTTCTTCCAACAGTGTGTTGTTTTTCCCCATGGGAAACCAGGTAAGAGCTGCATTCTTTTTTCTTTCCTTTAGATTGCCTTTGTGACTCTCCATGCTGTTTGGGGTACCCATGACTTCTTTGCTAATTTCCAAAATTCTCTCTCAACCACTCTCTTGTAAATAGGTTTTCTTTTGTTTCCTTGGTTGTTCTCTGTGACAGAGTCACTGCTTAGGGCACCTCTATTCAGCTCTTGGCTTTCATCCACCTGAGGTAATTGCTATCAAAATGCATGGATTTATACATATTTATAGGCACATTTAAATATATGAATATAGTGAATTTAAAGGATAGATTGGACATGCTGATACTCTATGACTCTTTGTGTTAATATTGTTTTTCCTGGATGTTTCTCTATAATGGTTTGTAAAGATTTATCTTGTAAAATGTCTGCATATTATTTTGTTTAATTGATGTGTTAGAATTTATCCATTGTTGGATATTCAGTTATTTTCTGTAGCTTGAGATTATTTGTATAATGCCATTAATATTTGTCTTCTGAACAAAGTACAATACTTAACTTGTTTGAGCCTATGCACCATTTAGGGACATACCAGTGAAAGACTTTTCCATTTATTCTTCACATATTCGTGTATGCAGGCTTGATGCTTCGTGAGTCAATTAAGAAAGAATGAGGCCTTTCCTTCTCATAATTACAAGAACTTCGTATTTAAAAGAACTTTGTGTTTACTTAAAAAATCATGAATCAAGCAGAACAGAACTCAGTGTTCACTCCCTTGACAAACTTTAGGACTCCTTTACAAAGTTTGATATGACATGTACTTGGGAGGTAGAGGCAGGCAGAACTGTGAGTTCAAGACCAGCCTGGTTTACAAAGTGAGCTCAAGGTTAGCTGGGGCTACAGGGAGACACTATCTCAAAAAGATTTTTTAAAAATGTACCTGATCACCCTCATTTAGTAGATAACATTTTTTTTTCCTTCCAATAATCTTTCAAATTTGATCATTTCATAAGTATCATATCCTTCTTGGGGTTGGAGAGGTGAGCCTGTTTAGAGCACTGGCTTCTCTTGCAGAGGACCTGTGCTTGATTTCCAGCACCTACATGGTGGCTAATAATTGTCCATAACTCCAGTTCCAGGGAATCCGATGCCCTCTTCTGACCTCTATGGGCATTGCAGGACACTGGTGCATTTACATACATGCAGGTAATGTACTCAAATACAAAAATAACAATAAAAATCCATAAAATATTGTTTAAAAATATCTTTCCTCAGGTGCTGGGAAGATGGCTCAATTACTTGTTTGCCATGCAGGCATGATGTCCTGAGTTTGGATACCCAACACCCACATAAATCTGTGCAAAGCGGCACATACCTGCAACCCCAGCCCCTAGGAAGACAAAGATAGGCAGATTCTGTAGAGTTCAGTGGCAGAGGGCCTAACAGATTTGATAAGCACCACATTCAATGAGGGACCTTTTCTCAGAAGATAAGTTGGAAAGAAATATAGAAAGGTATGTGATGTTAGCCTCAGGAATCCATATGCACAAGTACACACAACCAAACATGTACACACACACACACACACACACACAGATCATTCCTCTAATATTATGAGCATACATGAAGAACAACATGGTGGAATATGAATGACCTCTTAATTGTTCTTTACATTCTTTCCCCACTGCAAATCTTGAAGCTACAGTATTATCTCTGTATCAAAATTTTGTGTATGCATTTTTTAACAAAATATTTGGGAATTCATGTGTTCAATGAGATGATACACTTGTTATTTTAAAAACCATCCCATATATGCTCCTTTTCTGCTTGTCTTTGAATTTTGACTTTTCTCCTCTTTTTCTAACTCAGACCTGGCATTCATGTACATTATTTGCATAATAAATTTTTAATGAGTTTGCATGCTCAATACTAAAGAAGTTTTATTAGTTTTAATCATTTATCAATATTTATTTAATTATTGATTAGTTGGTTATTATTAATTGCATATTATTTTTATTTAATTTTATTATGTATTTACTGTATGCCACAATTTCTTGTATCCACATTTTCAACTTTCTTTCATTCTTTTGTTTGTTACTGTTTCGGCACACGGTCCCCTGTGGTGCCCAGGCAGACCTCCAACTTGATCCTCCTGCTTTAGCCTTTGAGTAGGAAAGATTGCAGATATATGTGACACACCCAGCTTTTGTTTATATAGCATGTAATTATTTATCTATTTGGTTGTTGTATGTGGTGGAATTGTTTTGTTTTACAGGTATGCATCCTGCAGCAATTTTTTTCAGACTATGTAATGGTACATCCATAATTAAAAAAATAATTTGTTTTCTCATGCCTTTGAAACTTATTCTGGTAAAGAGAGTGTTCTGAAACTAAGGCGATTTTCTGCTAATGTGTCTCTCATATTCGTAGTTACTATAAACCACTCTGACACCATTTGTCACTTGTGTTTTCATTTCTTCATATATAATGTTTTTCTTTTTTCCATCTTTACTTTTGGCTGTTTCCCTTCTAAACTTTTCTAAATCTGTAGAATTCTGAATTGTAGCTAAGGTGGTGGGAAAAGGGATCTTTCTTTCCTTCCTTCCTTCCTTCCTTCCTTCCTTCCTTCCTTCCTTCCTTCCTTCCTTTCTTTTGCCAGCTGAAAACTTGTTCAGTAACTTTCCCCTCCTTAGCATATCCTCTCTTCAGCTCTAAGAAACTTCCAGATGCACATTCTCATATTTGCCACTTTCTACTCATGCTTCCACCTTTTGCTGTACTTTGTCTGAAGATTCACAGGCTTCTTTTTCATTTCTTTAATTTCTTCTTTCTTGTGCCCACCTTGTATTCCTTTGCAATTTAGCAAAGCTTAATTTTTAAAAACAGCATTTGGATCTTGAATAGATTCATTTTCCAGCCCGTTTTTCTCATTATGACGCTAATCCCCCCATCTGTCAGAGACCACTGAATTTAAGAGCCTCTGATTCCTTTCTTTGTTCTCCTATTTAAGGAATAAAATTAGCACTAGAAGTTAGATTTGATGAAGGAATGACTTTATGTATCATTTTATTTCTCAAATATGAATTATGAGAAGAATATCATATTTTATATGCATGTTAAAAATACATATTTATGATGGTAACAAAATGAATCCACCCTTTCATTGATTCTTTTGCTGTGACAGAAAACTGATATGAACACACTATGGTGCTTTAAAAGAACAGTATCTCTTTAAAAGCTAAGACTTTTCAAGTAGACCTATTATCCCACCCAAAGCAGAAATACAGTAACACAGACAAAGATATAGTAAAATTACTAACTTCTAAGGTGAGTCAAGGAACATTTGTGTCCTACATCCCCAGAATACTCTTAATGCCCATTATATAGTAATGTGATGATCATAAAATCACACTTGGGACTTTATTTTAGATTAAGGTAGACTATGCATAAGAAACTTTGCCATATGGGTCTACAGAGATGGCTCAGTGGTTAAGAGCACTGACTGTTCATGCAGAAGACCCAGGTTGGCTTCTCAACACTCACCTGACAGCTAACAACAATCTTTAACTCCAGTTCCAGGGGACCAGATACACTCTTGTGGTCTCTGTGGGTACTGCATTCACAAGGTACACTTACATACATGGAGGTAAAACAATCATACACATAAAATTAATTTTTTAATAAAAAGAAACTTTTCAGTATTAAACATTGATAAGTGCATAGTTAAGTAGCAATTAATACATTCTTATTGTAATAATAAGTCTTTTCCTCCTACAAAACTAAACCAATATTCACAACAAATAATCCTCTATTCTCTTCTTCCTACAGTCCCAGGCAACTTTCATTTTGTTTATCTTTATCAATTTGATAACTTTTGGTACCTTTCATGTATGCAATAATTAATTATGCAACATTTATCTTTTTGTAACTGGCTTATTTAAAATTTTTACTTATTATTATTGTATATCTGAATGCAGGTGTGTACACATTATAGTATGTGTGTGACCAGATAACAGTTTTCAGGAATCAGTTTTCCCCTTTCATCATGAGCTCTAGGAGACAACCTCAGGTGATCAGACTTGCACGGCACATACTTTTACCTGCAGAGGCCAAATAATATTCCATTCTATGTATATATCATATTTTGTTTATCCAGTCATTTGTTCACAGACAACTTGGATCATGCTACATTTTGGCTTTTGGAAAAATGCTACTACAGAGATGAATAAGATAGTAAGATGGGTGTAGAAGTATCATATTGAGACCTTGCTTTCAATTATTTTGTGTATAGATCTATAAGCAGAATTGCTGAATCATATGACAATTTTATTTTAATTTTTATTTAAATATTTATTACATATGTATTTATTGTGTGTGTTTGTGTGTGTGTGTAGATATGCATATCTTAAAATGCTTTGACTGTGGTGAAAGGACAATATAGTTAGTTGGTTCTTTACCTTCTCCCTTGTGGGTTTGAGGGACTGAACTCAACACATTAAGCTTGGTGTGAAGTGCCTTTACCTACTGTTTCAGTCATCTTTCTGGCCCTATTTTTTAATTTCTTGTGAACCTCCACAATGTTTTCCATAACCAGGTGGACAATTTTAAATTCTCACCAACAGTAGCAAAGAGGTCCAGTTGCATTTTAAAATTTTCATTGAAAATTGAAATACATACTTGAAAATGAAGAAATACAATTAACAAATACAGATGCATAAAAGGTAAAAGATGAAGTTCCCCAAATACTATCACAGTTTTATTGAGAATTTAGTAAAAATTGCCTAGATTTTTGTAGCATTCTCAGCAACAACATAAAATGCATATTTTATGACTTATCATATCGTTTATCTTCTTTAAAATTTCACTATAACTCCATGTGAATATTAACATCCTCAGAGAATGGATCAGGAATCTGATTCCTGAATGATAATCACTGATTCAAGACTGCCATTTTAAGGAAGGTGGCAGCTTTTTTATTTGTCTAAGTTTACATATCCATGGATTAAGAAGTGGTGATTCAAGTCATCAGATAAGATTACTTACAAAATAATATCCTTCGTCACCACATACTTTCACCTGCATCATATACTTTCATAATCAAAACCTGAGAGAGGAAAACAGTACTGTGATCCAAACTGAACAGGTAGAAGTGTCAATCAAGAGAGGTGTCAACGAGGAGTGGTGTCAGGAGTGGTGTCAATCAGAAATGTCATTTCCTTCAAATTGATAATAACTCTAATTGAATTTTTAAAAATTGAAAAAGCCTTTCTCATGGAATAGATTTAGATGCAGATATTACTATTACCTGTGGAGTTATTGACAGTACTGACAGTAAGAAGGGGGGAAAGAGTATAACAATAGCATCACCATCAAAGTAATATACAAAGGTATATGAATATTGCTTTAAATGACTCATTCAGGAAGTTCAGGAAATTTTGTTTTTCACAACTTTCAAAGTACTATTCAACTATAGAGGAAAATGTTTAAGAAGGAAAAAACTCAAGCTGCTCATACAAAAAATTAAAATTGCAAAAGTAGTTGAATAATTATGAGTTACAGTAATCTAACAAACTCACGGTCTTTTAGTTAATGTTTCATCAAATGTCAGCTGACCATCTCTGCAAGTGGAAAGAAGAAAGAGGTTTAGAAAAGAGAGAATATATTCCCATGGCAGGCAAAAAGAGGGGGAAGCACAAGATTGACAGGACAGGAAATACAGGCAGATGGGAAGTAAATTAACCTTCAGAGTCATTGTAGTCTGATAAAAGGAGGTGGGATTGAAAGTTGTATTTGATGTCTCATTCCAGAATGTGAGGAAATATTCTAGCTCTAAATGCTCTTAAGGCGATTTGTTGCCGGTAATGAGATGATTATATTTAGACTATAAGTTCAAGGTAGAATAAATCACTGTTCCACAGTTAATCAGTGAAATGATCATTCTTGGAATATTTCACAAAGGGAGCTTCAAAACATATCTTACAGAAGAGAGTACCAAACAGCTACATAGATATGGAAGTTTGGTTTACTTTTCAAGTAAGTCTATCGACAATCTGGCTCCAATATCTGCAATCATAAGGGATTTATTTAAGAAAAATTACATTGGTTCTATAGTCAGCCTTCAAAAACGTATTCCACAGAAGTGAACAATTTGACAGAAAATATAGCTCAGTTATAATGAATTTATGTCAATGGAAAAACTACTTCATTCTGAATTCCATCTTTCAGGAAAATTCCCCTGAATAAAATGTGACAGGATTTTATGCCTGATCCAATAGGGAAGTCCTCTACTTTGTTGCATCACACAAGAATGCACTTCACCAAGGCACACCAAATTTGGAACAGGCACTTAGGTACTTTTGCTTCATTCCCCCTTATATAACTGCACTTGTCTCCCAGTTTCCAGTTTTCCACTTTAAGTGTGTTCCCTGCTGCAGTGAACTGCTCTGGTTTGGATCTGCAGTGTCCCTCAAAAGCCCCTGTGTTAGCTTGGTTCCTGCTTGGTGCTACTGGGGGCTGGTGGATTCTTTCAGAGGTGGGTTTTATGCATGGCTGGGAAGTGAAAGAGGATTATGCCATGGATCCACAATCCCATCAAGGAATTATCCCCAGTGATCTAAAGGATGAGAAATTTTGCTCAATCAGCATCCACGAGCTGCTTCCAGAGGTCCAAATCAATGGGACCAACTAGCCACGGTCTGAAGTCCCTATAAGTGAAAGCACACTTCTCTTTATAAGTTGATCAACTCAGGTTTTTGTTAACATGAAAGACACCTGACTAAAAAGCCCTGAATAAACCATTTGCCCTCATAGTCTGCACATTTGACAACAATTGGGAATTCAAAATAAGTTATTAAAATGACATTTTTCACTTTATTATTTCAATTAATGTGTATGTGTGTCTGTATTTGTGTAGGTTCACATGTGTGAAGTTGCCTGAAGTTGCCTGAGGGCATAAAATCTGCTAGATCTGGATTTAGAGGTGATTGTGAGCCACCCAACATGTGTGTTGAGAACCAAACTCTGGTTTTGGTTTTTTGGAAAAGCAGAAATACTTTTAATTGCTGAACCATTCTTAGCTCCCAAAATGACAATTTTTAAAGAACTACAATATCATAACCTATAGTCTCTTATGTTAGTGAAGCAGAGTCCTTTGACATCTATTTTAATATCCTATTATAAGGAAAATTTAACACAAACTCCAGAAATCAGAATATCTAAAAAGAACATTTAAGGTATAGACACATTAAAAAAAATAGAGGATTCTTCAGGAGTATGTAATGAAATTTGAAGGTTATTTGTGGTTCTGTATTATAGATTCAAGATGAAAATATAATTCACTAGTACAGTGAATTTTTCCAAAAGTGACAGATTATCCCTTTGAAGGCAATCAAACGGTATATTCACAACTATTTACTGGAAAAGCCAAATATTTAAAACATTCTCTTATATTTGCTCTCATTTAAAATTTAAAAGCAACCTAAATCTGAGTATGACTGCATTTAGCCAAAGCCCTAGATTAAATTCTTCAAATTCTGAAGGTTTACCTTTTCTAAAATTTTATTTTATTTCTTTAGGAAATAATGTATTTTCAGATACATGATTTGTTTTGTATATTTTGTTTATTTGATTGGTTGGTGGGTTTTGATTTTCAGCTTTGAATTTTTAGGGTAGAATCTCACTACACAGCCTGCTAAGCTTAAGTTGGCATTCTCCTGCTCAGCCTCTCATATGAGGGGACTATGTGTGCATGCCACTGTACCTAGCTCCTGGCCCTACCCATAATGTTCATGGATGCTTAGTAAGACCTAGAACTTGTGGCTGAGGAGTCAACAATGTTATTTCTTCAGTGAAGTGGAAAACATAGGCACCAACCTTTTTTTTTTTCCCAGTTATCCCTGATTCCAAGCCTCTGGGAAGCAATGCTCTGGGTGCTACATACCAGTGGATTGTATGGAGCAAAACACACTGAACAGAGAACCCATGTCTTTTATAGCAACAAATGCCAATGTATTGGGGCTGCTATAACAAAATGCCATAGACTTCAACGTTTGTTCCTCACACTTCTGGATACAGAAGAGTCTAAAATCAAGACAGCAGTAGAAATATTTTTGATTCGGCACTGCATTTGTGTAGTTACTTTCTCATCTCCCTCACATGACCAAAAGATTTAAGTGCGCCCATGTTGTGTAATGCCTGCTGAGGTCATAAGAAGTCTTTGGATTCCCTGGAACTGGAATTAAGGCCAGTTGTTAGCCCATGTGGGTACTGGGAACTGAACCTGGATCCTCTGCAAGAACAGTCAGTGCCATTAACCGCTGACCCATCTCTCCACTCCCCAGTTCTCTTTTGTAATGACAGTAATTTCTTTCATGAGGGCTCAACCCTCATAATCTAGTCCGCTCTACCATGGTATTGGCCTTCAGGGTATAGACTAATAGACAAAATCATTCAGTGTGTAAGAGGAAGCAGCCTGCTAAGGCTGTCAGCTCAGTTTAGAAGGAAAAAAAAAATCAAAGCAATCCTGATAAATAACTTGGGTAGGAGTGACACAATAGGAAAGACACATAGAAAGCAGGAAGCCAAGGGGCCCTGTCTTACCACCTGTGTCCTCCAACACAGCCAGGAGATTAAAAAAAAAAAAAAAGAAGGAAGGAAGAGAGCAAGAGAGGCAGGAAAGCCTTCAAGGTAAAAACTAGTTGAAGCCCCAGCCTCAGGGTCCTGCCCCTCCTCGCTGCTCCTGGCCTCCAGCCTTGCTGGTCTCCTTTCGCGTTCTGTCACGTGTTTTTCACGTATTTCATTACTCTGCCTGGAGGCTTCTGTTCAGGCTCTGAGCAGCTTCTCATTTTGGGGCCTCAGTGGATATGGAGTCTTCTTGGAGAACACCTTATTTACCTCTCTGTGTAAATTGTTACTGCACACGACTCCAGACCGCTCATTCTCGACCTAAGTCATCATTTAACTTTCTTATGAAGACTTTACGTAGTAAGAGATAAGCATGCTTATTGGTTTCATTTGCCTGATTCTTTTACTAGGCTCCAGGTTTGAAGCTAGAAATATTCTTGTCTTGTTCGCCCTTGTGTCTCTAGCATTTGGGCTACCTGGTAACACAGCACCGTCTTCAATCAATGCCAGTGAATAAACGGGAGAATATTCACTGGGAGTATTAATCCATGTGTGCATCTAGAAACAGAGGTGAACAAATGTATAAAATTAATCACATTAAAATCAAACTCTTCAATGTAATTTGGAATGGAGAAATAATGAAAAGTTAGAGGTACTCTCTAAAATGAATATTTTGAAATATTGCACAGGCTGTTCAATGAAAAATACTGCTCTAGCATTCAGCCTGACTTGGTACATTGTAATTAGTTCAGTACAATCCACTCAAAGGATTACTAATTTTTTCCTGTTTGAGACTTTTATTTTTTTAACTTTTAGAGAATCTTTATTTGTTTATACATGCACATACCCTATTTACATATACATATAAGGTGTTTTGATCAAATCCATGCCCACTCCCTTCCCTCCAAAACTTCCCGTATTTCCCCATCATTTTTTTTTCTGACATCTTCATGTTCTTTCTTCTTTTTCTTTCTTTCTTTCTTTCTTTCTTTCTTTCTTTCTTTCTTTCTTTCTTTCATGGGGCTTTTCGCTGCTCTAACATTCCCCTTCTGAAGAGGTACCCCTAAACATTTTTAGGGATTAGATAACAGCTCCCAAATACTTTAGACATTTTTGGGCTTTGGAACATAGTATGTTGCTAAGAGGCCTAAGGACATTTTGAATTTTAACCAAGAAACAGGCTACTTTTCTTTGGGGTCTCTTTGGCTCTAAATGCCTAGCAAATTCCTACCTCCTATTCTTTTTTAAAAAATAATTTATTGAGAATTTCATACATGCATGTAAGGTGTTTTGATCAAATCCATGCCCACTCCTTCCCCTCCAACTCCTCCCATACCTCTCCATCACTTTTTTTCTGATAACTTCATGTACTCTTTCTTCTATTTATTTTTATGGGGCTTTTGGCTACTCTAAAATTCCCCCCTCTGAAGAGGTAATCCTAAAATCTTTTTAAGGATTAGATTAAAAGTTCCCAAATATTTTCAACATTTTTGGCCTTTGGAATGGAGTAGGTTGCTAAGAGGCCCAAGGACATTGTGAGTTTTAGCCAAGAAACTGGCTACTTTTCTTTGGGGTCTTTTTACCCTAATTGCCTAGCCAATTCCCATCTCTTATTCTTATCACACCATCCTCTGAGGAGTTTACCCAAATTGCTGATAGGGAATAGGGACGCAGACAATCCTGGCTCCTTCCATGCTGAACAGGGACATAGGGTGAGACAATTGGAGTACCCCTTCAATGGGTCTATCTAAAGGACTCCCAAATTGCATAACTCTTATCTGTAGGGAGAAAAGAAAGTCCTTGACTAGTGAAAGGATTACTAATTTTAAAACAGGAGAAAGTCCAAAATAAAGTGGGACTGGAATGGGATTCAAGAGGAGTCCTAGGTGTTTATTCCTCTCCTTTACTGGCTAATACTGGGGGTACTGGGGATCCTAAGCAAGATGGATATTCCCTTTTGCTCTTTATTTTTCTCAAAGACTTGCCATTTTACCAGGCTGGCTTGAAATTCACTTTGGTCTTGAACTCACGGCCAAGCCTCTTGTCTCAGACTCCCAGAGTGCTAGGATTACAGGCATACACCAGCACCTATGACTCATTTTAATTTTCATTTTCTTCATTGTGCTGGATAGCCTTAGTTTCAACTTGACACACCTGAGTAGAGGGAGCCTCAATTGGGGAATTGCCTCCATTGGACTGGCCTGTGGCCATGTCTGTGGGGCATTTTCTTGATTGTTGAGTGATGTAGGAGGGCCCAGCCCATTGTGTGTGGTGCCAACCCTGGGCAGGTGGGCCTATGTTGCATGAGAAAGCAGGCTGAGTAGGGGCCAGAGAGCAAGCCAGAAAGCAGCATTCCTCCATGGCCTGTGCTCCAGCTCCTGCCTCCAGGTTCCTGCCCTAAGTTCCTACCTTGGGCTTTCTGATGAACTGTGACCCAGGAGATGTAAGCTGAATAAACCCAATAACATCCCCAAGATGTTAGTGGTCAGAGTGTTTTGTCACAGCAATGGAGAAACTAAAACATTCATCTTTAAAATAAAGGAGTAGCAATTAAAGACCCTTTCTTGAATTTCAAGATTAGTGTTTTTCCAAAGAGATACCATTTAACTTCTGGTGTATTATCTGAATATTGGTTCACCAGAACCATCAGGGAAAAATGAGTAAATATCTTACTTAGTTGTCTGTATATTAATGATTATATTTTTGTTCATAAGAATTATATAAATGTGCATTCAATCATTTGAATACATTTCCTTTCCAGTCACTTATTGTTGCATAAACTTCCTTTTTTGTTCCAGTTTCTGTGATGAGTTGGGGAAAATAATGAATGGAACTGACATAGCCTTTAGTGTCTTAGGAACTAGTGTGATCCCATATCCATATCTACAGTGTTGTGCTTTGAAAATTTACAGTGTCTATCTGTAGTTGTGTTTGGATGTTTGGTGCCTGTAAAGTTTAGTTTTCTGTCCCTATGGCAAAATGTATAAAATAACTAACTTATACAGAAGATTAATTGATACTCATAGTTAAAATGGTTTCACTTATAGTCATTTGTTCCTGACAGTCTGGGCTTATGAAAGTACAGTAACTCATGGATGTGGTGTGTAGTAAAGACATCTGTTTACCCCATGTCAAGAGGAAGCAAATAGAAAAAATGGCCAAAATCCCAATATCTCTACTGTGTAACCATGTTTTAGAAGATATAATATTAACATGTTCTCAAAACTAGGAAGTCACCAGCAACAAAGGAGTGACTCATTAAAGTTCATCATTCTAAGTAAATTGAGTTTACTCGGTGTTCCTTATCCAGTGGTGCAACTACAGACAGCTTCATTTTTCTGAACTCCCCATTCCTTACCTTCATCCTGGCTGACCATGCTCTTGTTTTATATGGCTTTAAGACTACAATAGAAATGATACAAACTTGGATCACTTGGACCACTACCAAGTGTTAAGGCATTAGAGGTGACAATAGGCAATATCAAACCAAACTCTGGAAATTTATATGTTGATGTGTGTTTTCTTGTTGCCCTTATCAGGAAATTGTTGGTCTGAGCAAACTCTATCCACTGTATAAAGGACAACTTGTTTAGCTGGTCTAGGATGTAGAACAAAGGAATAGCCTTGCTATAAAATTGAGTGTCATGTCTGATTTTGAGATGACCCCATGGGCTCATGTGTTGAAATACTTGGTCCCCAGATGGTGGTTCTGTTTTGAGAGATGGTTGAACTTTTTGACAAGAAGGCCTTGCTGGGAGAAGTAGATGATGGGGTGGGTCATTGAGGTTTATAACCTGGTTCCAATTCTATCTCCATCTCTAAGCTTCCTGGGTGTTCTCATGATGTAGGCAGCCTCCTCACTTTCCTGCTGCCACAGCCATGATCTGCTCTTGCTGCTGGGCCTTCCCTGCCATGATGTACTGTATCTTCTCAAACTGTGAGTCAAAGTGAAACCTCATTTCTTAAATTGCTACTTGTTGAGTATTTGATAAAAAACAAAAGTATCTAATTCAGAGCATTGTTGCCAAGAAGTGGAGTCACTTCTATGACTACCTGACTGTGTGGTTTTAGGGTCTTTGAACTGGTTGGTGGGAGGAATTTGAGTAAGTTTGGACCTCTTTTCTAGATAAGTCTTAGCATATTATAAATAAAGATTAGAGAACAAATCCAGTGATAGTGTGGAAAGATAGAATGCCAACAGAAATGTGGGTGGTGAAGTTCTGGCTTTTAGAGTATCAGAAAGAAATCAGGACTCTATTGAAAATTGGAATGGAGGCCCTTCATGTCAAATTCTGGAAAGGAATCTGGCTGCTTGCTGCCCATGTCCTGAGTACGTCAGTGAGGATGAGTTTTAAAGTAATGGACTTATTTTTTTGGTGAAATAAACTGTGAGACATTGAGTTTGTGGCATGACTATTGCTCACTGCCCTTAGCCAGGTTTACAGTGAGTGTGAGTAGCAAGTGGATCAGAAAGATAAAAAATATACAGTTTGGTAAAGAAAAGAGCCTGAAAACTTAAAAGTTGTGGAAAAGGGGGCTGTAGACAAGGCATCTATAACATCCAAAGAGATTACCACAATTAAGTACCTTCCATTTTGCACTAGAACAATAGGAAAGGTATTTTTAAAGACAAGATTCTATTCACTGACAATCCAGCTTCTAAGAATGTCAATCTGTTTGAATACAGGGAGAATGAGCTAAGAATAGCCCCCATGAGGAAGTTCCCTTCTTGAAGCCATCAGTCCAGAAAAATTTTTTCCTTGTTTAGTTGCCAAAGTACACAGAGGTTATTATAGGCATGGTAGAAGGGGTCAGGCTACATTTTGAGGTGACAGCAGAACTTGGAAACATCCTCTTCACTGTGCTGGCTTTGCAGGGATGATAAATGAAGGGGTCGGGGTCCAGAAAGCTGCTGAGGCAAAGCAGTGTGTGGCAGGGTTGGATTCCCTAGTACAAATCCCTGAGAGGCCATTGCATGAAACTATAGAGATGTGGCATTGAAGCCCAGGTTGCAATGGAGACCCCAGAATACTGGAGATACCAGAAACATTAGATATCTGCCAAAGAAAGGGACAGGCATGGAGGGGACCCAGTACTTCAGGTGGCAGAATTGAAAAGGTGGGGCTACTTAAGATCATTGGAGCCAAAATGATGCCCTCATAAGCCCCAAATGCTATACAGACATATGTATCATCCTGATCATCCCTTTTGGAACAGGAATGTTTGCTTGGTGTTGCTGTATACTGGATATATGTGACTGTGTTTTGAGTTTACAGAAGTTCACAATTAAGAGATTGTCTTGAGTCCAAGAAGAAACGTAGAACTATTGAATAGCATTAGAACTATATGAATATAGTGACTGTTAATATTGTAATGAATGCATTTTATATTATAAAATGATTATAAGCCTGTAGGGATATGGGGACAAGGAGCAGAAGCTAGATAGTTTGGATGTGAAATGTAAAGTGCTTTAAAACTTGATCTGAAGATGGTAATGCAGTTTTTAGAATTTGTGGGACATTTAGAAGATGGGACTTACTTAGAGGAATGGAAGACTAGGGCAGAGGTGTAGGCTTGAAGCTTATAACCCAGTTTCTCCTCAGTCTCTTTGCTTCCTAACTTTTGATGTGGCATAACCAGCCTTCTCACCCTCCCGGTGCCATAGCTATAAACTGGTCCATGCCTTTTCCACAATGGACTGTGTCCCTTACAACTGTGAGCCACAATAAGCCTCTCCTTTCTTGTTTCTTGCCTGGTCTGTGATCACAGTGATAAGAAATGCAGCTAACACATGGAGTTACATGCAGTTACTCTGGCTGGGATTCAGTGGATTAGTCTCACTATAATTTCCATTGTGAGCATTCTTTGTGAGAATAACTTCCACTACACCCCATGTCCTAAGGGTTCTACTATTTCCAAGGATGCCATATGCTGGCATTCTTGCAAATTGACCTTTGAAGGAGAGTAAAAACTAGACTTTAATATTATTATTAACCAAACACATAATTTGTAAGAGATGTAGAACAAGAATAACATTGAAGAGATGGTACAGTGGTTAAAAGCACTGGCTACTCCTGTAGAGGACCAAGGTTCAGTTTCCATCATCACATGGTGGTTAATACCAGTTCATAACTCTAGTACCAGGGGATCTCACACCTTTATCTAGCTGTGGGCACCAGGCATAAAGGTGGAGAAGTTACAAACATTTGAGGATAACATTCATACAATAAAATGAAAATGAATTAAACATATATGTATATATATATACGTGTGTGTGTGTGTGTGTGTGTGTGTGTGTGTGTGTGAATGGCATTAGTTGGATGTGGTGGCAACTGCCTTTAATTGCAGAAATTGGGAGGAGGCAGGTGGATGTCTGTGAGATTAAGGGAAGCCTGATCTACATAGCAAGTTCCAGGTCAGTTGTTGTTGTGATCCTGTGTCAACAAAGCAAAACAAAACAAAACATCCAACAAAGAAAAATAATGGCATTGAAACTAATTCATAAGATTTGTCATACCTATTTCTTATGAATTAATAGTTTGAGTAAAACCAAATCATCACTTCTAGATGTTCAAAATGCTTTCATATTGAAAGTTTCATATGGTTCAATCATCAAATATTTTATTTAAATAGAATAAAACTATTATTAATTTGAGTTCTTTAATGGCTTGGGCAAGCAGAATTGGAAACATTTTAGAATGTAGCTCTTTATTACCTGAAATTTGGAGATGAAATTCCATATATGGTATAATTTAACATATGGAACATGAATATTAAGAGCAAATACATATAAGTATATGTATATTATATATGTATATTATATATATATTATATACATATATAAGTATATGTATATGTATATTAGTATAGGATATACCTATATTTATCAATTTTCTAGATAACTTTTCATCCCCTTCTTGAAGTTACAGTAAAAAATTAAAATAAAAAAACCAATATTAAAGCATAGAAAAGGTCATAGTAAAAGACTGTTTTACCTTCAAGTGTAGCCTGTGCCACAGGCCTGAGCCTCATCCTCAGTTGATTCTTAGGAAACCATGTATATTTATACATTTGCAACCCAAAGAAATAGAAATTATAAATGGTTCAAACAAGTAATTCTTATTTATTT
>NW_008336930.1:698238-725664 GCF_000622305.1 Nannospalax galili
TTTGTAAATAACACTTTGAGTTGGTGCATGCGTCTCTAATCTGTATGTATCTGATTATTGCCAGTCATAATTGGTTGCACTCAGATCCTTGGCACCTGTGTATGTCTATAAAGTCATCAGGTAGATTTCAATGGTAATCAAACAAGTAATTCTCAAATCTCAGATAACTCTGATTGTTTTAAGAGGTATTTGAATAAAAGCAGGAAACAGAGTGCATCCTCTAAGAAGGTGATAAAACACAGTAGGGAGTGGGTTCTTTGCTAGGGTTGTGAAGTTGATTGTTCAGGCAGCCATGACTCTTCATAAATGGAAGGATCTTGCTGTGGTGGAGAGAGGGACCAGAGCATTAGGATGCAGAGGAAGGATATGAATTCAGACAGACTCAAGGAAAATTTTTCAGTGCCTCAGACCTACATTATTTTCTTTCATCCTCAGAACTGTTCTGTATCAGTTACCATATCATGAATAAATAAATTATCTGAGCTGGATTCACCCTTTTCCATTATTTTCAACTGAAGAAAATCTTTACTAGTAGAAGGGTGAAATTTTTCATGAAAATAAAATCATGATAATTTCTATCAGAAAAGAGACACAGTCCAATTTAAGATCTTTATGGAATAAGAAAGTGAATTGGTACAATCAACATTGGTGTCATTGGAAGGAATAGCTTTTTTTTTCTCCCCATGGGATCCCCTTCTTGAAGTTTAGTAAAAATTACATGATGGGTCTGGAATTACAAATTTTAATCAACTCAAAATAAATCTTCATTATAAAAACAAATGAGAAGTTTTGTGGATAATTATTGTACATGAGCTGATAATGATAAATGTGAAGACAAAAGAAATAAGAAAAGTTCTTTCAGCCAGATTGTAACACACAAATAATTGGACAAAGTCTTAAAGAAACATCAATGTCATTGGGTCTCTGGAAGCAATGTAAATTAGGTCACATCGCTGTATTTCCTATACTATTAAAGAGCAGGAAGCAATGGGCTGGAGTGATGACTCATAATGCTCTTTCAGAGGACCCCAGGTCAATTCCCAGCAACCATGTCAGGTGGCTTACAACCTGTAATTCCAGCTCCTGGGGACTTCCAATGTTTCTGGCTTCTGTGGGCACCTATTCTAACACGGACATACCCACACACATATGCCCATTTTTTTTTTTTTTTTAAATAAAGCAAATCTTTAAAATCAGAGCAGGAAACAAGATGTTAAATATAATTTAATTCATACTCTTATATTATTGATAAATGATTTTAATAGGCATAATCTTATATGTTATTATATATTATACTTAAGAATGTGGGGAAGGAAAGGGAGAAAGATAAAAGAAAATTACCGGAATTTACCACTGGCCTCCCGGTTCCTTTCCTGGGAGATAAACTATTCTGTTTTGTATTTAACAGTGGAGGATTTGTGCTGTACTCATCAAATGGCAGACTGACTTCCTAAGTGCTATTGGATGTGATTCACAGAGAAGCAGCCTTGGTCGGAGGAAGGTGGAATCTGAAATTGTTACAAATTGAAGAGAAACTGAAGTCCTAAAGGTGATGTCAGCAGATGTAACTCTGTTTACATTAGGAACATGAGGTTAGGAAATAGAATTGATGGCCTGAAACATGAACTTGGCTTAGAAAATATCAGGTGTGTGTCCTGAGAAGGGCTGCTAAGACAGCAGTGCTTTCTGACGTATTCTTTCCAGGGTAGATTGTAAAGGGCAGTGTGGGAAATGGATAAATCGACTGCTTTCTGCAATAGATCTCAACTTTCCACATAACCCAAACAGCCACACAGGACTTGGCTCTATGCATATGCATAAAGATTTGGGAATAAGTTCTGTCTGACCCAATGATAGACTCAATTGAATATGGCATCATTCTAAGTGATAATTTCACCCTGAAAACATTTTTCACTTTTGAATAAATAAGGAAGAGACTTTTAGAGATAGTAATATTTTTCCATCACATGGAGCTAAGATTTATGCTATAGTTTGGACCTAACTTGAAGCAATTTCAGGCTGTCTTTTACATCATTATGGGTACCTTTAAATGAAAGTGTATCCCAGAGTGAACTGTCCTTAGCATCCTTAGTAATACAGAATTTAGGTTTGTTTGTTTGTTTATCTGTTTATTTAGTTACTTATTTATTGTGTGCATGTTCTTACACACATATGCATATCACTGCATATGTATGGAGGTCAGAGGATAACTATTAGGAGTCAGTTTTCACCAACATAGCCAATGTATGATTCCAGGGGAAGACTGAATTCTGTCAGGATTGGCAGCAAGTGCCTTTATCCGCTAAGGTATCTCAGTGGCATCTTAGGTTCACTTATTAAGCAAAGATTTTTTTTCCTTATAATTCAAGTGCTGAGGAACCTGAAAATATCTTCTTATGGATCACAGATCAGAAAATTACAAGTTCGTGATTTTCTTAATGAAAGGTATCCTTTAAGCCTTCATTCTTCAGATATTTAAACTTCCTTTTCATGATATTTTGGGTTCTTATCAATGCGTTTTGCATTAAATATACCCTAAAATGTACTTAAGAAAAAAGCTCAGAACTGATTTTTCACATTTCTACATTTCAGAAATGATAAATTTGCATGTTTTGAAGTTAATGATCCTTCATTTAAATTTCATAATATGTTGTTTACGGAAGGAGACTCATAGAAACATGTTCCCCAAATAACTAAAAACTGAAGGACTTTTTATGAGCCTAGTGTTTCAAATATATATAATTTTTACTGCAATTCCCAAATCACTTACTTCTCCACATTTGCTGTAATTTTCTTAGTTTTTTTCCCCCAGCAGAGGGTGCAAAATATTAAACCTTGGAAGTGCTACAGAAACGTGCATTCATATCATTGGGATTTGCAAACGTAGTCAAAAATAATTCCTAACTCTTCATAGAGTTGGAATTGATGGTAGAAAATGCTAATGAAATAAAACTTCTACTTGAAAAGAGGATGGATCATGATTGTCAGCCATCACTGAGAAGGTATGTCTCTAGGAGAATTTGTAAATCCAGGATAATATACTCAGGAAATAACTGGGTGAGCATAATACAACAGCATTTGGATATGTACAAATATATACAATTTATGTTTTATGTGCAGAAAAGAAACAATTGTATAGGCATCAATTCAGGAGATCTTCAAATATAAATTAGAGCAGAATCCTCCTTAGATAGCTTGAAAATAAGCTATAAGCATCCTAGAGCTACAATGGATAAGTTAAACTATCTAGTTCCAAGATGGGTATTTCTTTCACACGTCTTTTTCATACAGTGATGTGGTGGGTTATGTGAATGAAAGTTCCCAGAAAAAGACCTGCATCTTCAACTGAACCTCCTGCAAAACTGATCAAATGTTTAGAATTTCAGGGATTATGGAGATTTTGGAATGTTGCAAGATCAGAGCCTGATTACAGTTTATCTTGGTCAAACGTTATCCCCTAAATAACCATTCCTTACCAACCTCTGTGTCTGATTTAACAGCCCGTGATTAACAGATACAAACCTTTTGAAATATACTAAGTTAGACCACCAGATTCCACCAACCCAAGGACTAAAAAGCCTGTCAGATACCATCTAAGGCCTATAGTAGAATTATCCCCAGTTTGCTGTTAGCTGCCTCTGTGCAATGTATTTGTAAAGTTCCTGGGTTTATACCTTCCTTTGTTCTGTTACTATCAAAACTTCATGACGTTTTCATGGATATGGAATTTGGGGTAACCTGAATCTCTGTTGCCATACCATGGTCACTCATATTTGGCTCCAGAATAAGCTATCTCTTTATCCCCTTTGAGGTGAGAGTTGTGTTTTTTCTCAACAAGTGAATGCTGGCCACAATTCACTGCTGCCCATATCTATGCTCTTTGCCTTAAGACTTTTCTGTTGTCCTCCTAGAACCAATGCATAGTCCCTTCTCTGCCACTGACTTTAGTCTTCACCTTCAGCATTTTTCCTTTCTGTCTTTTGTCTTCTTCCTTCCTACCCTCAGCCAGACACTAAGACTGTGATATAAGCACAGGCTTCACATTTGTTTACGTAGCAGGATTGGTCCCTCTGCCATCAACTTGAGGTAAAGCTTTCTTGAGCAATTGCTGTATCCTCAGAGTCAACACAAAATATACAAACTGAGCCAAATCCAATAAGGAACCAAGTCCAGCCAGACCCACACTAAGAAGCATTGCTCCCCAACTAAGCACAGTTGGATAAGCTCAGCCACAAATTTGTGAGCATGAATAAATTATTTTTTAAGTCACAGTATCTAACAGCAGTTTGTATCAAGTATTGTCATGGTGATGGTTAAAAAGTACAATAGAACCCATTTATGCCTCCATGCAGCCCATCAATTCATCAGATCGATATTTAATTGAAGGTAATTACTTTATATTCAATATGCCATTTACTGGATTAATTTATTGCCAAAAACTATGGCACAAAATTTATGATCTAGGTTATGAGGATAAAAAAAGAAAAATGTAATAGTTCTTGCTATAATAAGCAAACACGGCAGGTATATAAACTAATATATACCATGATGGAGCATGCACACAGCATATGAAAAAACAAGTGAGTTACAGAGTGCTGAGAAGACCTTTCCGTAGAAGTTCAACCCCTTATAAATTCATAGAAGCAAAGGTGAAGTGTGGATTCCATAACCCATTTAAGTTTAAGCTATCATCATAATCACAGGATACAAGATAGGGTTTGTTCATAATTTAAATTAATTTTTGACACAGATATTTCTAACAACTTCAGACAGAAAAGTGTATGTCAGTTCAACAACAATGAATTGTGTGCCTTCTTTATGTTCATATACTTGGGCATGGTTTTTGCTAAATTCATACATCAATAAAACATAGCTCTAGCCTATGAGTGATTGTGACAGGATTGGAAGGGTTAAGCGAGTACACAATAAGAATACAGGTATGCTACAGGTATGGAGGTGCAAAACATATCTGAACTCGAGATAATTGCCAACAATATCAAATAAAGCATTTACATTGACTCAAATTCAAAGCAAAACACAGTGCCTGCAGTGACACACTCTCTAGGGGAGAGCAACATTCCAACAGGTTCAGTAAAAAGAGAGATGATTGGGGCTGGAGAGATGGCTCAGCAGTTAAGAACACTGGTTGTTCTCGTAGAAGACCTGGGGTCAAATCCCAGCACCCACATGGCAGCTAACAACTGTCTATAACTCCAGTTCCATGAGATCTGATGGCCTTTTCTGTCCTTGCAGGCATTGCACGACATGGGTGCACTTACCTACATGCAGGCAATACACGCATATGCATAAAAATAAAAATAAATAAAATATTTAGAGAGAAGGATGGTTTTAAAGATGTTTACAGGGAAAAACAAAGTCTGTTTCCATGTTTTGAGGATTCAAAGATGCTTACTTTATTTATTTATTTATTTAATTTCAAGCTTAGTTTGCAAAAGATGTGGTACATTTTTTACATTACTTTTATCAAACTAGTTGCAATGACATAAGTCAGAGAAGCAATGACTGGACTCTATGTAAAAATTAAAACTATTGTAGCAATTTATTAAAATGCTAATTTGAGGTGTTTCATGAATGTGAGATAATAATTAAATGGCCTTGCTAATCCTTTCTGCCATAGGTGTCCTTTAGGAAGATGGTTTGGAATGATTAGACAAAATGAAGACGGTATAGGAAGGACAGGGCCTCATTTGCATGGGAATTTGAAATATGAAATGATTTTTAGAAGCTTTTACCCTAAGGTCAGCTTCAACCCTGGTGCTAGTATATTCAGTGTTGATGAGCACTATTAATGGAGATAGTAAGACTGAAAATAACCCTAGCCTGCATTAGAATCAACATCATTCAACTAGGGCACAGACTGCAAGGTGCTTGATGAAGGTGCAAAGGGCAGGCAACGATACTAATCCTTACCCTCAGGCTATAGGAATATGATGGCGGGTCAAACTCCCCTGTCAGGTAGGTTACATGAATGGTGGGAGAAAATCCACTGAAACACTGCAGAAAGAATAAAATGTTCCCTGCTGGATGTCCAAAATAGATCCATGAAAAGATCCCAAACTGTCAAGGCAAAAAGGTGATGAATCACTTCCCCAAGAGTGTTTCTATGTCTTTATATAAACTTTCGCTGACCAGTTGACCACAGGTAACTCTCATTTCTGATTTTAAAAATAAGAATGCAGTAATAATAGCTATTATATTATAAAAACTCACACCAAGAGCTAGGGAGATGGCTCAGACAGGAAAATACTTGCTGCACAAATGTGAGTGTTATGCTGAGCTCCATCCCCAGCACCATGTAAAAATAATGCTGGCACATCTGTGTTCTCAGTGCTGGGGAGCAGAGACTAGAGGACACTAGGGTTTGCCACAGGAGCTTGGCCAGCAATTCTAGGCAAATCACTAGACCATGTTTCAAAAAACAAGGTGGAGGTTGATTGAAGAAGACACCTGATGTTAGCCTCTGACCTCCACATACTATTACAGTAGCAAGAAGCCCCCTGAAAGAAAGCTTGTCAGGAGAAAAAGAAGAAAATCTCTGGCGTGAATAAAGACTCAACTTTCTGGTTTTGGTGGCCATAGTATCACCTCTAGGAAAGCTGCTTCACCTTAGGTTATTGAAAAGAGAACAACTTAACTTGTTAACTTAAGTGCAGTGCTTATGGACAGGTTTATAGGTATGAGGTCTGTAAGTGTATTCACATTTCTGAATTCTTCAGAAAAGCATAACCTCTCATTTTCTTCTTTACACCCCCCTTTAAAAGATACTTTCCCAACAGTCTGGGCAGCCCCAACATTTTGATTTCTTACTTTTTCTCTAAAGCTTCCTTCCCATCTCTGCCATGCCTGATCTCCATGCGTGCTCTAAACTAGCATGGCTTTGTGGGCTATTTCTTTATCCCATTCATTCTTCTCCCTGGGGAAGCTACTAAGAATTACAGCTTGCCTGCCTTAAGGATTTTTTTCCCTTAAATTCTGATAAAATTGACCTAAAGCTTCCATTTGAGTCCATTCTAAATTCTTTTATGAATGAGACTACGGGCCTTAAAAGGAAGCCCTGTGCTCGCTCTGTATCAATACATGTTCTTATGTGTACAACAAGAAAGAAAAGAAAGAAAAAAGTAATCCTGTTTGAGAACCACTAAGTCCCAGATACTGATTCCCTTTTCAAATCCATTCTTTGTGTGTGTGGACAGATGGCTCCGTGGTTAAGAGCACTGGATGCTCTTACAGAGGACCTGGGTTCTGTTCCCAATACCCACATGGTGGCTAACAATCATCCCTTAATCCAGTTCCAGGGAATCTAAAGTCCTCTTCTGTTCTCCATGGGCATTTCTTGACACAAATGTGCACACATGCAAGTAAAACACTCATACACATGAAATAAATGAATAATTTAAATTAAATTTGAAAATTTCATAAAAGTATACAATGTATCTTGATCATTTCCCTCCCTGAAACTCTTCCTGGGGACCCACAACACATCCTCCCAATTTTTATCCTCCTTTTTAAAAAGAATAACCCCTTCACAAAAAGACCAAAAAATAAAAAATAAAAAAAGAATAACCTACTGAGACCAATTAGTATTGCCATATGAATATTGGTGTGGGGTCATCCTCTGGGGAAGGGCAATCTACCAGTAACCACCCCCAGAGAAAAGTGACTCTCCCTCCTCCAGCAATCTTAAACTTCCAAAGGCTCCACAGCCAGGGGTATGGGCCTCAGCAGCCCCTCCCTGCTCCATGCTAGAATTTTTAACTTGCTGATCTTGGGCAGATCTTCTGCAGATAACTGCAGGTACTGTGAACTCATGTGCAGCAACCATATCACGTGTAGAGGACAGCATTTCATTCACTCCTCTCCATCCTCTGACTCTTACATTCTTTCTGTCCCTGGTCCCATAGTATTCCCTAAACCTTGAGGGTAAGGTTCCTGTAGATGTCTCAGGTATAGCTGAGCACTCCCGGTTTCTTATTCTCAGCACTTGGAACAGTTATGAGTCTCCATATTAACCACACCCACTTCAATAAGATGCCTCTCTGACAAAGGATGAGAGGAGGACAAATCCATGGATGTAAAATATTTAGAAGGCAGTTTGACAACATGACCCTCTAGCAAAACATCAATAGGTTCCCTCCTTGAGCCTATAACTTCTCAGATATCAGTCAGTTTTTAGCAAGTTTATAGTACCAGCCATTCCCTCTTGTAGATCAAGGGCTCAAATCCAATCAAGAGAGTTGTGGGTTATCCCCATTAGCAGTCGTGGCACTATTGTATCAGGGGGCTCATCTTTCCTGGAGGATTGATATTGTAGCATGCAGGGTTCACTGTTGGGTATGATCATTGATAAATTTCCTCCCCCAACAGCCTGCATAGCATCTTCTAGCACTATGAAAGGTAGCCAGCAAGGAAAGGATTTCCTGGTTAGTTCAAAATTTATTTCTTTTTGTCTTGTAACCAAAGTGCCTGGTGACTTCAGCAATATGGTCTTATCATCTAGTTATAGTGGGCAACCAAGAGCAATGACAGCAGCTCACATTGTTTGGGGTATTTCCAGGGCTCCCTGACCAATAACTCAGGTTATTGTAAGGAGGAAATCTCTATTTTTGGCACTGAGATTTTCATTCAATAATCCATGTCTTCTGGAAGCAGCATTGTTCACCCATTAGGAGTATTCTCTTCAAACTCCTTTTTAAAAAACATTTTTAATTGTCTTACAATGTTTTTGTTAACTCACCTTCTCTCCTTCCTTTCCCTAATCACCCTGTCTTCATCCCTGCTTAAAACTTATGTCCCAGTAGCCTCCCACCAAAAATTCCTTTGTACACACTTTCTAACATATCCTCTTAGGCTTTTTACTTGGAATATGAAATTATAGGTTCCCGTGTAGTTTCTTCATGCACATCATCTTGGTTAGCCCTTCCCCACCTCGTTTCCCCATCCTAACCACTCCACTGCCCGCTTGAACATTTCTGTCCCAGTCTTCCCCTCATCTATCTTCTGCTAACCCCTCTATGTATTCATCCTCATAGCAGTGATGTGTGTAGACATCCTTGTTACTCCAGTACAAAACTACAGAAAGCAAATCACTAAAAGTTTAACAATCAAGATTCTTGTCTAGACTCTGGTTCTTAATTGCTGTTAATAATCTACTATAATATATTGTTATAGATTTATAAATATCAGATATTAGAAACTCTCCCTGGTATGGAACCTAAGGTTCTGTAATTTCTTTTCATAATTCAGTTTTTAAAATTTAATTTTATTTTCTGTGTGAGTTTTGCCTATATGTATGCAGGTGGACCACATGTGTGAAATACTTGCAGAAGCCAGAAGAGGGCATCAGATTCCCTCTAATTGGAGTTAACTGCCATGTGGGTACAGGGAACTGAACCCTGATCCTCTGCAAGAATGGCCAGTGCTCTTAACCATCTTTTCAGTTCCTGGTTTTGTAATTTCTCATACATTTCCTGGTGATGCTAATCTATTGGTCCTCAGACCAGTGTTTGAGGAGGAAGGGTCAGAAAGACACGAAGAAATCCCAGATCTTCTTGTTCAGTTCTTCTCTGAGGGCAAAATCATAGGAAACAAGCTTGAGTTGGATACCAAGAACCCTTCTGGGTCAAGTATGTGTTATTGTGTCCTATTTTCTTCTGGAAGAATCTATTGCTTAACAGAAATACATGTTTCTAAAAATGTTTTCTGGGGAAGCCAGTGAGGCAGGCAAACTTAAAATATACTGAGATTCCTTTTTGATTATTGTACCCACATGAATGTCTGAGATTAATTAAACTAAGAGGCCTTAAGGTTTGGAACCAGTAGTTTACCATCTGTGCTTTGTGATGTTCAATATATTATTAATCCTATATTCAATATATGATTAAGCATTTCCAAAAGACCAAAACCACTGAAACTCTATGGCAGATTTAAGTGTTTACTCAACAGAGGTCAAGTCTCCCCAGAGACATCTGCCTTGGGGAATATTTGATTTCAAGATTGGGTTTTGGACTAAGAACTGATAGGAAAGTTTCCTGAAAACCTTACATGTCCAACTACCACCTTAGGAAGAAGACTACTACTCCTCACATAATAGAAGTGTGTGGCTTCCAGTCATGCACAAGACATGACATTTGAAATCAGGAAGGACTTGGTAACAAGTATTATGCTTTTATGTTAACAGGAGAAGATAAGAAAAGAAGTGTAGACTGTGGCTTCTGATGGATGATGGTTTGGGGGCTATAGAAATTTACATTTCTTATGAATATCACAGTTCCTGTATTTCAGGTGCAGTTGCTCCATGATTCCTTCTAGGTGCGGAAACATTGTTTGAATCTCTGCCTCTGTCTGCAGAGAATGACTCAGAGATAGCAAGAATCCAGGGTAGACTGATGAAGCTATGGGTGACTTTCTCAAATCTCTGTTGGAACTGGTGAAGAAATGTCTCTGCCTGATAGACTTGAAGCTAGGAGAACATCAATTTGAACAGCCTGAAGTCACTATGTGCAAAGAACACAATTAATACTGTATTCGACACAAAGAATAAAAGAGACAAAAAAAGAAGAGAGGTTCAGAATTTGGATGAGAGGATTTGAGGCTCTGGATCTAGTGTATTAAAACTAATACCAATCCTAGATTTTTCATTTCTATGACAAATGCATTTTCCTTTTTATTTAGGTATCTATTATTTGGTCTCAACAGCTCTGTAACTTAGAGTACTAATGAGAGGAACCAGAGTGTAGAGCTGCATTTGTATTTAATTTAGAATGTAGTTGTAAATGTTTTTGACTAAAGATGTGGAGTGGGGCATGGAAAGGTGACAGGCTGTGAAATGAATTTGCTATAAGTCAATTGCAATTTCCTTAAAAAACAGGAAGACAGAGTGACTGATGAGTGGATAATAAGAGTGTTAAGTGGGTAAATGAAAACATTCTCTGTGGACTTATATTGGGTATTGATTAAAATCCATACACAACTTCTGCATCACTTTTTATAAGAATGATTATGCAGACAGGTGAAGGGTGTGAAGTAGGAAATATCCCTCATAACTAGAGATGTCCTCTTTATAATACATGTCTATGAAAGAATTTTTAAATTTTTTTTGTATCTCTTTATTTTGGTTTTATGTGTCCTAGAATTTTGCCTGCATGTGTGTAAGTGTGCCATGTGAGTGCAAACCTGTGGCA
Source organism: Nannospalax galili (assembly GCF_000622305.1). Classification (NCBI taxonomy): domain Eukaryota; kingdom Metazoa; phylum Chordata; class Mammalia; order Rodentia; family Spalacidae; genus Nannospalax; species Nannospalax galili. The sequence continues at coordinate 709,440 of NW_008336930.1, forward strand.
GTCAGAAGAGGACATCAGATCCCCTGGAACTGGAGTCAGGGAAGGTTGTTAGGTGCCATGTGGGTGCTGGGACCCAAACTGCTGGGCATCTCTCTAGTGCCTGAAATAATTTTTAATTGTATGGGTTTTTGTTGTTGTTGTTGTTTTTTGAGTAGAGAACCAATCCCATTTAACACAGATTCAGAAAGACAGAATTGTTTTCCAAATATCAAATCTACAAAACATTGCAACAGATGTAGGCAGTTGGAGGCTTTCACAGTTCTGTTTAGCAAGAAGTAAAGAAGAAATAAGGAAGGAGAGACATAGTCCCCCTCCTCCTAGATTTAATATACAGAATACTTCCTGACTCACTGAAGCCCATATGCCTCTGCACACTTTTATGTTTTAAGACCAAATATTTTATTCTCAAATTGAAGGTCGTTTATCCAACTGGCTTTCCAGTTCCAAGATAAAATGTTCCATCCCAAGCCAACAGCCATTTAAAAAAATCGTCTACTACTTCCCCATGAGTCTCATAGGCAGACACATGTGCTGTGAGGAAACTCATATATCTGACATCTGGCTGTGGCATTTGAACATATAGCTCTCCAGACAGGAGGGGAAAAATAAGTGCATACTGGGAAAAACAAGTCTTTAAAAGATACTTATGTTTAAACTCTGCATTTAATTGGAAGTGTGAGATGATACATGAAATCGAAACATCCCTAAATCATAAAGCATTCTCATTCTACCACTCTTCACCTGTAGAACACGGACACTTTAATTTGCTTTTGGAAGTGGTTTTTGTTTTTGCATTGATGGGTCTCAGTCACTGATGAGAGTCCCTATGACTATTCATTACTTGCTACAGCTAAATCTCTGGTGAAATGTGAATATTTATAAAGGCAGTTCCTTTTTTGATTGGCTCTGATCCTGGTAGCTTTATTAAGAATAAGGTTTACACGAGATTTATGCACTTGTTAAGTGGGGCAGCATACCAAATATGGGTTAGAGTTTGAGTATTTTCAACCAAAGTAGCACCTAGAAGTATTAAAATTTGGACCAGCCGGTGTAGCCTCTAGGCTGCGTTCTTGTAACGTATGCCAGTTTTGATATTCTGCCACTCCTTGCTCAAAATTAATGATCTAAAATTTAACTGCAAGAACTTGTTTTTTTTTCTTTTTAAAAAGAGTAGAAAGCAGATCAACATTGAGAGAGAGTCAGATTTATACTTTCAAAGAATCTATCACTGAATAGCAAAGGTATATGTCTAAGAAACATCACTTTTTAAACATGTTAAAGTATAAAAGTTGCTCTCCAAGAAAAATACACCAATGTAAATTATGATATGAATCTAAAATAAAGGGATACATATAAATGTGTTCATAAGAAGGAGGGTGTGAATACTCGTGAACTCGTATTGTTGCATGTGATCCAATTGTCTACAACTTGTTAGGTAGATTTAGTACATAGGGGTACTGTAGACCATGAGTAGTTACCAACAGAAAAAAATATAGCATGAGTCAAAGAAAGACCCAGGGAAAATGGAAGTATGAACATACATTCAACTGGCTAGATGGATCTGTTTTATATAAGTGAAAGGTTGATCTTATTAAATAGAAATTCATATAACATAGCTGAAAACCAAATGAAAGAATTTTTAAAACAAAATTCAAGTCCCTATTAGCTTGAATGTCTCCAGTCTTCACCTCAAACTTTGCATACATCCCTTTACATTCTATGTTAGTAGGAAAAGAGAGCTAATTGAGAAATTGTAATTAAATAGTGGCATTGCCTGAGGGCTTCAAGGCAGCCTTGGCTTCCCAGTTCTGTATTCAGAAGAGCCATAGGTTTGATTTAAAGCTCTGCTGGTGCTGATAGGAAACTCCTATGTTTTCTTTGAAATAGTGTTTCATCAGTGAAATCTAGCTGGTCCATGAGTATGTGTGGTGATTACAAGCTCCCTCACTGTGGCTGATATTCTTTTTTTAAAAAAAAAATTATTTTTATTTTATGTGTATGAGTATATGGCCTGCATGTGTGTTACTGCATTCATGTCATGCAGTGTCCACAGAGGACAGAAGAGGGCATCAGATGCCCCTGGAACTGGAGTTACAAAAGGTTGTTAGCAGGTATGTGGGGGCTGAGATTCAAACCCAGGTCTTCTATAAGAGGAGTCAGTGTTCTTAAGTGCTGAGCCATCTCTCTAGCCCCTACTGTGGCTGATGTTCTTGCTGTGACACCTGCAGGTCAGTTTCCCAGAACTACTTTAGCAAAACTTGGTGCATTAGTGCTGCAGGTGTGAGAAACCAGCAAGAACTCAGCTAAGCACAAAGTAAGCAGTATGCTACCCAGTGACCTTGAGAAAGGTCCCAGGGCAGACACACTTTCCATTGGACATCAAATTTTGCTTCACCCCCAGAAAGAGAACGATGACATTTCAAGGAATAATACAGAGCAAGGAACCTTATTTGATCTTTTCTTATTTGGATTCTTTAGCACCGACTTAAAAATCATGGCATAGAAGGATACTGACAGAGCAGTTGAGTTGCTTTGCCTTTCAGTCATGCCATACCCATCAGTAAGGCAAAAGAAGAGTGCATATGTGGACTGCGTGCATATGAGATTAAATAATATCAACTAAGCTTTGCCCACTCTTTCCATTGTTATCATAAGAACAAAATACCCACATAGAAAATAAAATATATGAATTGTTCAATTTTGGCAACTTCATATGTGAGTTAGATGCTCTTTCATTGAAACTGCCTTTGCATGTTATGAAGATGAATGGGAAACCTTAGGCTAATAATAATTTTTAATTCTTATTGAAAAGACTAAAGTGAAAATAAAAATATCACAGTTCGAGAGAGATCATTGAAGAATGGAAAAGAGTTATATGATTTTGGTTCTACTTTAAAATTTTTTGCTTCATAGTTTTATATACATAAAATGAATATAAGTCCTTTCCATCCCCCAAACCTTCCTGTATCCCTCTCCTTCTCCCACTGGAACTCTTCTTAACAAGTCACCATCAAACTTTTATGTCTTGTTGTTTGTGTGGCCTATTAAGTTTATTGAGTTTCTAGCCAGAGAAAGGGTGAGAGGTTATCTAGTTCAGCAAGGGAAACTAATCTGTGGTTACTCCTCTCCCCCCCAAAAACCATTAATTACCAATAGTCCTTTTGGGCTGGGTGGCACCTCATGGGCTCCTCCCCTATCCACAGTGCAATGTTGTGCAGGGCTTGTGCAGATAAGCACAGCTGCAGCAAGTTCATGAGTGAAGTGGCTTTGTCATGCCCAGGGAGATGTGCTGCAAGAAGATGCCTCACTTTTTGAATTAGGGTATCTCATTTTTACTTTGTGCTAGACACCTCATATTCTATAGTTAGTCGTTAACTATGTCTAAAATATGTTGAAATCAGCAGAGAAGTGATGTTATATTTCAATCGTTTAAGTAATATTATCCCTGTCCTCACTTTTTAAAAATTGTGTCTGTTTTCCCATATCAGAATTCTGAGAATGTTAACACCAGAAATAGCCCCAAAGAAAGTTGCCTAAGGGTCATAGTAGGAAGATAGGAATAATACATACTGATTATTTCAGAGTGCTAGCAGAAAATTTAGAAATGCTCTCTTTCCCTCACCCTCTCTTCGGCCCTCTATCAGTATTTCTGTTTATGTTACTTACCAAGCCTTGATTTAATAAGGTGTCCATGTGTTTAAAATGGTTGACTAACATCTCATTTGAGCTGCACTTACAACTGCATACCTGCATTGCTGTTTGTAGTGCCTGTTAGCCCAGGAATCAGGCACACAACGATCCCGTTTAAGGTGATGGTTTGCAAACATCTGGATCTGCTTTTAGGTTTTTCCCACATTCATCACATAGTTTGGACATCACTTCATTAATTGTATTCATCCTCACAGCTCCTCATTTGGTCATCAGGATGGTTGGTTGGGAGGAGGGCTTCTCCATCAGCACTTTGAGATCTAGGTTATTTGCTCATATCCAAGGCATGCCTGTACTTTGTCACCTGGGTGATAAAGGTGGTTCTATAACAGTTTGATGATATTTGAGTCATACAGAATCACAGACTTAAGATAGTTTGTAATTTAGGATAATTTCATAATTACTGAAGAAGTTAATGGAAGAAAATTATTTTGTGGCAACATATTTTGAGGGACTATTATTTTTGACTAAGAATTCAAGAAAAAGGTAGCACATGCCTGAGGCTTGGGAGATGGCTCAGTAGGTAAAAGCTCTTGTTGCATAGGTATGAAGACCTGAGTTAGAAATTTCAGCACCCACATAAAAAGCTGGGAGTAGCTGGATGTATAGGCTGCACAGGCCTATAAACCTAGCACTGGGGGTGGGGGGCAGAGACAGGAGGGTTGTGGAAGCTCAGACTTGCTGGCTGCCAGCCTAGCTCCAGGTTCAGTGAAAGAAACTGTCTCAATGAAATAAGGTAGAGAATGGTAGATCAGGACACCAAACGTCCTCCTCTGCCCCCCCTCCCACAGAGAGAAAGAGAGAGAGAGAGAGAGAGAGAGAGAGAGAGAGAGCTTGCATTCCAGTTTTCTAGTTTTATAAATTATCTGATTATACTGATTCTATCCTGAAGCACCTGGATGTGGTTACAAGTGACTTATGCTGTATTTTATGGACCATGATAGAAAGCATGTGAGTAAACCAATGCTTGGAAGCAAGTGGCAAAGTCTAATGATCCAGGTGAAATTTTCATCAAAGTAGGTGCTTTAAATCCTTCTACCTGGCTTAATGAAAATTGTAGGGCATTAAGGAGGGATAAGGAGCAGCTAAATATTTATTTTGGCATAGTCAATCAAAGTAGCTATTAATTTATAATCCACTCAGTAGTTCAACTACATGGTTACATGAGAATGGAGGGTTGTTACATATTAAAAGTGAGCCTTGTCATTGTTTTAGCTTGGAAGTGTTATATTCATGTCCCATGGCTGCCATATCTGTTTATCATATAGTTGGTGGCTTAAAATAATAGCAACAGACCCTCTCACAGTTAAGAAGGCCAAGTGTCCAGAATCAAAGTGTTGGTGATCTTGTGAAAGCGCATAAAGAGAGCCCATTCCATGTTTCTCTTCTAACTTCTGGTGGTTTCTGGAAGCCCTTTAGGAATCTCAGCTTGCAGCTGCCCAATACCAACTTCAGTCTCCATGGTCACATGTCCTCTGTGGTCTGTCTATCTCTATGATGTACACAGTGTTCTCTCTTTATAACTCGGTGTTCAGATTTACTCTATTAGGACAAAAGTCATTAGATTCAGAATTACTGTAATCTAGTAGGATTACATCTTAATTAAGGACATCTGGAAAGAGCTTGTTCACAAATAAAATCGCATTCGCATGCATGTAGAACTAAGACTTTAAGGTATCTTTTGTGGGATGCATGATTCAATATCACAATGAATACTTTTGAAGCTCAGGTGTTAGAGTAACAAATAGTCACAGCTTCAGAAGATTAACTGGTCAAGACTATATACTCTCTAATCTATACGTTGGAAGACCCATCTTTCCACTTTCACTAGTCAATCATCTGGTCCTAGGAGGAAGGCAGATTCACCTTAAGTCCTGCTAAATAGATGGACAGGCTGCCTCGTGTGCTCATGAGAGAGTGAACCTTTCCTGCCTGGAATCCCACTTCCTAGTGCAGTGCTTCTGGACTGAGCCACAGACACGTAGGTCTCTGTAAGTCTTCCGCTTTGCTTGGGAAAAGTATAATCTCTCCTTTTCTTCTTCATATCTCTTTTCTAAACATGTTTTCTTTAATGCTGTAGGTTACCTTAGTATATTGTATTTCTTTACTTTTTCCCTAAGGCTTCCTTCTACTCACCATGTGGCTGCCAGTCCAACTTGTGGCTGCCAGTCCAACAAATGTCTGACCCCATACAGGCTCTAAACCTGAATGGCTTCATGGCTTTCTTTCCTTCTTCCCACCATTCTCCTCCTGCAAGCAGCTAGTGAAATTACCAGCTCACCTGCCCTGAGGATTTCCTTAAAATTCTAATAAAATTGTCCTAAAGCTTCCATTTGGATCCATTTTTAATTCTTTGATGAATGAAACTAAGAGCCCTCTAGGGGATGCTCTTTCTCCCCCATATTACAGGTACACATTGGAATTATACCATGGGTTATCTGGTGGAACTCACAGTGGCTGTGGCTACATGCACAAGTCTTCAGAAGATCAAACCAACCAAAATCCTACCATGGATGGCGGAGAGGCTCATGAAGCCTCACTGCTAGGTGAAGATCTATTGGCAACTGATTGCTGCTGAGGGACGGAGAGTCAGTTTTCTTCAGGGATGAAACCACTGAGAGTCTACCCATGGAGCCAGAGGGTCCGGTAGATGGTTCCACAAACATGCACATACAGACAACACTAAAGTACTTAGTGATTTAAAAAAAAAAAAAAAAAAAAAAAAAAAAGCACATAAAGTTGGGAGGGAAAAGCAGTTAAGGAGATAGAAGACAAACTGGAAGTGAGGAAAGGGGTTGTATTTGATCAAAATACATTATATGCATGTATAAAATTCTCAAACAAAAAATATCTCAATGCCTGAACATGACTCCTGACCTGAGTTACTAAACATAGCAATGTGAATTGAAGTCAGTGCATCTCCACTAAGTGTTCTAAATGTGTGGTAAAATCTCAATGCCATTAAAGATTCTAGTTAGAAGTTTCTCAAAAAGATACATTAACATCATATAAAATATGTGTTCATATGATGTTTCATCATTTTGATAAAATGAAAAGAGAAATGTCAAAGTCAGTGGTCTAAATGCATATCATGTAATAAAGTAATTTTTGACACCTGACCACTTGAGGTGTGTAGTCTTCAGTGTATTGTATGAAAGATTTTTATAGTCAAGAGCTAGGAACTTCTGAAGATCTCGTTTCTTTATTAGAAAGCCACAACCTCATTTCTACAATATACAAGCAATAACCACATTTATGCATATCTTCTTTACTAACTCTCTTAACTTTGTCGGTTTGCTGTCATTTCAGATTTCCATGAAATATACTTAGAAAAAGCCATTAAAGATGAGCCAGTATGTCCCAGTCTAATATAGGGGAGAACAGGCTTCAAACTCTAGTGGTTCATATCCCAGTTCTACTCCCAATGAGCTGTAGAAAGTTCCACCATTTCCTTCCTTTTACATCTTCATAGAAAATTAAATTCTATTGAGATTTCACTCATGAACTGCCATTTTGAATGTAAAATAATTTAAAATTATAAGATTTTTTAATGTTCTCTCAAATGTTTTTTAGCTTCTATTAATTCAAATCTCTAAGGCTTGGGGTGTGTTTGGTGCATTGTATGTTAACATGAAGTGTATGGACAGTAGCCTAGGTCTTCAAAATTCAGTATATAACGTAGCAGCACCAGAATCACCTAGATTGTTAGAAATGTAGAGTACCAGCCCACACCCTTCAGCTGCTGAATCAAAAGTAGCATTGAGCTCTACACATTAAGGAAGTTGTTGGAATGAACGGTTGACAATTCTTTTAAACATGGAGTTCTACACACTAAGCAGGGATCCTAGCATCAGACTTCTGGACCACAGCTTGGATGTTCTTGGGAAAATGAGCTTCCAGACATGCATTCACGTTTTGTGTCTTAATATATTTATCCACAGAAAGTTTACCAGAGTATTTACTACCTGTGGTGGTTGTAAGGACTGCCAGCTGCTCTGAATGAGGAGTTTGTATAGCACCTGGCACATTGGAAACTTGCTCCTTCATTGAGCCAACATTTACTGCAAACCCATTATGTGTATGTTAGAGTCTGGTGGAAGCTCCCTGTGCAGCAATAAGCAGAAAAAACTCCTGCCTTCATGAAGCTTACAGTCTAACAATGGATGAAACAGTGGACATGAGAACAACAGCAAAATAAAATTCAGTCACACAGTGATCCACTGTTTGATATGAAGATAATAATAGTGGTATAAGAGAAAGTTCAGTAAACCTCTTCAGAGAAAACAACATGAGCCCAGGCATGAGCTCCAGGAAAAGGGCCTAATATAGCATGTTACCTCAACTTTTATATGTGTTCATGTTTTCAGAATCTTCCCTTTATAGCAGAAATGTAGAGAACTTGCTTGAATAAAGATATTCATTGACCAATCATTCCTTTAAAACAAAAGTTTCATAGCAAGGTTTGGGTTGTAGTTATTTTAACAACCTGGTTTCTTTACTCCAATTCGGATGCTGAAAAGTCATTATTACATATTAGTCTGGTTCAAAAAAAACAACAAACATCTCAGGGCCACTCAATCCAGCAGTGTAGACAGTATGAAAAACGTTAAGCCACCAACTTAGCATCCATCTAGGAGCTGGAACTTTGAAAAAGCAGCATGGTGATGCTCCTAGGCCCTTTCTATGCAGGGAAATGAAAAGTCCCACTTCTCCTTCAGAAGAGGCATGTTTAAATTAGCAGCCTGGCTATGTTCCATTTTATCCTCTTTGCCTAAGATTTTCCCACTGTGGACTTTGTAGATGTGTCTTCATTTCCTTGTGTTACATAGTAAACAAGCAAACAAGTGATAACATGGTATCAGTTCCATGAAACAGTTTCTATCTTTCCACACAGATGGTGCATCCTAACAATGGGAAGATGATATTACACATTTAAAAGCTTTGATAGAAAAAGTATCATAGGAAAAGGAAGTTATTAGTCTTGGTTACTGTATTAGTCACTTTTCTGTTGCTTTGATAGAAACACTGACCCAAACAGTTTATAGAATGAAGAGTTTATTTGAGCTTATGGTTCCAGGGGAATTACAGTCCATCATGGCAGAGAGCCATGGTGGCTGGAGGTGGCTGGAGCAGGAGCAGCAGAAGCTAAGCTCTCACATCATCATGCAGGCATAGGAAGCAAGAGTGACTGGAGATCTGGCAAGGCTTAAGAACTCTCTGAGCCCATCCCCAGTGACATGTTTCCTCCAGGATAGCCACACCTTCTAAAACCTCTCAAAACAACACCATCATCTGGGGACAAAATGTCCAAACACTTGGAGCTTATGGGGGACATTTTCATTCAAACCACCACAGTTATAATGCCCTAAAAAAAGGATTTACCATCTAAATGACTGCTGAAACTTAACTGCAGAATTGCTTATAATGCCACAATCAGTTGAGGCCAAATTCAATAAAAACTCCATCCGGCTTTCACACTGAGAAGACCCACATGTGCTTTTAATTTTTTTCTTTTCTAATTTCCTGGGCTTCTGGCCCAGAAATTGAATGGAAATTTTATTTAAACCTGCTCTTGTGTATCAACTTTTGGTAAATATCAGGTTTTCAGTTGACTCACATTATGCTTTACATTTTGAGTAAAGGAAGAATGTAAAACAATGTGTGCCACTCTATAAGCATATATTTACACACCTTTTACCTGTTCTTATTAGGAACTGTGGCTCATGTTTAATGTTCATCATCACTCCTGTAAACTTTAGGATATTCCTGCCTCCTTCTGCTATAACCATAAGATTCAAAATTCCATTAAATCCCTTTCTGGTACTAATCAGCTTTCACCAGCACAGGCAATGCAATCTGAAATGGGAAATGGCTAATTATTTGGAGAGGGCTGTAAGGAGTTAGTGTGTAGATTTCTCTTCGTCTAATTTAAAGCAGTCTCTTTGCAATCTTTCTCCCTATCCTTTGGTACCTGGGGCCAGATCCCCCATCTGCATTAATAAAAATGTTCTCCTTTTCCCATTAGACAGGGCATATACATGTGTATTAGAAGGAAATGTATTATAAGACATCATGTTGAAAATATTAAAGGAAAAGGCATGTCTGTGATGGATGTGAGCATGGCAGTAATTGCACCTGCTTGGCGCAAGGCAGGAGTATAATTTGCATGTAAAGTTATCTTCACTCCTTCTAGAACACACCAGTTCTGCCCAATAAAACATTTTGTCACACTCAGGGGGTTTGCCAAAGTGCTCCCAGAATGCAAGAAAGAGATTATTTACAATAATCAACAACAACTGAAACAACCATAAACCACCCTACCTTAGCTGATCTATTTTTTTCCTTCACTAAGTAGAGAGACCTAAGGAGTCCAAATTTACTGCAATTTAATTCTGATGGGAGAAACACATTTTTATTTATTATTATGCTCGATCTAGCCCTGCCTTCCCCCTCACTTTAAAATATAAATAACTCCAGCTTTTATTATTATGATTTCTTAAATCCAGCCATTACTCTTACTAGGATGAACAGTTTCCTGATAAAGTGAGTCATAGCAAAAGTAGCTAATATTCCCAAAAGTTCCCAAGTATATCCCAGAGCCTGCTGTCCTCTCCTGGGGTAAGAGAACTGGTGAAAAAATGTCAGGGATAAAAGGAACTCACCTGCTCCTCCTAGTGAAGCAATTTATTTGTGCTTATGGAAGGCCCAGGAAGCTAGCTGCACTGTGGGAAGTGGTGCCTTGCATCTTGGAGTCAGGTCCATCTCCTTCTAAAGTCCCTCAACACTTCTCAGAAGTTCAAATTTCTTTCTGAATTGCAGACAATCAGATCCTTGTCTCTTGGAGAAATGAACAAGAATGATAAAGAGCCATCAAAATAGCCACTCACTGGGAAGCTCCTTTCACATATGATTTTCCAAGGATGCTCCCTTTGATGAACTGCTGTTTTGTCTGACTATGAACTGAAGAGAGAAGAGAGGGAGAGGGGAAGAGAGGAGTCAGAGCTGGAAAGTTTCAGTCTAATTTAAGAACTGCAGCAGTTTGCTTCCTAATATAAAGTGAAAATGAACTAATAACAAAATTTAAAAACAATGTCCAAGACTGATAAAATGGAAAGTCTGACTCACAGGGATTATTGTTAAGCAGTATTCAGGGATGTGAATGCACATACACAAAATACTTTTCCTGTACCAACTTTTTCTTTCTTTGTGCTTTTTGAGATAGGATGCTACTCTCTAATCCAGGCTGGCTTCAAACTCAGTACTTGTGATCCTCCTGCCCTCATCTCCTAAGTGCTCGCTGTACTCACCATAGGAGCACAGCAGTATCTCCTCTTGGAAGGTATTATGCCAGGGCCAATAGTAACACCCAGCGCTATAGCTGCTACATTGTATTCCATTATGTCTCGTATGTCTCCACTCTTCTCTTTGGCCACTCCTCTAAACACTGACAGGTATGTTGTCCAGTTGTATTCACTTACAAAAATATGTTTTACCATTTGCCCGGGTGCTTGGTGGATCCTGGGGTTGAACTAGAAGTATTCAAATTCTCTGACCCACCATTAACTATGTGTACTTAGACAAATAAAAGTGACCTGTCCCATTTCATGGAGTCCTTGTAAAAATTAACTTGGGCTCATTCTTATAATCAACTCATTGAATCCTTAGGCAAATTAATTTCCTTTTCACTCAGACATGGAATAAAAATAGAGTTGCTGTGGTTGAAAGTGTTGAATTCCTGTAGACAACACAGTTCATTACCTGGAGTTTGTGTGTGTATCTGTCTCTTATCTGTGACTCCATCCATCCATCTATCATCAATCTATCAGCTATCCATCTATCCATCTACCTATGTATCTATTATTTATCAATTAGCTATCAGGTATCAGTCAAACATCTATTTGCCTATCCACCAATCATCTATCTGTCCATCCATCCATCATCTATCATTCGTCTATCAATCTGTCAGTCTACCTATGCATCTATCCATCATCTCCCAATAATCTATCATCCATCCATCTATCTATCTATCTATCTATCTATCTATCTATCCCCTCCCAATAATCTATCATCCATCCATCCATCTATCTATCTATCTATCTATCTATCTATCTATCTATCATCATCATCTATCATCATCATCTATCTATCGTCTATCATCATCTATCTATCATCTATCTATCTCTATCATCTATCTCTGTAATCTATCAATCATCTACTGAGAACCATTAATAATTCTCTGCTTTAATTATAAAATTGGCAATTTTTGTGTACTTGTGTGAGCGCAGCTGCAGGAGGTTTCCTTAGAAGCAGAAGCAATTCCTCCCCACCCTTAACCCCATGCAACCTGGACGGCAGCTGTGGGGCACGAGGCCACCCAGCGGTGACTCAGTGACCACTGCTGGTCCCGCGCCACCGCCGGGGCCCTGCGGAGACCCGACACACGTGCGTTCTCGAGGCGGATCGCAGGGCAGCGATTGAGGTCGGCCGGGCATAGGCGCGGGGAGCTGGTGGCGCGAGGCGCGGGACCTTGTTGGTTGCTCCTTCTCCGCGCTCCCGCCCCTTTCTCCTACCCGGTATTCCCTCCCTTTCTCCCTCCCTCCCTTTTTCCCGTGCTGGAGCAAGAGCTCCAGCCCCAGCCGGAGCGGCCGAGGCGCAGGCAACGCTCGCTCTGCGCCTGCAGCAGCCACAGCATCCTGGCGCGCGGTGGCGCCGGCGGAGGGCGGGCAGGCGCCACGGGTCGGGCAGGGAACTGCCGGGAACAGCGCGGACGGCGGCGCTGCGGTGAAGGCAGGGGTTCGCAGGGGCGAACACGGCGGCCCCCCGGGTCCCGACCAGCGGCGGCGGGAGGGCCGGCGGGGCGGGCACCTTGCGAGCTCCAGCTACTAGGTAGGTCGGGGATGTCTGCTTCCTCACTCGGAGGACCTGGATGAGCCACCTGGCTGGGAAACTTTGAGCACTGGCTTTAGGGGCTCCTCAGCCCCAAAGTTTGTTTGCGGGAGAGATGGGCTCCTGATGGGCTGAGTTGAACGATGCTTTTCCTGGAATATTTGCCATGGAGCCAATATTTTCCCCTACGTAGGGAGAGGATGGTTTAGGGATGGAAAGACGGCTTCTGCCTGGGCGCTGGGAAAGGCGACCCTTTCCTTCCTGTCTTTAGCGCAGCAGATTTGGATAACGAAAGTTGAAAAAATAAAAAGTTGTGAACCCCAGGGATGCTGAAAGAGAATCCTAGGGCATGGTGCAGGGGTTGCGAAGGACAGGCGTCTTCTCCAAAAGCCTTGGTCCTGACTCTCAGATCTGAGCCAGCCAGGGTGGAGGAATTATCTATTAGCCCCTAAGTTTTACAGGCTGCGTTTTTCTGTCCACTCAGACATCTGCAGCCTTCAGTGGAATGCCCTGTCCAGTTTATTTTGCAGATTGTAGTTCAGGTGTCTTGAGTTAGGAGCCTGTTGGAATCTGGCTGTTTTTAATCTCTAAGGAGGCTTGCAAAGCTAATGAAGCTCTTAGCAGAAAACCAGGAAGTGCCCACCCCGCACCCAGAGTCACAGTCACAGCACCCAGGATTATTTTTCTTTTCTTTTTTGGTTGCATGAAATAAAGGACTTCTAGGCTCTGCTTGTGCAGAGCTCCGCAAGGCTCACCAATCCGTATATCCTTCCCGAGATTGCGTTTCCTTATCGATTTACTAGGAGATACGCAAAGAAGAATGGTTTAATGGTGCACGCTATGGTAGGACAGCAAACCCGCGTTCAGGATAGGAACAGATAGAGCTCTGGAAAGGGGTAGACAGTTTCCTAACCGCAACTCAAGATGCAAAAAAACAGCTGCAGAAACAGCTGACCCAGGATGTGTGTTTTGCCTGAGGGAGATCAGAAATCTCAGCTCAGGTGGGGGAGTAGCTCAATCCAAAAATAATTTTAAAATGATTAAGCAAGAATAGACACACTCACAATATAGGGAGAGTGCATGTACCTTGGTTTTCAGCTACCCCCACAGAAAGAATATCACAGTAGCTGAGAAAGAATTCTATCTGTAAATAGATTAAAAACAGGAATTAATCAAAGCAATGAGTCAGAGCCCTTCAGAGACTGAAAGAAGTAATTGCTTTTAAAAGACCTATTATATCTCAATAGCAAGTTAAATGGGTTACTTTTGTAGTGCTGACTGTGTTTACCAACAGTAACCTGACTTGGGCTGCAGTGACCTGGCATCTTGGTGGGTGGTTTTAACCCATTGTGATTCATGTTACTAGAGAAGAAGTTGTCTGCTGGTTAATAGTCATCTGCACTTAATGCCACAGTCACAGGATGCCTAATAAGGGCAAATCACTGTGTCATGGACAAGTACTTATAAAGACATCTGATAGGATTCAGTCTTCAGTGGTGCTAAATGGAGCCTATCTTTGCATGCAAATAGAGTGGCCTCAGGATGTCCGAATGCTTGTTTGACATCAACCTCAGTTGAAAGTCAACATGTGGTTTGAAGACCCTTCCAGGGATCAATATTTTCTGGGGAAATGGAGCAAATGGCCTTCATTCTTTCATCAGACAAATGATGAAGTGAAATGCAAGCCAGGGTGCCTCCTGTGTAAAAGCGGAATAGTGGGGAACATGGAAGAGATAACTGATTTCCAGACTAATAGTTTCAGGCAGTGGCTACCTCAGACAGTAGCACTCAGCCCCATGGCTTCCTTGCTGTCCAGATGTTAGGACTCAGCCTGAAGACATATAGTTCATTTCTCCAGAAGAACTCTAACTTTTAAATCTCCTTCACAACACAATTGGATAGCCCAAGTGTTTCTTAAATTAGCAACAAAATATTTAATAGGACCAAGGTTGCAATTTCAAGTAGAGAAAAGATTAGTTGCCGACAAACTGTAGCCTTTCAGTTGCTGATTTAACTTCAGTTTTATCTCTGTCACATTTCAGATATGCCTAGTTATTACAAACTAATAGCCTCTTCGCTTTGCCAACAAAATATGCATCTTTCTTTTTGATAAGTGCTCAGCTCCTCATTCATTCAGTGCACATCTTTGAGTTTTGTTTTTACTGCATAATTTAACTGTCCAACTTGAAGTTCTCATTAACTTCTAATATGTTTTGTGCTGAACGAGTATATAGATATAATTGGCACTTTCAAGCTGCCAGATCTGTACATCACTTTATTGTGGCAGTACCAGGAAACAGAGAAGCTCTGACTGGCTCAATATTCTGTTTTCCAATCACATTTTCCTAAGTCTTAGCAGTAAAATAATGTTAATCATGTGCAGTGGGAGATGGCGAGATGGCAGGGGGTTAGTGTGCTGAGCTTGTCTGCTTGCCATCTCTGTTTTGGTCATCACCAATAGTCTACCTTTAAGCCTTTTTATCTTAGCCAGTTATTTTCTCTCCTTGAAAATGAGCAACCCTAAGGAACTGTAACATACATCGTACATACAGACTGATTTTTAATTTGCATGTATGTGATAAATTTGGGAGTACTAATGGAAAGTGTATCTTCTTATGCTTGATAACCATGCCTGGGCTATCCGCTGGAAAGATGTTTGGTCATGACGATAACTGGAGGACTGGGATGCTTAAGAATTTGTTTTTAAAGTTGATGTAATTTGCATAAAATTTTCAGGAAGGACCAACTATGCCAAGTGGCCTTTGATTTGACCCCCCAGCTCCCTTGTTTTCTAAATATAGTGGGAACATTTCTTTTGAAAATTTGTTCCAGAAGAAATGCATCCCCTTCTGAGCTGAAACTTGGTATGCCAAGTTTCAATCCATAGTACATTTTTATTCTCCTCCTTTTATGTACATGTTATAAACAAGAAATAAGGGTTTGTAATAGAAGTGCTGGCAGAACTTTATAGCATTTCAAACAGCTTTGCTACTTGGAATGTAAATATTTGTAGAATCTTTACTGTGCAAGAAGCTGCCGTGCAAAGAGTGAGAAAAAAACTGGCTGATTTATTAAGTAGGATAAGATAATTCAGAAGGTATGCATATTCTTCACTCTAGACATATTGGCATTTGGAGAAATAGATTATCTATGTTACAGCAATTCTACTGCACTCTCTTAGGTGCTGTTATAACTCAGATTGTAAATTTTCTGTTCTAAAACAAAAGAAGTCTTCTCCAGTTTGTTTTCTAAGTCATTTCACTTTGATTACCTTTCAGATGTCAAGATGCAAGACCCATGGCACAAAACCCACTTTGATTAAATTACTGATAAATTACTGAGCCTGCCAATATATTATTTTAAAAGGCTAAAGAATTCTTGGGGCTATTACTATATTTCACATTCTTCTGCTTAGGGAATCTAGAACAACTGATAAGTTAGATGTCCTTTGATTCTGACTCTAAAAATACTTCTCCAATCTACCTGCCTTCTTCCCTCCCCACCTGTATTGTTCTATTCCAGGCTCCCATCTTCTCTCATGGGACCACTGCACTGGCTTCTCATTCTACTCAGCTAGGTGCATACATACATACATACACACACACACACACACACAGAGAGATTATATATA
>NW_008336930.1:725737-757715 GCF_000622305.1 Nannospalax galili
AATGACTTCCTGATATACTTAGAATAAAATAGAAAATACTAAATATTATCTTCAAAGCAGTCCGAAGCTCAAGCAGTATCTGTACCTTCAACACTCATATACTTTGGGAGCAAGAACATCATGTGTGATGTTGAGTTCAGTTTTGTTTCTTTCTTACCTTAGGGTTGATTCTGTGCTAGTTCAGGGTAGCCCTTCCTTGCCCTCATCCCATAACTTTCATACACAATCACATACACACACATACAGCTTTGATTGCTGCTCAGCCCTTGGGTCAGAGTTCCAATGTCATGGACTCACAGAGGGCTCTCTAATCATCTCTAGGCATTTTGTGGTCTTTTTCCTCATAGCTCTTCTCACCATGTGGAGCTGTCCGTTTCCTTGCCTGATTCCCCATGTGCTCTCCTGTGAGCACCTTGCGAGTGGGTGCTGCAGCTGTTTTATTTCCTATTTCAGTATTCCTCTGTTTACAGAACTCATGTGTACTAAGATTTGGGGTTGCTGAGTTTGCAGCCTGTGCCCATAGAACCTGCATGACTAAAGATCTTTGCCAAAGGTCCACATTTGGCAGAAGTCTCCACCTTCAGCAGAAGTCTGCCCCAGATCTTTGTGTCCCATTGCCACCACCTTAGGTCTCTTGGATCTCAGCTATTTCTAGGTCATCCTGTCTGAAGTGGAGTTCATTTTTCCCCTCATCTTGGGTGATCCCTTCTCTCCTTGCCTCTCATTGTAGTTATATGGTCTGGTGGACTTAGTGGCCTGTGATTCCATTGGCTCTCTTTGCCCTCAAAACCATCAGGAGATTAAAAACACAGGATTTTGTATTTTCAGGTTCTCTTGTTTTAGGCCAGATTCTGAATACTTTACTTGTTGGCACAAAAATCCATATGATTAAGAAGTGATCTTCTCCACTAATTTTTGCCCCGGTTTATCTGATCCATGGAGATGTGTGAAGCCATGAGTGGAAGCACGTGGGTCATTCACTACCACACTCTCAGATGAAGAAAATGCTACTGATTCAGCCTGTCTTCGTGTGACTTCTTCCGGCTACCTCTACCCTCAAACATAGCCTTGCAACTGTAGGGGTCTTTTTAAACTTCCTTAAAAACTTTAGCCCCGTGGGTTTGTGTTCATGTGACTACAATATGCATCTTCTACTCTAATGTACTTTTCTTCCGAACTCAGCTCACCCTCACCCTCAGTTCACTGTTTCTTCTGCAGCAAAGCTTTTGCCTTCCAGCTCTACTATGGTTAGTGACCCATCCATTACTCTAGGAGACTTGCTACCCACCATATCTGCTGAGTCTTCTGTGCTTAGCCATTTTATAAGTGTCTTAATTTTAAGAAGAATGGATTAGAATTTAATATTGCAAAAATTGTTTAATATCTGCTTTTTTAATACTCTGGAATGACATCCATATTAAAAATTTGCTAAATATTTGTGTAATGAAAGTCTAATCTCTTTTATTGGCAAGAAGTCCTGGTGTAGTTATATTGGGGCTTCAAGTCATTTCAAGTGGATATTTGTAAGACTTTTCTTGTGCAGTTTATGAGTGAAAGATCATAAATGAAAAGTGATATTATCAGAATTTAGAAAATTCTGTGACAATTAGAATTTCTTTAGCTATAGGTTATGAGTCCTTGGTGGTTGTTCTTAATACAATAATAATAATAATAATAATCTAATTTTAGTAGATGAGGTTATTTGAGATTCTCAGAATTCATCATTTTATTTTAGTAAAACATTAACATGTGCAGTAAACAAGTAAAAAACTGCATCATAAAAAATCAAAAGCACATCTTCCTAAGCTGTAAATAATTACTTTGAAATGAGTGAAAACGTTATGGGCATTAGCTGCTTCATCAATCACACATCAAAGTGTAGGCATCTCTGAAATTTCATGTTGAAATACCTTGTTTCTCTTCTAATTTCCCAGGGTCTTTGTGTGTGTGTGTGTGTGTGTGTGTGTGTGTGTGTGTGTTTGCATGTCTTTGTGTGGGTATGTGTATGCATGTGCATGTGGAGACTGGAGGTCAGCATTAAATGTTTTCCTCAATTGCTGTCCACACAGGAACTTCAAGGTAAAAGTACTTTTTGAGATAGGGTCTCTCACTCTACCTTTAGCTCACAGATTTGGAAGACCAGCTGGGCTGAACAGCATGCTCCACATATCTTCCTTTCTTTGTCTAGGGCCCTACTGGAGTTCTAGACACATCCCCCTTTGGCTGGCTTTTATGTGGGTGCTGAGTATCTGAACTTAGGTCCGCCTCCTGCTTACACAGCTAGCATGTCACTCATTGATCCATCTCCCCAGCTTTTAACTTGTTTTCTTTCTATAGAAATATGTTTGTGTTCTTATGAACCCAATAGAAATTCCTTAGTACTAATAAGAGTTACTAAATCATCTCTGGGGTAAGGCTAGTTCATCTGCATTTTAACTTTCTTTATTCAAAAATAATTATAGAATTAGGAAATGGCAGAAATAGAACAAAGAGTTCTGTGTGTCTTTCAGTCAGATTCCCCCATGGTGACATTGTATCTAGATGCAGTGCAGTATCAGAGCCAGGAATTGACAAGAGTGCATGGCTATTAGCTAGACTAGAGACATTATTCAGTTTTCATCCTTTCAAAAGCCTGGTCTCATGAGAATATGCATAGCTTTATGCAGTTATGTCTCATGTAGAGATTCTTGTATCTATGATTTTTATTTAAAGAACAAATATACCATGAGATAACATTTCCAGGTTAGTAGACATTGGCATATATTTTTGCAAATGTCTTGGTTGAAATACTCTATTTCCATATGTATCCTCCATGGAAATATTTTTTCTTAAATATCATGAATCCCTTCACCTTGAAGCTGCCTGTATGTGGGAGTGGCTGTCAAAATGAAAATCACAAGGGTTTTATTAACATGAACGTGGCATTTGGGTGGTTCCCTGGGGTCATCAGAGTGGGATTATGGGTTGATTGCCTAGACTACATTTGGAAAGCTCTGCAGATAATAGTTTCTCATGTGATCAGACATGGTTAGGGTTTTTACACTAGCACATCAAGAGTCAGACTGAATCCTCCCTTGCATGGTCATATAGGATTGAAGTCCATTTTTATTTCTTACAGGGAAATAGTCTCTCTTTAAAATAACAGCATATTGCAAAAGATGATAATGACACTTTTCAGGCAATTAAAATCAACCCGAACAATATAGCTAGTGATCTCATCTGATGTGTGTTACTCACTTGGCCTGGCCCTTTCCCTGAATGTAAAGCAGCAGAGAGAGGCTGATTACCCATCATCGTGCCTAATTCTGGTGACTATTCTAGGGCTCTGGAATACAGATAAGGCATATTTGTACCAGAGTCAGGTTTGCATGAGCAGTATGTCCCTCCCTCACCCAGTCTTAGCCTCTCTGCCTACAGAAACTCATACATTTGTATATTTTAGACAATTTAAGCCATTTTTCTCTGCTGGGCTCAGTAAAGTCTTGCTAGGATTTCCTTTTAAGTCAAGTTAAACAAAGAGCTTTGTGCATAGCTGTGTGGTTTTGAAACTTGAGCCTGTACACTAAACATTTTTGCTCATTCCATTAAATAAAAAAATTCTCATGTGTGATGTAAAGGTTTATATTTAGTATTAATTTAATAGATGATTGTACTGATATTAAGCAGTATTTTCTTCCATTCAGTAGTTTTCACAGTGTTTAATGACAGTACTTGTTTTGAAAAGAACATCCCCAATATATATAACAAAAGTTGTGGCTTTTGTTATATTATGAAAGTAATCATATATTATGTGAAGATACAAGAGGAGTGCGTATTTCCATGTGATGGAAAATTTAAGAATATCAGCCTTATTTTTTAATTTAACAGTGTCATGGTTGTTGCAATATGTTTTAGTATGATTTTCTTGGAAAATACCTTTTATCATTTTTTATAGAAATTACTTAATAGGGTTTACCTCCTGAGTTTTGACTTTTTATTCTTCCATTCTTATAATATGATTACTTCCTTGTCTTTTTATCTGTCTACCTAACTTTGACTTTCTGACAACTTTTTCACATATACATACTCGTAAGTGTCCATATACATTTATATACACACACATACAATGTATGAGACAGAGATTAGAATGGAGTAGAATTAACTCCAAATCATAAAATTTGTAAGGTAAGAGGTGCAGATATTTTGCAAGCTTTCAAGCAGAAGAGATTAGAATCAAGTGTTGGGGAGGTAGTTTGGATTGCTCCAGGATCCAGACACCCCAGTGATATTTAAAATAGTTAGTGTCATCCTTTCCATTTCTTAGCATCCTTACTTACTAGTGTAAATCAGTTCTTCTGTACTGACCCCTAGTGGGTAAATTCTTTCAGTTGCCTCTCAATTGAAAATATTGCATATATTTGTTTATATAGCATTTGGGGTGAGCCAGAATGGAAGGGGAAATTTTAAGTTCCATCTTTAAAAAAGCATTCATTTGGAAAATGAGGAAACATATCAATTTGGTGGTATACTGTAAAGACTGCACAGTGGTACATTCCTTAGCTTTTTGCTTTTAGAATTGCCTTTAATTACAAACCATGGAGTTTAGGTCATTCAGAAAGAGAAAAGAGATAGTGTAGGTTCTTAGCATTAGTCCTAAGGGATCAGGCAGTTTCTGTTCATGTATATTTCCTACTCTGAGTTACCCTGTAAATAATCCTAGATAAGCCTATTTGAATATTGTACTCTTTCTACAGATGGTAAAGAGTCAAAATGAATAGTCCGTAGAGTGAGCCATCCATCTCAGCTGAGCTGCCAGGTGACTCCCATAGCCTAAGAAATGGGCAGAGCCAGAAAGCGAACTGCTCGGCTCAGCTCAGGTTGCTTCTATAACCATCAGAAAATGAATTATGTTTACTTAAGCTATTAGGTTTTGGGGTAGTTTAGGCAGCAGTAGCATACAAGCACATTATTTAAGAGGTTTTTTTTTTTTTTTTTTTAATACCATTTAAATGATTTTTACCAAAACAAAGTTGTGTATATTTATCAAGAGCTTGTTGTCCTGGAATATGCACAAGTTATAATGGCTAAATTAAACCAATTAACATGATATTACACATACTTTTTGTGGTGAAAACTGCCCTTAGTAATTTTCAAGTAGACATTAGATTGTTATTTAAAAGTCATCATAGCGGGGGCTTGAGAGATGGCTCAGTGGTTAAGAGCACTGCCTGCTCTTGCAGAGGACCTGGGTTTGATTCCCAGCACCCACATGGTGACTAACAACCATCCTTAACTCCACTCCCAGGGGATTTTGATGCTCTCTTCTCACCTCTGTGGACATTGTATGACATACATGCATATGATACACTCACACATAAAATAAAAAATATTTTAAACATTTATTTTAAAAAGTCAGTGTACAACAGATTGTTGAAGGTCATTTCTCCTGTTTGAATGAAATTTGGGTTTTTTTGACCAAAGCCTTCTCCAACTCTGCCCATCAGTTGTGACCACACTGTGAGTTTATCATTAATTCCACTTATAATTAAACTTGTGGTTTTTGAATTTCTCACCTAACTTAATATTCTCTGAGTTCACCCATGCTCTTGAAGTTGACACAATTCTTTTAAGACTGACTCTTCTCCCCCGCCTCTTTCTTTCTCTTTCTGTGTGTATGAGTATCACATGTTCTTTATCCATTCATCCACTAAGAGATATTTAGGTTGACACATGCCTTGGCTATTTTGAATTATGCCACAATTAATATGAGAGTGCAGATATTTCCTCAACATACTGACTTCCTTTCAGACGTACGCACACATAGGTACATTTCACATATTTGTATCTATGCACATATATATCACATGCATATTAATTGTCAGAATTGTGTTTTTTGAGGAACCTCCATACATTTTCCACAATATCTGTATTAATTACATTTCCCACAGTGGTGTGGAAAGGATCTCTTTTCTCTCTATCCCCACTAGCACCTGTTATCACTAGACCTTTCATTACAACCATTATGACAGGCAAGAGGTGGTGCTCTAATTGGCAAAGGCATGATATATTCATGCTGAGCACATTTTTATACACCCATTGGCTATTTGTATTCTTTTGAGAAATACCTGTCTATTCAGAGGCTTTGCCCATTTTTATTCAACTTGTTTTCTTGCTGTTGAGTGCTTAATTTCTCAGTTTTCTATGTTAACCCTTAGCATGAATAAAATTTCAGAATATTATTCCCTCTTTGTACACTGTCAGTTCTCTGTCTTGAATGTTTTATGACTGTACAGAAACTTTTTACTTTGATGTAATCCATTTTAATTGGCTGTCCTTTTGGAGTCCTATCTAAAAGGAAAATCATCATGCAGTCCAAGGCCTTTGAGCTTTCCTCCTAAGTTTCGTGTATATGTTTTATCTCTTCAGATCTTACATTTAAGTCTTCAGTTCATTTTCAGTTTATTATTATGTAATATAATTATGCAAGATAAGGGCCTGATTTCCTGATTCTCTGTGTGGCTATCCAGTTGTCGCAAATAATTTATAGACTGTCCTTTACATGTTGTGTATTCTTAAAACCTTTGTTGAAACTCAAGTGCTTCTAAATGCTTCAATTATTTCTATGCCTTTCATCTGTACAATTTTTCTTTATGCCAGTACCATGGCAGTATAATTCCTATAGATTTGTAATATGTTTTAAAGTCAAGTAGTCTAATAACTTAAGCTTTGCTCTTTGTGTTTAAGATCGCTTTAGTTGTTTGGTTTCTTTTGTGATTTTTCTATGAATTTTATGATCTAAACTTTTATGAAAAATGTCATTTTTCAGTACTGATAGAGATTGTGTTGAATATATTGAATTCTTTGCATAGTGTAGGTATTTTAGTAATTTCATATTTAATATTTCTATGATTCATGAGTATGGGATATCTTTTCATTTATTTCTGTCTTCCATTTCAATCCTATTACAAGATAATGGTTTTTATGAGTGTAACTAAGTTTGAAATTGTTTGACATTTTATCACTTTTTGTGGTTTTATAAATTCATAGCATTTGTTTTGATAACACATCATCCAAAGACTGCCTTCTACCAGCAAACATGGCTCATCAGTTTCCCACAGAAGTGGATACTTGTAGGTGGGCAAGACTTTCCTCTATGCTGTGGATGGTCTGGCTACCTGATCTATATGTCTTCTTATTCTGAAACGCAGGTTGAAGTAACATTTATGTAGTGGATGCTGCCTTCTTCCAGCCAGGACCACTAAATTTAAGACCAACACAGCAATCCCCACTGTGCTTAGAATATCATCAGTCTATTACTCACAGACCTGATGCTCACTGTGCATTTTCTTTTGCCTTAAGGAACTGTCTCAGCCAGGGTTATGTCTCCCTGGGTGGTGACCCATTGTTACTGACTGACTGATTCATGGGCACAATGACCAGGGATGCCTTAATTTGGACAACTCTGAATATCTGTGCTAGTCCTTGGATGCCCTGTAGGCATCTTCTATTGCAAATACTGTAAGTTTCAGCATTTCCTTGTGCTTGTTATACTTTTAGTTCCTTATACTTCTTATGGACATTTATTTTTAAAATGCTCTTCATTCTCAACATTGACTCAGACACGTTTTTCTCACAGTCAATGAAGGTGGAATAGGATAAATGAAGAGTCGTAAACAATAATGTAGTCTTCTAAGAACTACACCTCTTAGTATTGTACATGCAAAGTATACTCTTAGCCACATGTACAAACAGTACACTCATCTACTCTGTCTTAGTCTGTATCTAAGACTGGAAGATCTATAAGACAAAGGTTTTCTTTGTCTCGCACCCAGGGAGGCTAGGAATTTCAGGCAGCCACATCTGTTAAGGGGCTCATGCTGCTCCAACTCATGGCAGGATATGGAACAAACACATAGTGTGAAAGAGATAGAGGCAGGCTGGCTTGCTTTATGGTAACCTATGCTCTTGTGTATCTAGTTAAGTCCCCAAAGAGGAGGAATTAGTTTAGGGCTAAAGACACTTTTCCTTCTATGAAGACTCCATCCACCTATTAGGTATATTTCTATTGTAACCCACTCCCAGGACTGGTGCAGTGAGGAACTGAGCTTCAGCATGAATTTTGTTGGGAGACAAAACATATCAGCAATTAGATTCTACCATTATTACTAGATTCCTGAACTCTCATCAAATCAGCAGGCTGGAAGTCTTGATTTTATAGTCTTTACATCTTATTGCAGAAATGCAAAAGGCCAATGTAAACTATTATCAGTGCATAACAGCTTTGCCTTTTCATTTAAATCCAGCGTCACTGTGTTGGTTGGGCTAACCTTAGACTCAGAATCCTCCTGATTCTTCTACCTCCTGTGTAGCTGAGATTATAGGTAGGTGCCACCATGCCCTCCTCCTAGACACTAAAGCTTCTGGTACATTGTGAAATATGTCTTACAGACTGA
Organism: Nannospalax galili; assembly: GCF_000622305.1. Lineage (NCBI taxonomy): Eukaryota > Metazoa > Chordata > Mammalia > Rodentia > Spalacidae > Nannospalax > Nannospalax galili. Next base: position 734,170 of record NW_008336930.1, read on the forward strand.
TTGCAAAATTGAATGGATTATAGAATGAACAATGGTATACATTTCATAGATAAGTCTGGGGAATGAAGGCTACACTCTACCTATATGAATTAGTTGTTGCCACTATAATTCTATGTAGAAAAAATAACCAAAAATATTAGGAACTTAAAATGAGAAATGTATGCAGCTCTCTTTCTATTGATTGCAGTGACTGCTGAACTCAGGTTTGCTCATGTTTTCATGAGTCAGCAAGGTCCAGGATGGGCTGGGCTGTTTGGCTCCAGCTGCATCTGTGTCTGGCTCAGTTGTTTTCACCTCTCTCAGGGTCACAAATAGGGAGAGGTTTTCTGATGAAAATTCTCATCTCACAGTTGCAAAGTTGCAAATAGACAAGTGTAAACACATAGATTCTCTCAAGATTTTGTCTCTGGAATAACATCACTTTTTTGTCATTCTGAAGGGTGCAAAACTATTCTCTGTTTAGTGGGAGAAACTACAAGACCCATGGCCAAGGAGGCAATATAGGAAGGAGTGAAGAATTTGGGACAATGAGGCAATCTGCCATTGCCACTAAATCTCCTATCCATTAGGCGCTATAAATGCCCTGTAGATTTTAGATGCCTTTCAAATTAGAGATGAGAAATACAAAATGTCACTTTGTTGTCCTTGAATGAATTATAATTCTCGAATCAATTCCTTAGTGAAAGAGACCTATACAAAACACAATTATACACAGAGAAAGATGGTACATTGAAAGTTCTCAGAGAACACTAATCCCAATTTTTGTACCTAATGCAGGATGTTTTGCTGAGTAGTATTGTATATTCTGCTTAATACAGGTGAATTGTGTCTACCACTTAATGATATAAGACTGTAGACAAATGAATTGACTTCTCTAGGACCTTTTCTTCATCTGTAAGATTGGGTTACTTGTTTCTGCTTTATAAATTTTCTGTAAGGAATATACAGAATAAGCCAGGCTATGGATAAAACCTAATAAGTGCTGCTTGTTGATGTGTATCTGTATTAGATTATATTGTTGTTCTATTCATTGATTTGCCTGCTAGGCCTATGTTATAGATTAACAGGAGATAATGCTTAGTGAAGAAGGAAAGAGCTTATCAACTAGAAAGATATGAGAAGGCTTCAGATGAATCTGAGATTGAGCCGAATTCTCAGTGTGTACAGAACTGGAAGTCAGGGCACAGGCTTTCTGATGGGAAAATTTGGGTGGTTTGTTCTTAACTCAGGACATCATTCTCATATGTGTAGTAGAGAGTGTGCTTAAGGGGATATTTTATAAATCATAAGTTTCAATAATGGAAAACCTTGAATACAGGCAGAAGATTTGTTGCTCAGATCATCTTAGAGCATGGAAGTAGTTCCTAGGCCACAGTTTGACCATGAATATAAAGGAGTAGACCCGGGAATGCAGAAATGGATGTAAGGGAAACCTCTGTGTAAGTAGAATTTAATTTTTGTTCAAGAATTTTTTTCAGTGCAAACTACCTTGGACTGCATTTTAACAGTCAGTCTAACATGGCTCATAGAATGACCCAACTCAAATAGCTGGTTAGTGACCTAACCAGAAATGTAATCAATGTTACCCAATTCCAGAACAACTTCTACTTAAAAAATTACATAACTATAGATGGCAGCTACTGGTTTCTCATCTGTAATGATAGTGTGTGAACTCTACTGTTGATCTCAGACCCTTAGTTGGATCCCATTTTCTCTGTATTTACTGGGTTTCATGTATATGACTGAAATAATTTACTTTTCAGGATCTCCTTAAGATTCCTCATTCACTTTATGACCTTCTCTCCAAGGCTTTCCCCCCTTTTCTCCTTTTAGGTATGTGCAGAGACTCTTTGCTTAGTTCACTTTGATCCTGAGTATGAATTATTCATTTTTCACTCTCCTTTTTCCTTTGCATCTGCAAAGAGGCAAACACCTAAACTAAGAAAATACTATTATCCACCAGCAACTTTTCCTTCCTTTCTTTCATTTCTTGGTGTTCTGTGTGTGCATGTTTGCATGTAGGTATGATTGTGTGCTTGCATGTGTGCATGCATGTGGAGATCAGAGGTTGAAGCCAGACGATCTTCCTCTGTTGCTCTCCAACTTATTTTTTGAGACATGTCCTCTCACTGAGCCTGGAGCTCCCTATTTTGGCTAGACAGGATGCCAGCGGGACCCCTAGGATTCACTATTCCACTGCATAGTGCTAGGGTTACATTTGCATGCTGCTGCCTTGCTTTTTATGTAAGTGCTGGGGATCGGAACTCAAGTCCTCATGCTTGCACACCAGGCACTTTATGCACTGAGCCATAACCCTAGTGTCTGCTTTCCTTTATGTCTTAAATTTATGCCTGGAATCTTTGTTACCTTGAAAAATATTATTATTCTTTTAGAACTTCATATAGTGTGATTTGATCATATTCCTTCCTCTCCTAACTCCTCCCACATAAATCCCTACCCCCCTTCCCACTCAACTTCATGTTCTTCTCCCACTCCAATATTTGTTGCCAAAACTTCTGGGTGTGGAACATGCCCTAGACTATGGTGGACCTACTAGGGGTATCCTTAAATAAAATGGACTCTTAATCTTTTTAATGGTTTTCTTTACTTCCGTCACATTTGCACCTATCTTTTACCTAATTTCTGTCTCAGCTCTCTTAAGCTAAAATTGGCTTTATCCAAAGGTCTATTTATTCACTTGTTTGTGTGATTACTGTTTAGGAACACTGAGAGAATATGATTCTCCTGCCCTGTTGATGTAGATACTTGGTCAGATGGACTTGCTTTGGCCAATGGATTGCGAGCATTCCATATCTAGCCACTTCTTCTTGGGGGTTCTTGGGGCCGGTGCTTGGCTTGTTGTGTCATCTGCTGCTGTGGATGGAGAAGGACATACTAACATGGAACTTGTTTGAGCCCGGGCCTGAGGGCTAAGAGCAGAGCTCTCCATCAATCTTTGTTGGCCATCAAAATGAGCAAGACATGAATGTCATTTTCTCTAGTCACAGGCTAGAGTGTTTTATTACCTTTCAACTTTAATGTGTCTAAAACTGACCTTATCAACATTTCTGTTGAAGTTACTTTTTAAAATAATTGCACCTCTACCTCCATCCTGCTGGATTCAAATGACGAGACCTGCATGGAACCAATCATGCAAAGCATGACCTTGTGGTTTCTTCTTGACTTCTGTTATTTTAAAGGCCATATGGAACGAGCATACGGGATTTTTTTTTCCTACATGTGAAAGAACTCCTGAAACAGTCTAGGTTTTGTCTAGCTTTTATTTGAACAACTTCGTTTACACCACCATCATCATTTCTCTTAATTATTTTTCAAGCTTCCCATCTAATCTCTCCTTCCTCTGATTCACTTTTTTCTCCTGACAATACTGATGATAGACCTTAGGGCATCATCCATGGGAGGCAAGTGCTCTACTACAGAACTACAGCGGAGCCCTTAATTCCCATTTTTAAAAAAATATTTTATTCTGCAGACTCTTAGTTTGTACGCTTTGGCCTTTTGTGACCTTTTGTGTTCCTGGCCCTCTGTTGCATGAGGGAGCTTCATTAATGAGAATGGAGATACTCATTATTGTCTTCTTTACCCCTTGTTCTATGTTTCGTGAGCCTACAGTGTAGAGGCTGCATTGTAGATGTGCCACTTAGACTTGGGCACTTCACAGACAATGTCTGTGTGTGACTAGTTGCGGTACTCTGTAACAGTCTCCATCTGGTGCAAAAGAAGTTTCTTTGATGAGTGGTGACTAGGATATTTGATCTTCCTAAATCGAGAGACTCTAGATAGGCTGACTAGACCTCAGTAGATGAACTAACACTGAGGGATGTCTGGGGACACTAATTTGACACAGTAGGCCTTAAGACAAATGACAGAATGTGTGAATTTCTGTGGGGGGCTATGGGATAGTGAATGTGGGGAAGGGGGTATAAAGATGATTAAGATTTATCAAGATGCTCTGTATGAAATACACAAAAATTCAATAAAATTTTCAAAAATTCAACATGAATAATAAAAATAAAAATATTTTATTTTTTCATTTTTAGTCTATGTGTATGAGTATGTTGTCTGCATGTATACAAGTGCAGCCGTGTCATGGAATGCCTGCAGAGGTTAAAAGAGGACATTGGATTCTCCTGGAACTAGAGTTGCAGATGGTTGTTAGCTGCCATATGCTTGTTAGGAACTGAACCCAGGTCCTCTGCAAGAGCAGCCAGTGCTCTTAACAGCTGAATCATCTCTCCAGCCCCTTGCTCTACTTTTCTTTATCATTCTTTATTCTTTCTACGTGTCTGTTTCCTAGACTGAACAGTATACAAGGAAGAAGCCTGTCTTTACTGTTGTGCCTGGACTGGAAAAGGCTCACAGAAATAGAGAGCAAGGGCTAGCAAGATGCCTCAGCAGGGAAAAGCAGTCGTTGCTCAAGACTGACCACCTGAGTTTTATCCCTGGAACCAATGGTCTAATGGTAGGAGGAGGGGATCAGTTCCTGAAAATTGTCTCCTGTCTTCCACATTCTCATTCTCAGTCCCTCTCCCTCTCCCTCCCTTCCCCCCTCCCCTTCTCCCTCCCTTCCCCCCTCCCCTTCTCCCTCCCTCCTCCTTCTCTTTCACTCTCATATACATATACACACTAACAACAAATTAGATTAATTCACAAATAACCCACCAACCACCCATGGTCTGTTCTAGGTCAGATTCTAAGAGCTTTGTGGATAGCTTAGAGGTTTTAGTACTATTTCATAACTACTAACTATTCTCTGCTAACTACTTTGTTGTCAGGATACTCCTGACAAATGGGCAATGTAACCACCTTTTCTTAAAGTGCTTGCTATATTACTTCAATGGTTCTAGATTTTAGAAATATTTGTCTTTATTTTTAAACCCTATTATAATAGCAGCTATACTATGTTTGGGTATGTGCTTTTTCTAAACCATAACATTTCTCTGGGCACACTACATTTAGTAGGCATTCTATACATATTTCTTGTATAAATAATCACTCTTAAGTTTACATTAAATGGTAGATATCATAGTGATTTTATCTTATTGGTTTATGCAAGACATTTCCATTAAGAAGTATTTTTATTCTTTTATAGAATTAAAATGTGTTGCTGTAATGTGAGTAATAATGCTACATTGCCATATGATGTTGGCAATTGTTGAGAAGAAGATGAGTCCCCCTCATCCCAGACTCAGCATGCTTATCTAAAGTGTCTTCGAGAATCCCCTGGGGGCCTAGGCTGGCTGTCCTCCCCCCAGTTCCCCCTCTACCTGTACCTTTGTGACAGGGAGAAAGGAGACTAGACAACAATTAATCATATCAAGAACATTGTGTCCTTGAGAACAGTTAGAAAGTAAAGCATTTTCAACATGTTTCTGTTGTTTAGTCCATGGTTTAGAAATGCCTGCAGTGGAAACAAGGACCTGGAATGGAAGCTCATCTATGCAGAAAACACTCTGTCTGGAAATCTCTCAGTCAGGAACCCAGGTTCAATTCCCAGCACCCACATGGCAGCTAACAACTGTCCATCCATCACTCTCTTCTGACCTCTTCAGGCATTGCATGACACAGGTGCTTTTGCATTCAGGCAATGCACTCTTACACTTAAAAAAAAAAAATTCAAAAATAAATCACATTATATAGTTCAACTATAAATTTATCAGTTATCTATTACTATGTATCAGATTGTTCCCAAACTTAGTAATTTACAACATTTATTTATTATTTGCATTGTGTGTCGGTTAGGAATTTGAACAGGGTTCTTTAATACTAGCTCATTGAAAATTCCCAGACAAAGGCAGTCAGTGAGAAAGCAGAGCCAGTGACATGGGAGGCTGGCCAGTACAACTACAGTATGAGACCCAAAGTATACAGCAAGTCTTTAGAGGGGGGAATAAGTTTGGTAGGTTAGCCGGGTGGTCAGAATAGCCTGGACCTTGCTGAATTGCTGTCTCTCACTTTCTGTCCTCTAATAATCCTGGTTTGCTTTCCTTTCTCTTAAATTCCAAGACAGTAGATGTGGAGGCTGTAAGATCTCTTAAGCTTGGGTTTTCCATTTGTCACCTCTAACACATCTTGTTATCTAAGTCATGCCACCAGGGCAGTCTAGAAGATAGTGCAAGATAGTGGGTTCTACCTCCTGCAGAACACCAGCAAGGCTAAAGGAATTGTTGACTTTCACTTCTACATTATCCCACTTTGAGGAAACTACTCAAACCTACATAAGTTTCTTGAGGACTCCAAAATACCTTTAATTGATATGGGTGCTAGTGTATCTATTCAGCTAAATCTGCTATCATGTGAGTTAATGCAAGTGAATATGGCTTGTAAAACCTGAGGTAGTTTCTAATCTCCAAAATGCTTACTCATCTGATTTTCTTCAGCATTGCCCCATTTATTTTTAGTATTGCAGAAGTTATTTAATTTTTATGATCAAGAACAATAAGCTGAAATTAATCTTGATGAATTAGGATAAAAAGTGTGACCTGAAGAGATGGCTTTTAATATTGTAAGCTGGTTTTCAACATTATTATGATGATGGTTGATTGACTTTAAAATTTATTTATGTGGGGCTATCTCGCTCAGCCTTTAAAAGCACTGGCTGCTCTTGCAGAGAATTGGGGTTTGGTTCCCAACACCCACGTGATGGCTAACTATAACTCCAGTTCCTGGGAATCTGATGTCTCTTCTGATCTCCGTGAGCATTGCACAACACAGGTGCACTTTACATACATATGAGTAAAACACTCATGCACATACAATGATGATAATGATAATAATAATAGTAATACATTTTGCATATGCCAAGTATGAATCCCCGAGAAAGAAACTCCACAGTTTTCAGTGAACGGTTAGCAGGAAGTTTCCTTCTTTGTGAGTATTGCTCTAACTTCATCTGTTTTTTAAAATAAACGCACTGATCAATATCATGAATAATTAAGTGAAAGGAGTTGTGGGATTTGGGGCTCTTTTCTTTTTAGTAATTATAAATTCCATTTCACAAAGCCACAGCTCAGTAACTAGGAGGGACAAAGTCTTGAGTTACTCTTCATTCACTAAAAAAATCATATATATATATGATATATATATATTATATGTAGAGAAAGCTGATAAATGATCTCTAGAAGAGTTTTGCTTAGAGTATGAGGTTTTCTCTTCTCTTCCCCCCCCCATCTCTTTTATTTGTCAGACACAAGGTCTTTTGCAACCTAGGCTGACCTTGAACCCATGATATAGCCAAAGATGACCTTAAACTTTTAGACTGTCCTGCCTCTGCCTCTCAAGTGCTGGGATCACCACTGTGCCTAGGTGTTCCCAGTTTTCCTAGTGCAAGGGATGAAACCTAGGGCTAGGGCTTTGTTTATGTTCAGCATGTGGCATCCGGCTATGGAGCTACATTCTCATACCCCCATCCCCTGTTTTCACTATGTTGAGCACCTACCTTTGTTTTAAATAAAAGGAATGAATGGTGTGTTTTGACTCCTTCCTTGTCTTGTCATTGTAATTAGGAATATAAGAATATGATCATATTTCAGAGCCCCATTGTTTATACTTTCCTCAAATGTACAGGGATTCCTCCAGGTCCTTGTGCATCCATAGATGCTGTGTTGAAGAACTTGCATTTCTGCTTCTTGATAGAAATATCCTTTAATGACAGAAATGTATCATTTCTGTCTGGAAAGACCTCTGGTGCTCAAACGTGTGCATTCTTTGATTTTACATTCATTAATGTGCTTGTGAGCTTCTTGGGAATTTATGTGGTTTGAGAACTGCCCCCCATGAGCTCAAGTATTTGAGTGCTTGACAAGTTGGTAGTACTGCTGGGGGCTTGGGGTGGTCATGGACCCTTTAGGAAGTGTGGCCTTGCTGGAGGAAGTGCATCCCTGCCAGTGGGCTTTGAGAGTTCTTAGTGTTTCCCTGCTTCCAGTTTGCTCTCTTTGCTTCCTGAGCATGCTTGAAGATGTGAATACTCAGCCTCCTGCTCCAGCTGCTTCTGCCTCAGGCATCCCTGCCATAATGGCCTCTTATCCTTCTGTAACTGTAAGCCAAATAAACTCTTCCTTCTATCAGTTGGTCATGATGTATTATCACAACAAGAGAAAATTAACCAAATCAGAGTTGTTATTTAATTTGGTGATTCATTGTGCGTGTTTTGTTTGCTACTGTTTTCTGAAATAAGAAGTAGAATTTTGAATACTAAACCAAAGTACTATGTATTTAATAGTGAAAGAGATGTAGCAAATAGCTCTATCTTCTGGTCATAGAGTATCCACTGGAAATTGTATAGCAGGCTACATGATATGTACCTATTCACCCTACCATCTACCCCGGGGTATGATCTAGTGGAATAAAATGCTCCTTTGTAGTGTCATCTCTCCTCTTCCATGTTCCTCTCTCTTTCATATCCCCTACAAGCTTCATTCAGTGCAGCATCTTTTAACCTACCTCCAGAGTGAGTTTTAAACTATTTTGTTCTCATTTAGTCCACTGTAGCATGGCTATCAGGTGGGAGGGTGATTAGAGTGGAGATATATATTTGATAATTTTTTCCATTATAATTTCCAAGTTAGTCAGCTATCTCTCACTTTTGGAAAGGGCTTATTCTTAGCTGCTGTTATAGTAATAGAAGCAGCAAGGTAGTATTTATAACATTCTTAGGATGCTCCTAACCAGAAAACAAATCTCAGATGAGTTTTTCCAGTTTCACACCCTTATTCCCTATAGTCTTGAAAAGTTCAATGTAGTGAGCCCTGCATTCCTCATCTATGGAATCAAACTGTTATGGCTCTTTTGGGAATAAAAAACAGCACTATTTGTAGCACGAGTATAGTTGATCATTGGTAGTTGTAATCATCCCGTGAAAATAGGAATAGTACATTTTCTGGGTTAAGGAAAATAGTGTCCCTTTTTGTGAAAACTTAGGCTTGCTGTTGCCATTAGGTATTGAAAAGTAGTATATTTTTGGAAATGTAAAGTTGCATGTGATATGTTCATCCATTATTCTTTGCAGTTCATAAGCAAGTCTATTTTAACCAGAAATATTTATGAAATAGAAGAGAATATAGAGTTTCTTTTCTTTTAGGCACTAACATGACTTGAACTTCTGAAGAGATGATTCAGCAGAATCTGAGCTGGAGCTGTCAAAAAGGTCATGTATTATGTATATCAAACGACCAAAACGTCATTAATTAGCCACAGTGCATTATAGATTCCTTGTCATAAATTGTTCTAAAGTGAAAACAAATTTGCCAAGCTATAAAACTCCGTTAATTTGCTAGTCACAATTTTGTGTGACATCTTCCAGAAACAAAACAAAATCTCTCGACATCCAACATCCAATAATACATAAATTAGAATATTAACTCAATTAGCATATTCATTTACATTTTACCAAGATAAGTTCATTTTAAGATTGTATTCATGCCTGGAACAAACTAAACATGCAAAAACTGCTAGCATCATACAGCAACAGAGGATAGCAGTAGTTGACTCAGTAAATTCCACATTTTTATATAAGTTGGAAAAAATAAGATTTAGTAGGGAGAATTTACAATTAATGAGGCCCATAAGCTCTAGTTTTGTTTAACATTTGAGAAAAAAAAAAACCTCAAGCCACTTCTTGAAATCTGAGGATAGAAAAATAGTTGTGTTTGGGTTAGTTTCTTCAAGTGAGAATGATCAGATGTTGGTGTGTCTTGATTTTCTGTTTGAAAATTCCTCTTTCGAGGAGATCCATTTCTTCCTAGTTCCTAAGACTCATTTGTTCTCCCCAGGTCAGTGAATCAGCGTTTCCCATCCCACTCTTTGAAATTGGTAAGCGGTGACCTGCAGGCTCGCCTGCTGCCCTCAGTCCACAGAGCTGGGCAGGTGGCCCATGCCTGCCCTGTCACTCCTTTTCCTCTGTGTTGACGCCTTCTCATCTGCCCACTAGAGAAGTGGCATTCCTGGAGGGTACAATTAACTTCTCAATGTCAAGTTCTGGGCTTGCTCTTGGCCCTTGTTCTTCAAGTGCTAATGGCACGGGCTGCTGCTCTCCACCCCCACCTTCCCCCCTTTGACTTTCGTCCTGTTGGACTTTGGATTTCTTTTCTCTGTCTCCAACTGCTGCTCCATCTGGCTGCTTTTTTCCTTTCCCTTCTGATTGATTAGAGGCTTTCACAGCTCAGCACTAGCTGACTTTTGTTTTTTCTCTCTTTATCACTAGGGAGTCCTACCTCTCTGTACTTGAGCTTCCTTGGGCCAAGTCCCACATTTCCAACTACAGTTTAACACTGTATCTTAACATTTTTTTTCTTCCTTTTTTTTTTTGAGACAGGGTCTCTCTGCAGCCCCAGCTGGCCTGGAACTCACTATGTAGACCAGGCTGACCTTGTGCTCACAGATCTCTGCCTCTGCTTCCAGAGTGCAGGGATTAAAGTTATGTGCCACCATGCAGGGCTTTGTATCCTATTATTTTTCTATTGAGCTGAACTTCAGTATGTTTGTATCTCAACTCATATTTCTTCCCAATCATGGCTTACTGGACACCTTTTTTTTTGTCTCAGGACCATCCATCTCCATCAGGCAAAAAAAGAAATTTGGAGTACCACTGATTCTTTCCTCACCTCCAAATCCTAGTCACTTTTCATGGTGAAGTCTTTGTACTGATCCTGAGACCTGGCTTGCCAGCGTTTATTATCACATTACAGTGACCACGGCTGGTGCCAACTATGGTATCTCCTTTCCTCCTATTACCCTAGGTGCTAGGTTGTCCCTATGAATTATCTTAGAACACAGCTGTCTTCACACTGTTTACTTATTGTAAAACTGTAATAGCTCCCTGCTGCTTTCAGGGAAACATGAGGAAAGGAAAAAAACCAAAACAAACCAACCTGGCATGCAAGGCCTTCCATATAGTAACAGTATTATATTTCCCATTGCCCATTGCCCTTAGAATCAGGGACCCTCAAACCACATATATTTAACAGATTATTATAACACACCACACATGCATGCATATGTGTGTTTGTGTGTGGGGAGAGAGCCTTACATGAATAAAAAGAAGGTATGTGATTTTTACTTTTTAAAATTTTTGTAGCAGCAAATACAAAATGCTAAACAACATAAAAACAGAAATAGGAATAAATTAGTTTGCAGTATAAATTAATCCGTTGCTTTACTCTGTCAATGGTTGGTTATACTGTACCAGAAGCAACAGTTGGAATCCCACTGCTTTGCATATACTTGTAGTAATTAAGCTTCGATTTCAAAGAGTAAGACAGCAGTCAACTGAAATTTGAGTCATTTTTCCTCTCATTTGTCATTTAAAGTGAGAATATATATACATACATATATTTATAGCACCCCTAGAATGTATATGATAGCTGCAGATACAAACCAACACCCCTGTGTCAAGTTGTTGATCAGATTCCCACTAAAAGTTCATTTACCAAGTTTGACACAGTTTTCTAAAATGCTGGGCATCTCTTGGTTGGTGACATCTGAACATTACAAATTCATTTTATCTTTTATTGACATGGGAATTGCATCTTGATATGTTCTTAGGATCAAATAAATATTTGTAAGCACTGAAAATGATAGATTTACCCCTCAAATGAACATCATACATCCAGTCTCCATGACCTGTATCTTGTCTAGAGACTCTGGGACAATTAATGAGTTACCCAGAATACCCCTGTTCTTTATAGCCGTGCTGTCTGGAATACACTTGATTTTGTCTGAAATGCTCTTGGATGTGCATTCCTGTCTTGTGTTGTACCTTTTCTTTTTCTTATTTCTCTCTATCCTCTCTGGGGTCGTATCCCCAATGAGCTGCCTTCGTTTTATGTATTCATTTTTTTTATGTGTATGAGTTTTTTTTTTTCTGGTATATATGTCAGTGTACTACATGCATGCAGTGCCCACAGATGCCAGAAGAGGGTGTTGGATCCCCTGGAACTGGACTTAGAGATGGATATTAGCCACCATATTGGTGCTGGAAACCCAACCCAGGTCTTCTGCTAGAGTAGCCAGTGTTCTAACCCCTGAGCCATCTCTCCAGCCCCCATCTGTCTTTTTCTCAATTGCTAATCTATTCCTAAACCCCCCATCTGTCTTTTTCTCAATTGCTAATCTATTCCTAAAGCTTGCACTCTGATCCCTTGTCTAAGTGTTCCATGGCAATTTACCATCTGTATTATAAAATCTGTGTTGACTTTTTCCCACACACTTACAATACAGAAATGGGATTTTAGTAGCAAATGTTAGATATCAGACCAAACTCTGTCCCCTGTCCCATCTTCCTCAAGTTTTGGGTCACTTCCTCCACAAGTCCAGGATGAATATCACTGGACAGAGACATGGAGTTGAATAGTTGACATTGAATAGCTTCTCTCTCCTTCATTCCTTTTCATTTTGCTCTTATATTAGTCAGGCAAGGCTAAGCCTTCAGCAGTGCTATAGTTTGATTAAAGCTGAGGTTTTGGTCATTCTACATATCCAGTATAGATGGCAGGTAAAACCTGCCCATTGTAGTTACTGCAGGATCCACACTGACAGAAAAGCCTGCCTCCTTGTGATGATACAAAAAGGAAATACGACAAATAGCACAGTAGTCTTTAGATGTCTGCTCAGGGGAGAAACAAGCCACTTCTGCTCCTATCTTATTCATTAAAAGCAACCAAATGACCATGAGTATGATCAGAGATGGGATGATCATTTTCTAATTCTGAATGAGAAAAACAAAACAAAACCAGGCAGCCATGTTATGTACAATCAAATAAGCCCTAATGTAAAGGTTGGTTTTCTTAATATCATTCTTACCTGCTTGCAGATATGCCCTTGGATCTTTGAGAGAACAAAGGGAAATAGCTAATTCTCTGCATGAGTTTCATGACTAGAGAGCTGCTATCAGGGCCAGTTCATCCAGGTAATGTCAAGGCAAGCAAGATTTAGACCAACAGACACCATGGGCTTTCCCTCAGATTCAAGATTACTTGTGGAAGAAATCTAAAACCTTTTCTTCTTTTGTCTTTTTGGTATACCTTAGGTAGTATTCAATGTTGTATCTTGCTAGAATTATTGCTTTATTCATTCATTGATTCATTCATTCACTCATAAGATGCTATTATGTAAAGTATATATAATACAATGCTTATTGCAGTATATATCAAGCATTTTTCAAATGAATTCATTGAATTCTACATTTACCCAGGAGATAAGGATCACTTCTAATGCCTTTGATTAGATGGGAAGCCAGACTTAGATGAAGAAATAACCAATGTGTCAAAAGTAGACAACCCTATAGCGGGAATTTGAACCCAGTAAGTGCAGTTCTGTTCTGTCACTGTAATTATTTATTAAACAGTTAATTACTTGATGTATTTTCTTCATAAATTTTCCCTCAAACTGCACAATATGTTGTATAGTACTAATGCAAGATAAAACACAGAAAAGGAGTTTCAATTCTGTAAAGTAAAGGAGGATGTTTCTGGTACATCAAACAGGTAAGGAAGTTACCTGAATATGTATTAGTATATTAATATGTGTATTAGTTCTATGCATGCATATGTATACATATTAACATTCTCCATCCACTCTATGATTTTTTTTTCTGATTTTGATTTTTTTGATTAAATTACCAATCCCTGTTTGGTTGCAAACATCCAGCATCAGTATAGAGAGAAAATACTTGATAAATGGTTTTCTCAGATCTGGCTTCTCTGTGGAAAAAACATTGCCCAGGGCTACACACCCTACTTTGCTATTGCCTTGTCCTGTTCCAGCCAAGATAAGGATATTTTGTTTCCCTTTGTAGTTTGAAGACATCTAGCAGCTTGTCATAACTTCCGAAATCTTTGAGGAAATGAAGTCTGAATACCAAGACAGTCATTTCACCATTATTCCACTGGCTTGGCATTCTGCTTGATACATTGTAATTTTAACAAGGAAGTTACAAGAAAAGAATTTCACACTGTGCCTCTGTGGAAGGTGAAATAAAGTATAATACAATTCTCATTGGTTCTTCTGTAGCTCATTTTGACAGCTAAGAAAGCTGCCTGAAATTCCCACGAAAAGATCCCTTTTATCTGTATTTATCTGACATTTAAATATAGTTTTAGCTTATGTGAAACAGTAAAATTTTTAGATTTTTTGAAGACACCCCTTTCTATTTTCATATGATAGATATATAGATTTTGTGAAGTTAAATGACTTGAATTTTAATTTTATAGTGTATCTTAAAATATACATATGCTTTATATTTAATGATTAAATTAGCATGTAGTGTTCTAATATTTAATTCTACTCAAAGAGGGGAAAACAGTGTAACTCTTTAAGAGATTTTGGATCAAATAGAAGTACAAAATTTGATTCAGTTGATTGTATTATAAAGGATAGTCAGGCATTAAATTGTTTTCTCTTCTAAAACCTGATTTCAAAAGGAGAAATCTAGTGAAGTTTAAGCTCTCCGATGTCAATAATGCTTAATTCGTAGTTTTTAAGCATTTGATTCCCCACAGCATTTGATTCTGTTTTATACAGAAAATCCATGATCCGTGGTTTCTACGTATATTTGGTTATTGTTTAACACTTAAAGAGACATGAATTAAATGCCCCAAATTGTAATTCAGTCCTCCAGAATTTACAACTTAATTCCCGGTTCTTCCAGGCACACTAGCTTGGATTCATTTGCACATATCCACACTATGACTTATGAGTACTGACTCATCAGGATGCTTAAATCTGATGATGGTTCATGCAAATAAAAACCTTAGCTACAATATTTTATTAAAACTAGATGTACCACTTCTCACATTCATTCATTCAAAAACCAAACAAAATAAAAGGAAAAGGAGGGAGCTCTCTGCAATGGTTTATTTGAATGAGTTTCTTGTCTTCCTTCTGGACTTTGAATTGTATGTGAAGTCAAGATGCTGGATTTAGTGTAACCATTTTGTATTCACAGGGTGATTTGCTGAAACTGCTTGAAAGGAATGTGGGAAATAAACAGGGTTTATAATGATAAAGTTAAATTATGACTCCACCAGTTGTCTATAGGAATCAGTTCTGAAACTCTCAAAGGGGAGTGTATATGCACTAGGTATGCTATAAGGATCACACATCATCATATATATATATATATATATATATATATATTCAAATGCAGTGTAACAGTTCATAGATTTGTGAAGCAAGATTATGGTCATGTGTTTGATGTATAGTGATGTTCTGGCCAATGTTACAGTGTATATGTAGTAATAGTGCCACAGATGATATTGCCTAGTGACAGCATAACTATCAAGTTTGTGTAAATACATGCTGTGATGTTTGCACATCACACAGAGGATTTTATTCAAGGGACATGACATTTTCCATGTGTTACCTGATTTGGGTAACAACAGACGTGTCAAGTGTCAAAGATGTAGCTATGTAAGATGTGAGTTTATGGTAAAAATGAAATATAGATTCATTGTGATAAAAAATAGAGAAATTTTGCATCACCTGTGATTGTTCCCCTCCATGTAGGTTTTCACAATATCATTTTCAGTATGTGTAGTGTAGTGCTACATTTATGTAGGTAAGAAGTAGGTACCCTTATCTCAATGTTATTAGAGTCAAATTCTGAGACTTAGAAAGGATTCATTCTGTGAAATATGTAGATTTTAGGATAAGGAATAGAAACAAAATTCAATATTAGAAACCCAGATGGTGCTTAAAGGAATTCTAATTAGTTAGCTCTTCTCACTACACACTACATTGAGAATAAAAATGAAAATTCACCCACCCAGGGCTCAGGCACCATATAGAAGAAGTGCTGGAAAGAGTGTAAGATCCAGGGTAGGAGGTGCATGACCATGTGGAAATAGAGTCTTCCAGGGCTCCTGGGACTTTGCTCATATGAACTGTGGAAATGGATCACAGGCTCCAATCTTGGCCAAGGACCTATTGGGCATTGATTACTGCTGGGTGAGGGAGAGCTGATCTTCTTAAAGGAGGGGACTCCAGATAGGCTGACTAGACCACAACAGATGAACTTGCACTGAGGGTCATCTGGGGAAAATGACGTGATAGACCTTAATAGAAATGATATAATGCATGAAATCCAGTGGGGGGGTGTATAAAGACAATTAAGATGTTGTATATGAAATACACAAAAATTTAATAAAAATATATGAAAAATGAAACATAAGCTATAAAATTAACCAAAGCATATTTGTACTTCAAGTATACATTTTTTCTTTTTCAACTGAGCTTTTAAAATTTCATACATGTCCCACTCAAATCCAGACCCCCTCCTCCATCCATGCCTCCTCCTATCTCCCCACCAAACCCTATGTTCTCTGCCTTAAATACTGAGTCCTATTCATTCAGGTGTTTGTGTCCAAATATCCTTCAGTGTAAATGCATCCACTGGAGTCTAGTCAGCCCATCCAGTGGTCGTATATAAGTCATACTCTCCCACACTCAGCAGCAATCAGTCTCAAATACTTTTCAATCTACTGATGGCCCATCACCTGTTTCTCACCTCCCCTTTGGGCCCTTGTTTAATTGAATTGACATGGGTCACCACTTGATGACACCAGTGTCACAGGGTCACATGAGCAAACTTCAGTGGCCTGGAAGCCTCCACCTCCCTATGTTCATGAACCAGTCCTGGCTCTTACAATCTTTCCGATTCCTTTTCTGCAATGGTCCCTGAGCCTTGAGTGGGTGAAGTTCCATATAGGAGTCCCATCCTACACTCTACAATCTCTGTTCTTTAAAACTTGACCAGTTGTGGCCTTCTGTGTGCATTGTACTGTGATGTACATGGAAACCTCAGTGGTGAGATTTAATGGGTGCATTGGCCCCTTCTCTACCCCTTGTTCTGCTGTGTTCTATGAGCCTTAATTGTAGAGATTCGACTGCAGATGTGTCACCTAGTACTGGGCACCTCCCAGGTGTATGCTCTCTGTGCCAGATTAGAGGTGCAACTCTGCAGTAGACTCCATCCATTGCAAAAAGAAGCTTCTTTGATGAGTGCTCTATGGCATGCTTGTCACTCTAAGGGAGGTCTCTTCTATCTGGCACTGTGTTCCCTGCCAAGCAGCTCCTAGTATACATATGCATTCATGTTCAGAAACTCTATATGCATTTTTCATTGGGTTTCTGGGACATCATTTTCCCTCTAGGTTTCCTAGCACCTCCTCCTGAGATTCACTCATCTCTACTCTTTTTTCTCCCTTCTGGCCTCCCTCTTCCCTCCCTTTCTAGAGGAGGGAACAACAACCCCATTTTCCCCACCCTCCTCCCAATACTTCCCAACTCTTTTCCTGATTTCCTTTGTTCCCCCACAGTATGGTCCCTTGAATGTCTCTCCCTCCTCTCCTCTCTGCCATTTACTCCCACTTTTTCCATCTCCCTCAGGTACCATCAGTTCTCTGCTATCCATCCCTTTCAGGTTTTTTCTTTTCCTTTACTTCTGTGTATCCTTTGCCTTTACCTGGCTCCAGATCAATTCTGTCTAGAACATGAATGCATGTTGGGTTTTGTCAAGGGCCTTTTCTGCATTTATTGAGATGACCATGTGTTTTTTGTCTTTAAGTCCATTTATGTCTTATTACATTTATTGACTTATGTATGTTGAACCATCCCTGCATCTCTGGGATAAAGCTGACTTGATCATGGTGGATGATGTTTTTGATGTGTGTCTGTATGTGGTTTGCAAGTATTTTGTTGAGTATCTTTGCATCTATGTTCATTAGGGATACAGGTCTGTAGCTTTTGGGTGTTCTCTCTCTGTTTCTCTCTTTTTGAATAATTTAAGTAGTCCCGGTTGTAGATTCTCTTTGACTGTCTGGTAGTATTCTGCTGTGACTGCATCTGGGCCTGGGCTTTTTTTTTTAGCTGGGAGGTTTTCTATTACTGTTTCAATTTCCTATTTGTTATGGGTATGTTTAGGTTGTTGATTTTCTCTTGGTTTAACTTTGGTGGTGGCCATGATTTTAGAAATTCATCCATTTCTTTTAGCTTTTCAAATTTAAAGGAGTACAGATTTTTAAAGTATTCCCTTACAAAGCTTTGGATATTTTTTTTTTTGTGTGTGTGTGTGTGTATGTGTGTATGTGTGTATGTGTGTGTGTGTCTGTCTGTTGTGATGTTTCCCCTTTCATCTCTTATTTTGTTGATTTGGATTTCCTCTTTTTTTTTCTTTCAGATAACTGGGCTAAGGGTCTGTCTATCTTGTTTAACCTTTCAAAGAACCAGCTCTTAGATTCATTCTTTTATTTTTTTGTATTGTTTTCTTTGTTTCTATTTCATTAATTTCTGCTCTGAGTTTTGTTAGTTTTTCTTGTCTACTGGGTTTGGGTTGATTTGTTCTTGACTTTCCAGAGTCTTGAGTTGTACTGTCAAGTCATTTGCATGTACTCTTTCTGATTTTTTAGTGTAGGGACTAAGAGCTATATAAACTGACCTCTTAGAACTGCTTTTAGGGTATCCTAAAGGTTTCGTTGTGTTCTCATTTTCATTTTGTTTGAGAAATATTTCTCAAACAATTTCTGTCTTAATTCCATCTTTGACCCATTTATGATTCAGGAGTGTGTTGTTTGATCTCTATTTACTAGAGCTTCTTTTGCTGTTGATTATAAGCCTTATTGCACTATAGTCTGATAGAAGGCATGGAATTACTTCAAACTTTTTTATTTGTTGAGATTTGTGCCCCAGAATGTGGTCAATTTTAGAATAACTTGCATAATCCACTGAATAGAAAGTGTATTCTTTGGTGGTTGGGTGGAATATTCTGTATATATCTGTTAGGTCCATTTCATATACTATGTGATTTAATTCAGATGTCTCTCTGTTTATTCTTTGTCCAGTTGACCTGTCTATTGAAGAAAGTGGGGTATTAAGGTCTCCCGCTAACACTGAATTGGTGTCAATCTCTGTTTTATAGTCCCGAACTACTGATTTTATGAAATTGGGTGCTCCAGGTTTGGTGCATAAATGTTCATGATTGTAATATCTTCTTGGTCAATTGTTCCTTTGATTAGAATGAAATAACCCTCCTTATTTCTTCTGATGAGTTTTAATTTGAAGTCTATTTTGTCAGATATTAAAATTCACCTGCTTGCCTCTGAGGGCCATTTGCTTAAAATATTTTTTCCATCTTTTCACCCTAAGATAGTGTCTGTCCTTGAAGGTGAGATGAGTCTCTTGAAGGCAAAAAAAAAAAAAAAAAAAAAAAAAAAAAAACTGGACTTTCTTGATCCCTTGCACAAGCCTGTGTCTTTTGACAGGGGAGCTGAAGCCATTGATATTTGCTGTATTATTGAAGGGTGCATACTGTGTACTGTCATTTTAATTTCTTTGCCTATGTGGCCCTATTTTGTGTTTCTGTTGTTATACCTTCATTTTCTTTCTGTAGCCTCTTGGGCATATGCATTCCTTTCTTTGGTCCTTTGTATTGCTTCAAGTATGCTCTGTAGTGCTCGTTTGGAAAATATGAATTCTTTCAGCCTATTTCTGTCATGAGAAATTTTCTATTCCCCTTTGACCTTCGTAGATAGTTTTGCGGGATAAAGTATTCAGAGCTGGCATCCATAGTTGTTTAGAACTGGGAATACTTTCTTCCAGGTTCTTCTGGCATTCACAGTTTGCATTGAAAAGTCCACTTTAATTCTGATGGGTTTTCCTTGTATGTAATTTGTTTTTCTCTAGCAGCTTTCAGTACCCTCTCTTTGTTCTGTGCATTTAATGCTTTTACTATGTTATGTTGTGGGGACTTTCTGTTCTGATCATGTCTTAATGGTGTTCTCTGTGTGTCTTGCATCTCTATAGGTATATCTTTCCTTAATTTAGGGACATTTTCTTCTATAATCTTATTGAAGACCTGTTTGATGCCAATGGTTTGAGTTTCTTCTCCTTCCTGTGTGCCTATAATACATAGATTTGGTCATTTCATGCTGTCCCACATTTCCTGAGTATTCCATTCCTGTGTTTTTTTTTCTTTTTGAATTCCACATAGTCTTTGCTTAAGGAGTCCAGATCTTCAACTTTGACCTCCAGTCTTGATAGTCTGTTTTCCATTTCATTCATTCTGCTTGTGACTTTCTCCTGTTGTTTCTAATTGGTTTATTGAATCTTTCAGTCCCATGTTCATTTCCATTTGGGTTTTCTTCACTATTTCTATCTCTTTAGTGTATTCACTTTTGAAGTTATGAATTGTTTTTGATATTTCATTAGGCTGCATATTTGTTTTTTTAATATTTTATTTATTATTTGTATTTTATGTGTATGAGTGTATTGCCTGCATGTATGTAAGTGCACCTGTGTCATGCAATGCCACGGAGGTCAGAAGAGGGCGTCGGGTTGCCCTGGAACTGAAGTTAAGGATGTTTTGTAGCCACCCTTTGGGTGCTGGGAATCGAACCTGGGTCCTCTGCACAAAAGAGTCTGTGCTCTTAACCGCTGAGCCACCTCTCCAGCCCCTAAGCTGCATATTTGTATATTCTTGGGCTTCCATCAAAAGTTTATGCCTTTCCTCTTTGAGTGTTTTGAATTGTTTGTCTGTGTTTTCTTGTAGTTCTTTGATCATGTTTATGATTGTTCCTTTAAATTCTGCATCCTAGGCTTCTACAGGGTGTTTTCATTGTTGTGCACTTCTTTAGGACTCGGGTTTTTTTGGGAACGTAGTTTCTTGGTTTTTCATATAGTTTGTATTTTTGTGTTGCTATCTGGGCATATGGATGTCCTTTGGTGGTTACATGTTCAAGAGGAACTTCTACTCTGCTTTAATTTTGGTTCTGTTAATATTGTTTATGTAGCTTAGTTACATTTTGTCTGGGTATGGAAGACAAATTGGTGTGTGTTTGAAGTTCTTGCTGGATAGTAGACTGGCCAGAGGGCTGACTGAGCAGGTCTGTCTGCCTGATCCAGGGGCTGGGAATTGGGCAGTAAGAGGACCACGTGAATGAGGATTTAGGAATCTGTGGTAGAGCAGTTAGTTAATCTGATTTGGGAAGCTAGTCCTGGGACTTGAGGTGAAGGAATAGTAGCCTGCCTTTGAGAGAGGCAGGCAGGGGATGTTGTGGGGGTGGATGAGAGAAATGGAGTAGGGAGGCAGGGAGCTTGATCTGACTTACCAGAGTCCTGGCTGAGCAGGTCTGTGTCCTGATCTGGAAGCTGGGAATTTGGCTGTGAGGGGACTGTCTTAGGTGAGGATTTAGGGATCTATGGTAGGGTGATTGGTTAATTTGGTTTGGTAGGCTAATTTGGGGATGTGAGGTGAAGGAATTGGGGCCCTCCTGTGAGAGAGGCTGGCAGGGCATGGGGTGGGGGTGGATGAGAGAAATGGGGTAGCTAGTCCTCCTGAAGTGAAGGAATTGGAGCCCTCCTGTGTGAGGGGTCTGCAGGGAGCTGGGTGGGAGTAGATGAGAGAAATGGGGTAGGGATGAATTGAGCTTGATCTGATTTACCAGAGTCCTGGCTGAGCAGGTCTGTCTGTTGGATCCAGAGGCTGGGAATTTGGCAGTGAGGGGACCGCCTGAGTGAGGACTTAGGGGTCTATGGAAGGGTGATAACAGATTGGTTAATTTGTGTTGGCCAAGAATACATTTTTGTTTCCCTTTTAAAATAAGGAAGTATAAATCGGGTGTAGTGGTGCAGACCTGTAATCCCAGCACTCACACTTGGGAGGCAGAGGCAGGCGGATCTCTGTGAGTTTGAGGCCACCCTGGTCTACAAAGTGAGTTCCAGGCCAGCTGGGGCTATAGGGGGACCCTGTCTCAAAAGGACAAAAAAACAAAAAAACAAAAATCACCCAACTGGGATATAATAAATAAATAAATGAATAAATGAATAAATAAATAAATAAAAATAAGAAAGTATAATTAGTAGGCAACAAAATAATACAATTCTTTATGTGAATATTGATGTATTTTGATAGCTGATTACACCCAGATAGTCACAGACAGTCACAGATAGATACTGACAGATGTTGCAGGAGAGTTTTATCAACTCAGAAATTAGACTCCTAACCCCTTCTAGTCAATTCTGTCTACTACGCCCATGTCCAAGGCAGCCACTTTGATTTTTTTTTGTAGTTCTTTATTACTTAATGGATTAAAAAAATATTTATTATTTTTATTTTATGTGTATGAGTATATTGCCTGCATGTGTGTAAGTGCACCCATGTCAGGCAATGCCCTCGGAGGTCAGAAGAAGGCATCAGATTCCCCTGGAACTGGAGTTACAGATGGTTATTAGCCACCATGTGGGTGCTGGGAATCGAGCCTGGGTCCTCTGTAAGAGCAGTCAGTGCTCTTAATCACTGAGCCATCTCTCCAGCCCTCTATGATATAGATTTTTTAAATGTTTTTGAGAATTTCATACATTAATATATGTACAGCATGTCTAGCCCTTCCCTACCCCTCCAGCTCTTCCCACATCCCTCCCCAACTCCATCTAAATTTAGTAACCTCTTCTTAGATTATTATTGTTACATACATACATACACACACACACACATATATATATAGAGAGAGAAATCCACATATAGTATATAGTTCATTTAGTGTTGCTTGTGTCTGACTTTTTAAACTTTCTTTTGACTAAATGCCTAACAATAGAACTTCTGTGTCATAGGTCTCTCCCTCTACTTTCTCACATGTATGTCCATGTGCACACACCCACACATGTCCACATATAAACACATTAGGCATCCACAAAGACTGTATCGTTTTCCATTTCCATCAGCAGTGTTTGGGGATTCATGTCTATGTTCTTCACCAACCTTTGTTAGCCTTTTTTATTTTAGCCATTCTAAATGAGAAAGTGTACTCTCCTGTGTTTTAATTTGTGTGGCTAATGGTGTTAAGCATCTTTTCATGTGCTAATCCATCATTTATATACCTTTTTAGGGGAAGGTTTTTTGAATCTACTGCCCATTTTGCTTGCTATGTTTTCATCATTTACTTGATACTCAGCATTACAAGTTCAGACCTAATATTTTTCTGATGCTGTGGCTTGTCTATTTATTTTTTCCTCTGATACTTTTATGATCAGAAACATTTAACTTTGTGGAAATACTAATTCATCCTTAAGATTTAAAATAAGAGGTTTTGCTTTATATTTTGTGGTTTGAATATATACTTCAGTGGATTCTTCTGAAGGTGTTATGGTTTGCCCTTTTATGTTTATTTCTCTGATACATGTCAAAAATGACAGGGATTGAGTATAATTGTTTAAGTATACATATTTACTTTTTCAGAAAGATTTATTAAGAAAACTTTGCACAGTACCTTTGTGCCTTGATTAAAAAATAAATGCCTCTATGTAGCTGAAGAGTTTCTAAACACTTTATTTTATTCTTTTATTGATTTATTTGACTATATGTAATTCCATGCTATTTTAGTTGTTGCAAATTGAAATGTGTTGCTTTAAGGTTTCCAGATTTGTTCTTTAAAATTGTTTTTCTATATTACATGTTTCCTAGTTCTTTGTAGAGTTGAGAAACCTCTTATCTGCATCCTTACAGGGCCTGCTGGAATTTTAAAAAAAAAAAAAAAAGC
>NW_008336930.1:758101-764807 GCF_000622305.1 Nannospalax galili
TTTATGTGTATGATTGTATTGCCTGCATGGGTGTAAGTGCGTTCATTTCATACAATGCCTGCAGAGGTCAGAAGAAGGTGTCGGGTCCCCAGCAACTGGAGTTAAGGATTATTGTCAGCCACCATATGGGTACTGGGAATTGAACCCAGGTCCTCTGTATGAGCAGTCAGTGCTCTTAGCGACTGAACCATCTCTCCAGTCCAAATTTTTATGCTTTTCATACATTATAGGTGTAAGTGCGTTCATTTCATACAATGCCTGCAGAGGTCAGAAGAAGGTGTCGGGTCCCCAGCAACTGGAGTTAAGGATTATTGTCAGCCACCATATGGGTACTGGGAATTGAACCCAGGTCCTCTGTATGAGCAGTCAGTGCTCTTAGCGACTGAACCATCTCTCCAGTCCAAATTTTTATGCTTTTCATACATTATAGTTTAGTGGTATTTAAATCTCTCTCCTAACCACATAGCCCACTACTGCCCCATGGCCAATTTGATGTATTCTCTTATATTTGTAAAATGGACTATAGAGTCTGATTTGTGTCTCCAAGTATGTGTCCTTCATTCTGGTTCCATACACTGGGCTCAACAAGAGTCTCATCTCTATAAGACACTTTCTCTCCCTCTCCTAGCAGCCATCAATTGCCAAAATTTCTTTAGGCTGGACTGAGATTTCTTACCCAAGGGATTTCATGTGGTTTGAGTTTGAATAGGAATTGTGCATGCTGTCACTATTACTGTGAGTTCATAGGAGTAGCTGAACAGCTTTCAGAAACTCTGCTTCCTTGTGATCATTCATCCCCTTGGCTATTACAATCTTTGTGCCTCCTCTTCTGCAATGATCATTGAGCCTTGGGAGGTAAAGGCTTGAAATAGATGTCTTATTCAGGGCTAAGCACTCTGTGGTCTCTTCTTCTCTCCACATTGGCCAACTGTTGGTTTCTGTGTTAATCACCATCTGCTATATAAGGAAACTTCTCTGGTCAGAGTTAAGAGATACATTCATTTTATGTATAGAGTTTGCATTGAAAATGTGTCACTTAGGGTTGAACAATCTCACAGACATGTACTCTCTGTATGTGACCAGTTTTGGACTCTGTAATAGTCTCCATTTGTTGGAAAAAAAAAAAAAAAAAAGAAAAAAAACTACTTTGAGGGATGAATGGCACACTTTTCTGTAAATATAAGGTTCCGTATTTAGAACAAATAAGAAATTACATTGTTCTAGGGATGTGGCAGAAGTAAATTTGTTTATAGGATCGATGACCTCTCCATCCATGTGTATTTGGCTATGTTTACAGTACCACACATGAGTTCCCTCCCATTGAGTGGACCTTATATCCAATTTCCAATTAGTGCTCAGGGGCCCACAGCCCACTTGTTAAAACTTAACAAAAACCAGAACCAGCCTTATCAAAAGGCTGCAGGACAGGCAGGCGTCGGTCAAGCCTCACAGATGAAGCCATAAACAAGACAGAACTCCTGACCACCCTGGGGGCCCGATACCAGGAAATCTTTAGAAAACGTCTGTGCTTCTGAGGTCACCTCCCATTTAGCAATCCTATTTCCCCTCAGCCCCGGACCTTACCCCATACCCCTGCATACCTTTGAAATTACTGGTAAAATTACTATGTGTGTTTGAAATTAACCAATAACCGCGTTTCTGCTTCTGTACCCTGCTTCTGCCTTATAAAAACCCCCTGAACTCAACCTGGGGTGCGCAAGTCCTCCGAGGAGACTTTGTGCCCACAGGTACCTGTGTCCTGAATAAACCTCTTGCTGTTGCAACCCAAAGGCCGTGACTTGTCCTCTGTGGTTTCACTCTTACAAGTGGACCTTATATCCAATTAGACAACTGTTGATTACTCCCAAGATAAAATCGCCACTACTGCACCATTGTCAGTCATTGTGTACATTAGGCTTTACACCTGGGTTGGACCATTGATTTTCTTCCTTAGCAGCTTGCATACTCTCCTCAAGAACTATGAGAACTAGTTTTCAGGAAGGAGACTTCCAGGTCAGTCCAGCTCCATTGCTCCAAGTCCTATGTCCAAAATATGTCCCATCTTCAGCAATAGGGTCTTGCCTTCAAGTTGTGGGTTGTAGAGTTGAGAAACCTCTTATCTGCATCCTTACAGGGCCTGCTGGAATTTAAAAAAAAAAAAAATGCATTGAAACTCAAAGCAAAACAGTGAGCGTAAACATTTTTCCTTGTCTCAGCTTAGCAGGTTTGGCCACTTGTTTAGTCCATCTTCATTGTGGCAAAGTCAGTGACTTTCAGTGTAAGGATACTGCATGTATTTCCTGGTTTTATCCCAGGGTATCTGCTGTTTTTATGTGCTGCTGTAAGTACAGTTGGTTTTTTAAATTGAATTTTTATGATTTTCTTTTTTAAATATTTTATTTATTATTTTTATTTTATGTGTATGATTGTATTGCCTGCATGGGTGTAAGTGCACCTGTGTCATGCAGTGCCCACAGAGGGGGGCCAGAAGAGGGCGTTGTGTCTCCTGAAACTGGAGTTACAGACTATTGTTAGCCACCATGTGGGTGCTGGGAACTGAACCCAGGTCCAGCAGCCAGTGCTTTTAACCACTGGACCATCTCTCCACCCCAATACATGTATTTTAAACTATCCAGGTAAATCCATTGTGTGCCCAATTTGAGAGCCAGTGTTTAACTTTCCAGGAGGGCACCAGCTTCAGGATCAGGAGTTCTGAGTTAAATCCCATTTGAGGTTGAATCTGCTCTGCACTCCAGCCTCCTTAATATGCTGAGGGTCTAACACCAAGTATCTCAGAAGGTGACCTTATTTGAAGACAGGGGCTTTACAGAGGTAACCAAAACTATGTCATTTGTGTGGGCCCCACCCTAGTAAGACCGATGTCTTCATGATAAGAGGAAATTTGAAGACATTCACATATAGTGTGACCATGCCAACAGCTATCTAAAAACCACAGAGAGAGCCCTAAGCAGCCTTTCCTTGCCACCTCGAGAGGAACCAACCTTACCTATTTAGACCTTGATTCAATATGTTGAGCTTTGGAACTGGGAGGCTATGCATCTGTCCTGTGAGCCACCCCAGGTCTGTACTTTGTTTGTTGAGCGACCCTGGCAAATGAGCACAAATCTTATTTGTTTTGTTTTAATGTGTATGAGTGTTATGCCTGCATGTATGTAAGTGCATCCGTGTGATGCAGTGCCCCAGAGGTCAGAAGAGAGCGGATCTGCTGGAACTAGAATTACTGATGGTTGTTAGGTGCCATGTGGGTCCTGGGAATCTAATGGCCAGTACTCTTAACCTCTGAGTCAGCGCTCCAGGCCCTGGATGCAAATCTTGATGCAGCCCTGATTCAACTGTGAGCAGGTAACTTTCCCTGAGTGCTTCAAAGATCTGATGAGAAAGAACAAAATATAAACGTTCCCTTACAGGGACTCTGAGAAGCATAAATGAGAACGAGCCCAGCAGAGACTGGAACACCATAGGTGCTCAGCTAGACAAATACATAGCATTCTCAGCTTAGCCACCGGTGGTCAGCTCAGCGGCCTGGGGATCCTGCAAGGACAGCAGGATCTGCCCTAGGATTCAAGAGAATGATGCCTAAGGCTTGCCCGTCTGGAGGGCACCAAAGCTGTTTATTCTGGATGCAGCCTTGCTCCTGTGCGACCTCTAGGGGGCGCGCTGGCTCCAGCAGCGCCTGCTTGTCCTCTGTGGTTTCACTCTTACAAGTGGACCTTATATCCAATTAGACAACTGTTGATTACTCCCAAGATAAAATTGCCACTACTGTAGCAATAATAATAGTTTGCTGAGCCAGTCTTTATTAGAATCTATAGTTGAGTAGAAGGACCATTGATAGATTTTCTTCCTTGGCAACTTGTATCATATTCCCTGACACGAGAGCTAGTCTTCAGGGAGGACTTACAGGTCAGTTCCCACTCCATCGCTCTATGCCCTATGTCTGAAGTGTGGCCTGTCTTCAGTAATAGGGTCTTAACTTCAAATTCTGGGAGACATGAAGGGCTCAGCAATACTCTGTATGAATCTCTTGGACTACCCAAACCAACAACTGGAAGGTGGTTTCCCCTGACTGGCACTATGTTTTTATTATATAGCCTTCAGCTATATGCATGCACTTGTATATTTATTATATGTCTATTCTCCTGTAGGACTTTGAAATAAACATTTCCCTCTGGATTTTCCATACCATCTAAGCATTAAGTACAGTTTTAAAACTTATTTTTAAGCTTTCATTATTATGATTAAAAATTCAAGTGATTGTCTTGACTTTGCATTCTGCAACATTACCTCAGTTCACAAGATCATTGACATAGGGTTGTTGATAGAATTTATGGGAATTTTCAAATCTATTATTCTGTATATAAAAAAATGACAGGTTGATTTTTTTCCTACCGGTTTCACACTGTCTAGACCTTCATTATAGAAGTAAAGAGAGGAAAATGGATAGTCTCATCTTCCTGATAATAGATCAAATGTTTTAATCTTCAATATTAAAGGAGCTGTAACCTATGGGAGTTTCCTTGGTAACATTTCCTGTAACATAGCTGTGTATTTTTTTCCTCAAGACTTTGCTGAGAAGTTTATCATGACAGTGATGGCTTTGTTTTTATTCTTTTCCAAATCTATTGAAAGTGGTTATATTTTTTCTGTTCTATGTCCTTGGTATGCTACACACTATTGCTTGGTAACGATGATATTCAGTCAATTTTGTTTTCTGAGCCAGATGTCCTATTAAAAATATGTAATGTTTGATTTGCTCAGTTTTGTTTTATCTTTTAGGATTTCTTAAGGGATTTGAATAATATTTCATGATAAAATCTTGTCTTACAACTTTTTCTTTTTGTGATATTTTTCAGGTTTGTTGTTGTTGTTATTATTATTATTATTATTATTGTAACATCAGTACTGGTCTCAGATTTAGTTGTGAACCTTTCTTCCCTCTATAGTTTAATGGAGTTTTCCTAATTGTTCTATTACCTTCCTAATGTTGGAAATCACCAATGAAGCTCTCTTGCCTAAAGCTTTCTTTATGGAAACAGTTTTGATTACAAGTTCAATTTCTATAATAGGTTTGGTTTTATTTTGATTTCCTACTTCACTTAGCATCAAGTATAGTAATTTGTATTTTTACAGAAGATTGCCATTTACATTAAATTTACTGAAATTATTGGCATGAATTTCTTTTTTTATTTTCATTTAATGTTTAATGAATAACAAACATTTCTAAAGCCTTAGAGAAAGCACGTTTAGTAAGAAAGGCATGAAGAAGAAAAGGAGTAATTATGCTTTCCTGAAGAGTTCAGGAAAGCAGACAGACTTACAGAGACCTACATGGCTGCTGTTGGTCTGGAAGTTCTGCTGGGATTTGAGCTAGTTCCAGGCAGGAAATATTCCCTACCTAATTAACACACCAGGTATTCCACTCATCTATTTAGCATAACAAGATAAACTTGCCTTCCTGGGAATGGTTCTATCACCAGGTAATTGAACAGTGAGATGGGAAAGTTAGGTCCTCCAACAGATAGACAAAACTTTTTTTATAGTCTGGACCAGTTCAATTTATAGGGCTTATTGAAACTCTAACACTGACATGAAAAAACTATTCTGCTTTGTGGGCTTTTCTTGCTATTTTTTTTTTTTTTTTTATAAAAAAATCTGTGGGTATGCTTTTTTTAAAAAATGAACTCTGTCACACTTACTTTGAGGCTCACTTAAATTTTGGTACTTAAACTGTTGATTTTAAGCCTTTCTTTATACTGATATAAAACTATGAAATTTAAAAATTGCTTTCTGTGCAATGTACCGTTTTTATGTCTGATTTTAAAAACTTGTTTCAAAATATTCAGATTTTTTCTTCTATTCTTGAATGCTGTTACTTAAAAGTATGTTATTTAATCTTTTAATATTTTAAAGTTTATCAGTGTATCCTTTGTCATTCATCCCCTCCGACTCCAAAGGACTTTATTTGAGTTTATTTGGGTTCTTTTTTTTTTTTTTTTTTAAAGACATGAAGCTGGGTGACAATGGAGATGGGGTTGGATCTGGGAGGAAATAAAGGAATGGGGGTGAATATGATAAAAAATAAATTGTATGAAATTCTCAAAGAATAAGAATATTACTTTTTTTGTTTTGTTTTGGTCTTATATTTAATTATTTTATTAACACAGGCCCAAGGTAACAGGACCAGACCATATACTGAAAGCCCCAAAAGCATGAGCCGAAAAAACCTTTCTTCTTCATATGTTGGTTGTCTCAGATAATTTCTCACACTAATGGAAAGCTGGCTTATTTTTTTTTTTCTTCTTGACATAGAATCAAATCTATAGTTCTAGAAAGTAAGGCTTAAAACAAATAATAGTGGGCAGGTAATTAGAGATCATTAGTTTGAGTTTCTGCTATTTCATAACTTATGCCACTCATTGGACAGAGAAGGTTAGCACAGTGAATAAAGAAAATGCCACAATTATTAAAGGAAGGAGGGGCTCAGACTAGGAAATATGCAGAGGAGGAGTTGGGGTGGATCTGATCAAGATACATTGCATATATGTGTCGAATGCTCAGAGAATAAATAAAAATATTATATATATATATATATTTAAATGTTATTTATTTTTTTATTTGCTTGCGGGGACATTCATATGTCCTTTTCTTTTGTTAATTTTTAAATAAATAGTTTATTGAGAAATTC
>NW_008336930.1:764842-778254 GCF_000622305.1 Nannospalax galili
GTACTCTTTCTTCTTCTTTGATTTATTTGTTTATTTTTATGGGACTTTGGGCTACTCTAACATTCCCAACTCTGAAGAGGTGACCCTAAAATCTTTTAAGGATTAGATACAAGCTCCCAAATACTTTCAACATTTTTGGCCTTTGGAACAGAGTATGTTGCTAAGAGGCCCAAGGACATTTTGACTATTAGTCAAGAAAGTGGTGAATTTTCTTTGAGGTCTTTTTACCCTAAATGCCTATCCAATTCCTACCTCCTATTCTTATCACACCATCCTCTGAAGAGGTTACCCAAATTGCCAGTAGTGAATAGGGACGCAGACTGCTCTGGCTTCTTCCATGCTGAACAGGAGCGCAGGGTGAGGCAACTGGAGTACCCCTTCAGTGGGTCTATCTAATAGACTCCCAAAATGCATAACTCTTATCTCTAAGGGGAAAAGAAAGTCCTTGAATCATGAATAGGAGATGTGAAGGAGAAGTAAAGGCAAGAGTAATTAGCATTACAAATTCTAGACAGGGAACTAGAAGAAAGTCAGAACAGGGCAATTTTCAAATTTTCATATGAAAGTCCATTGGACTTTCTTGACAAGGGCTTCCAAAAGCATTCCTCTATTGGGTTCCTCCTCATTTTCTTTTATCTTCCAAGGCTGGACCAGTTGGCTGGGAAGAGTGGCTGGATACTCAGATAAGGGTCCAGTGACCCTGCTTGGTACTCCTTTAATGAATGAGCACAACCGTCAACAAGCCCCGTTGTTACTATGTTTAGTGTTCAGGCTCAGCCGAAGTCACGAATTTTAGAACAACAGCTGGTTGTCTACCTTAGCTACAGGTGGGCACTACAGTATTGGAGACCAAGATTTGAAGTCTCACATCTAAGCAGCACTTTCTGGTTAGGAACAAAATCATCAATGCGAAATAATTGTCTAAATAACTTTTTATATAGATTTAAGCCTAGTATCTGGAAAGCGTAATCCCTTGAACTCTTAAAGAAATATACTGATGAATTTACTCTGTGGTTATACTTTCCTTTTGGGTATTTAGGACCACACAGCTGGCCCAAATAAATCAATTTATTTTTACACTTAAGGTCATTTGAGGATCTGTTCCTCAGGAGTCACACAGGCTTAGGAGGAGCTCCTGGCTTCTTTCTTTTACCAGTTCCATCTATGTGAAGATAAGTCAAAGGTCCTGCTCAACCGTGTCTGGCTTCACTTGGAAGCATGAATGAGGTGTTTCCTCTGAGTTGATCCTCCTCTTTGTAGACTGGACACAGGTTCAAGTCCACCTCATGGGGTTTTCATGCCCTCCCTAAACAAGAGGACAGGTGGCTCATATTTACAGGACATTTCGAGAGATGTTCCATCCCCTGGAACTCGGTTGACCTTGGAAGGCAAGGGGCAAAAACTGTCCTTTAAGTCCCTCTGACCACATTAGTATAGACCTCAAACTATGGCTGTTAAACATATAATAAGGTTAGTCCACCAGTCTGGTATATTCAATTATCACATGCTATGTAGATAAGGCTTGGATAAAAAAACCAAATAATCTCAGATAAACCTTGACTAGAGATATATTTTGTTTCTTAAACTAGCTGACCAAACTCAGACCGTAGAAAATTTAAGATTATGTGTATATTATTTTTGTTTCATTCTTTATATAAAAAAGAAACCTTAAACAGACCTTCATCATTTACTTAGGCTTTCTCATTTTTCTGTTTTGAAAATACCCCCATTTCCCATATCCTTTCAACATCTTTTACATTCTCATTTTCTTTCTTTTTTTTTTAAAAAAATAATTGTGAGATATAATAGCATTAACAAATATGTTTTCTGTCTGTTGTCAGACTTCTATTCCTGGGGATGCTAAGCAAAGTTTATTCCCTTTTAAGGTTCTAGTGTCAAGCCAATGTTGATTAAAGTTTTCCTGGGGAACCAATGAATTTATTGAGCTTGCTTACCAGATAACTGAGCAGTTGCTGAGGTGTATATATGACCTGAGAGCATGCACACTGGAAATCCTTAACCCAGCATGGGTCATGCTGTCTCTTCCTAGCCTTCCCTAGATTGTATAAGTTAGCCCTCCCCAAATCCAGGAGGCCATGTGTGATTAAGGTCAACTTACATACAGTTCGCTGGGAAGAGTGGCTGGATACTCCAGTGAGGGTCAAATGACCCTGCTTGGCTCTCTTTTAATGAATGAGCAAAACAGTCAACAAGCCCAATTGTGACAATGTTTAGCAATCAGGCTCAGCTGAAGTCATGATGATGGTAGTTATTTTGTGCAGAAGGGACTGCTGTATAGCATCATCTTACTAAAAGGACCTAGAATTTTAAAGGATTTGGTGCTAGGATCCACATATGAGGGCGAACATATGTCATTTGTTTTTCTGAGTCTGTTACTTCATTTAGTATAAGACTTTCTAGATCCGTCCATTTACCTGCAAATTTCATTATGTCCTCTTTCTTTACTGCTGAATAGAACTCCATTGTGTAAATATATCACATTTTTGCTAACCACTTTTCAGTTGAGGGGCACTTAGTTTGCTTCCATCTCTTAGCTATTGTGAAAAAGCAGCAACAAACATGGTTGTACAAGTATCTCTACAATAGGAGTCCTTTGAGTATATGCTAAAGAGTGGTCATATGCTAGGTTCATTCTTATTTTTTTAAGAGTTCCCCACACTGTTTTCCATAGAGGTTGCATGAGTTTGCATTCCCACCAGCAGTGAATGAGCATTCCCCTTTCTCTACATCCTCACCAGCATTTAGTATCATTTGTTCTCTTGATCCTAGCCAGTCTGATTGGGGTAAGGTGATACCTTAGGGTGGTTTTAATTTGTATTTCCCTAATTACTAACACTGTTGAATACTTTTTGAGATGTTTCTTAGCCATCTTTATTTCTTCTTTCGTGAACACTTTGTTTAGGAGAAAATATTGGATATAACTTACAAGATATAGGTGTAGGAAAGGATTTTCTAAATCAGACAAAAGCTGCTCAGGAATTATGGTCAGCAATCAACAAGTGGGACCTCATTAAACTAAAAAGCTTCTGTACAGAAAAAGAAACAATCAAAAAAGTAAAGAAAAACCCACAGAATGGGAAAAAATCTTTACCAGTGACATCTGACAGAGGTTTAACATCCAGAATATATAAAGAACTAAAAAACAAACAAGATATTTTATTATTTTTTTGCAGCAATTGTGAATGGGAGCATTTCCTGGTAGTCTTTCTCCAATTGCTTGTTATTAGTATATAGAAAGGCTACTGATTTTTGTAGATGGATTTTATAACCTGCCACTATACTGAAAGTGTTGATCAGTTCTAGGAGTT
The DNA here is from genome assembly GCF_000622305.1 of Nannospalax galili. Taxonomy (NCBI): domain Eukaryota; kingdom Metazoa; phylum Chordata; class Mammalia; order Rodentia; family Spalacidae; genus Nannospalax; species Nannospalax galili. The sequence continues at coordinate 768,172 of NW_008336930.1, forward strand.
TTCTGGTGGAACTTTTGGGATCTCTTAGGTATAGGATCATATCATCTGCAAAAAGTGATAGTTTGACCTCTTATTTTCCAATTAGTACTCCTTTAATTTCCTTTTGTTGATTTCAGTTTGCTCTTTCCTTCTTTTGGTTAACTGAACTAAGGGTCTGTCTATCTTGTTTACCCTTTCAAAGAACCACCACTTAGATGCATTGATTCTTTGTATTATTTTCTTTGTTTCTATTTCATTAATTTCTGCTCTGATTTTTGTTATTTCTTCTCTTCTGCTGGGTTCCGGTTTCATTTGTTCTTGCCTTTCCAGTGTCTTGCATTGCAGTGTTAGGTCATTTATTTGGGCTCTTTCTAATTTTTTAATGTAGGCATGTAGAACTATAAACTTCCCTCTAGGACTGTTTTTAATGTGTCCCAGAGGTTGTGATGTGTTCCTTGAATTCCAAGAAATCTTTTATTTCTTTCTTAATTTCTCCTTTGACCCAATCAGGAGTTTGTTGTTCTATCACCATGTGTTCGTGTAGTGCCTAGGGATTTGTCCAGTGCTGATTTTGAGCTTTATTGCCTTGTGGTCCAATAGAATGCATGGAATTATTTCAATTCTTTTTTATTTGTGGAGGTTTGTTTTGTGGCCCAATATGTGGTCAATTATTGAAAAAGTTCCACGAGGTGCTGAATAGAAAGTGTATTCTTTGGTGCTTGGGTGGAATATTTGAAAGATGTCTGTTAGGTCCATTTGATGTATGGTATCATTTAATTCAGGTGTCTCTTTGTTTATTCTTTGTCGGGTTGACCTATCTAATGGAGAAAGTAGGGTATTGAAGTCTCCTACTATTATTGTTGGGGTTAATGTGTGTCTTAAAGTCCTGTTGTGTTGTTTTTATGAATTTGGGTGCAGCAGAGTTTGGTACATGTATGTTAAGGATTGTAATATCTTCTTGGTTAACTGTTCCTTTGATCAAAATGAAGTGACCCTCCTTATCTCTTCTGATTAGTTTTAGTTTACAGTCCATTTTGTCAGATATTAGAATTACAATGCCTGCTTTTTTCTTAATATCATTCACTTAGTATAGTTTTCCTTAAGTATTGTAACCCCTGCTTGTTTCTCAGTGACATTTGCTTGGAATATTCTTTTCCATCCTTTTATCTTAAGGTAGTGCCTGTCCTTGAAGGTGAAATGGGTTTCTTGCAGACAGCAAAGAGATGGATTTTGTTTCTCAAGCCATTCACTTAGCCTGTGTCTTTTGACTGGGGAGTACAGTCCATTGATATTTAAGGTTATTACTGAAAGATGTGTATTGGTTGCCATCATTTTGATTGCTGTTTGTGTTCTCTGTCTAATTTTGTGTTTCCTCAATTATACCTTTATTTATTTTCTTTTGTTGCCCCTGGGGTATGGTTGTTTCTCTGCTCTCTGTTTTGCTTCAAGTATCCTTTGAAGGGCTGGTTTTTTGGACATGTATTCTTTCAGGCTATTAGTGTCATGGAAGATTTTTCTTTCCCCCTCATCTATAATAGATATTTTTGCTGGGTGAAGTATTCTGGTCTGGCATCTATTATGTAGAACTAAAAATACCTTAGTCCAGGCTCTTTTGGCTTTCATAGTTTGCATTGATAAGTCAGCTGTTATTCTGATGGGCTTTCTTTTGTATGTGACTTGTTTTTCTTTTGCTGCTTTCAATATTCTCTTTGTTCTGTTCATTTAGTGTTTTTACTATGATATGTTGTGGGGAGTTTCTTTTTTGGTATTGTCTATTTGCTGTTCTATCTACTTCCTGTATTTGTATGGGGATGTCTTTCCTTAATTTTGGCAAGTTTTCTTCTATGATCCTGTTTAAGATTTGGTCAACACCATTAACCTGAAATTCTTCTCCTTCCTTAATTCCTATGATCCAGAGATTTGGTCTTTTCATGGTGTCCCACATCACTTGCATATTCCATTCCTGTGTTTTTAAAAAATTTCCATACTCTTTGCTTGAGTGGTCCAGTTCTTCAAATTTATCCTCCAGTGTTGATATTCTATTTTCCATTTTGTTTATTCTAGAGGTGCAGCTTTTTCCTGTTGATTCAAGTTGGCTTATTGAGTTTTGCACTTCCTTCTTCATTTCTGCCTTAGTTTTCTTCACTGTTTCAATCTTTTGTGAATTCATTCAGAAGTTTATCCCTATCTTCTTTTAGCTCTTTGATTTGTTTGTTTGTGTGTTCTTTAAATTCATTGAATTCCTTGATCATGTTTATGATTCTTCTTTTAAATTCAGTGTCCTGGGTTACCTCTAGGGGTTCTCCTTGTAGAACTCTTCTACAGGATTGGTGGCGTTTGGTGGGGACATAGTGTTTTGGCTTTCCATTTTATTATTCTTTCATTATGGTTTTGGCATGTGAATTTCTTTTGTTGTTTATGATTCTGATATGAGAATTAAGTTGAAGTTTGCTTCTGTTTGTATTATTGGTGTGCTTTGGTCATTTTCTTATTGGTATGTAAAGCTGGTTGGTCCAGGTTTCAGGTTCTCTTAGGTTTTATTTTAGAGGGAGCTGATGGCTTCAGATCAGCTGCTCAGGAACACCCACAGAAGCCCAAATCAGATTCCAGATTCCAGTCAGGTACACTCAGGCTTCCTTCACCATAAGGTTCCTGGCACTCTCAGGTAGTCCCCTGTGTTCTCAGCCCCTATGCCAGATGGAGGCCAGAGGGAGGCCAGAACTCAGCACTCTCTGGTGGTCTGCTGAGATCAGAGCCTCTACACCAATGGAGGTTGGAACCTACCTTCTCAGCCTGCTAGGATCTCAACTTTAGCCTATCAAAGCCAGATCTGCCCTGGAGCCTTGGGAGGGGCCTCATGAAATCTCAGGTAGGGGGATGCATATGGCAGAATTAGAGGAAGCTCACTACCCTGTGGAGGCAGGCTGGGATCTCTCAGGCAGTCCCCTGCATTCTCAGGACCTCTGCCTGAAGGAGGCCAGAGGGAGGCCAGAACTCAGCACTCTCTGGTGGTCTTCTGAGATCAGAGCCACCAGTGGAGGTCTGAACCCACCCTCTCAGGCTATCTGCTAGGATCTCAGCCTTAGCCTTCCAAAGCCAGATCTCTGTCATTCATTTTTAAAAGATATTTTAAAAGATTTTTGAAGACAGGGCCTCATTTATCCTAGATGAGCCTTAAACTACTGATCCTTCTGCCTCAGACATGCATTTTGTTATTAATTTCTGATTTGTTACATTTGTCATCAGAAAATATATACTCTATTGTTATTGTGGTTTTTTTCATTAGCACATATTAATTGTTCAAAACAATATGTTTTATTATGACATTTGCACATATGTATATAATGTATTTTAATCACATTCACCCTGTTATCTGTTCTTGTCCTTTTCCTCTTTGCCCTTCCACATCCCTAATTGACCTCCTTTTACTTTCTTGTCCTTTATTTCCTTAAATTCTACATATGAGAGAAGATATTCAACACTGTCATTGTAAGACTGCATTATTTCACTCAATGCAATCCCCAGTTCCATCCATTTTCCCATCAGCTGGTATAATTTCATAATCTCATGCTTCTTTATGACTAGGTAAACTGCCATTGTGTATCCATAACATACATTTTTTATTCATCCATAGATTGGAATTTTGGCTTATTTCATACCTTGGCTGTTGTGAGTAGTTAGGTTTCTCTATTGTATGGTAACATTTTTTGGAAAGGGGTGGGTATTAAACACCTTATATGACCTGAAACTTTGAAGTAATGAAAGGAAAACATAAGGGACACATTCAAGATCTGGGCATATGTAATCATTTTCTAAGTAGGATTGAAGTAGCTCAGGAAATTAGAGCAAGAATTGAGAAGTGGTGGCATGAAATTATTTTGCATACAAAAGAAACCATCATGAATTTGAAGAGACAGCATAGAGATTGGGAGAAAATCTTCATCAGCTGTTTACCTGACAAAGAATTTGTATCTAACGTATATAAAGAATTCAAAAAATTAAGCACTAGAAGAGCAAATAACCTTTGAAGGTTTTGAAATTTTTGTTATACAGCAACAGGCAAACTCTCTTGGTAAATTTTCAAATGCATTTAAAAAGGATGTATGTGTTTGGTGTATCAAATTAGGTTTCTGTAAATTGAATTAAGTATAACTGATTGATGAAGTATTTCAGATCATCTCTATCTCTACTGATTCTTGTAGGATGGGATGCAGTAAATATGGCTTGTTGTATCCATAACTGAGGTGGTTCTTTGAAAATTTCTGCTGTTCCCTTAAGATTTTCATTTATCTCTTTAGATCTACTTGTTTGTTAGGTGCCAACACATTTAGGATTGTTTTTATTTCTAAGTACATGACTATTTTATACTTATGGAATGGCCTTTTATTATTTTATAGTTATCTTGAATTCTACTTTGTCTATACAGATTTATAATACTATATTATCGAAGTTTGCAAGGGTAACATTTTCACCTGTGTTCTTTCAACTACCTTCATCCATCTTTGAAGTGTATTTCCAATAAAAGGAATATAGTTGATTTTTTATTGTTCATTCTGATAACCTTTGCCTCTTAACTGCAGTAGAGTTTTTTTCTCAGTATAGTTATTGATATGTTTGGGTTATTCATCAAGTATTACTGCTCTACATATTCCAAGCATCTTTAATGTTAATTGACCTTGTGATATTCTTGGTATCTGATTTCACATTAACTACAAATACATATATCACTTGCTTCCTGTTTAGGAAGAGAAGGTTTGTGTGTTTTTAAATTAAATCTAAGGCTTTTAAGTGTTTACAAGTAGTGATTGAAAACTTATGAATCTGCCCTCTTCCCCACATCATTACCAGAACACATAGAATGTGTAATGAGTCATGAACCCTTAATGCCACCTGGAACATGCCGCTTGAGCCAAATGTAAAACATCAATGATTCCTAACTGTGTGTTGGACCACTCTGAGGGGTAATGACCGACTTTATCACCTGAATTACAGAACAGATTCACAGAGACCAAGTGCCCATGTTTCACTGTTTGGAGGAACAAAACCTCACTTAGCACTTAGCACTAGCTGAAATGATAGAATTTCACAGAACTCCATTCATTCATTACATAAGAAACCCATTACCATGTTACCTTTTTTTTTTTTTTTTTTTTTTTGCATTAGTTACCCTCCAGCGTAAATCTTGCACTTTGGCGTTTGGTAATAAAAGAAGTTTATTTTATTCTATGCAATTTTCAAGGCTTACACTTTAACATTTTATACCCAGACCCTGGCTAAGAAATTACTTAATAATTCACCTCTATTGATAACTTGCTAAATAAAAACATGACATTTAAGTGCATAGTCATTTAGGGTTTTTTTTAAATAGGAAGCTGAGAAATAACATCTAATTGACATGGAAATGAAGTTGATGTCTTCAGTCTTTCATTTGCAAATTGGCAAAGAGTGACCAAAATGTATTCCAGTGAAAATATGGAATAATTAAAAATAACTATATCTCTTTTTAAAATATAAAATGAAATTTGCCATCTGTTAGACATTTATTTGTTGTGTGCTTGACTTGTACCAGGCATGTTTCAAGATTTTGCATATTGCTAAAGATTCAGCAGTGTCCTTGCTTTTGAAATATCTAATCATGGATTTCTGTCAGTAACATACATCATTAGTTCAGGATGAAACTTTTAGCTCAAACTGATGTTAGTACATACCACCAGTCTTTAGCTGTTGCTTGTATTATGATGATTATTTTTTAGGTATTCTATATTCTGTCCTTTGAAAGCAACATGATAACCTGTAAATGCTTCTAATCAAGAATGGAGACAGCTTTTTTTCTTTTGGGTGAATGAGAACATATGGAAGTTACCGGGAAGGAGTGGTCATGAATAATTTAGAATAACTTGAGCACTTGTATGGTAGTAAAAATGAAATATGCATTGGTTAAATGAGAAAACTATGCTATTTGGGTCTGAGGTCATTTCAGTAACATACACGTCCTATCATTCTTTTTCCCCCTCTCACTACTCTTGTAAATGTATAATAGAATAACTAATGCTGTGTAGCCCGTTAAGGAATGAATCCAGACATACTATAATATAATCACTTGAGACGTTTAAGCAGTGAGAAATCGCAACTTCTGAGAAGGACAGTGCAGATAGCACTTAGATTAATGATCTGTTTTAGTGGAATATCTCTTCATTTTTATAGCACATGGAAGCATTTGATAACTATCTGGTGATAGTTATCTGTTCGTCTAAAGCATTTTTGGCATTGTTCCTTGCATGGCATTCTCCCTAAATTTAAGTGGTGATGACTTAAATCTGTGTTCTGGGCATGATATCTAGATTGCTGTCTGTAGAGTGGAGTGTGTTCCCTCCTTTCCTAAATGAAGCACAAGCTTAGCAAACTCAGGGGAGACATTTATTGACATAACCCTCCTCTGTTTGCAAGGCCAGAATCAGTCACTCAGCAGCTACAGGCGATTGTATCTGAGCTTAGAAGAAAGTAAAGTAAGATTTTAAGTGGGAGTTGAAACCTAGAAAATAAAGCCTTTGTTTCTAGTAGGGAAGCAGGATTAAATAACTGTCTTTGAGTTTATTTTTAAAAGCTGTATCACTTTAAAAAATGTAGTATTTTGTGTGTGTGTATGTGTGTGTGTGTTCTGCATAGGAAAAAAGCTCATAACTGTGTTTCAGAGGATTTTCTTTCTTTTTAAATTTAGTATAAATGTATAATTAAAATGCAAGAGATACAGAAACCTTTACAAATAATGGATATGATTTAAGAGTATTCTTAATAGAATAGTATATCATTTTTCTGAGTTTTATCTTAACCATATAAAAAAGGCTTTTCTATTTTGGTTTGCATGTAAATGATTAATGTAATTTCAATTCTTATTGATTTATGAAATTGTTTCTTCCTTGCTTGTGGTTCTGTTAATAAGTAATTTTTTCTCTGTGAAAGAAATTGTGTGCATTACAGTTTGGGGAAGACATTTCTGTTGTTTTGTTTTAACTGGACATGCTAAATATAACACTGAATATTTTTATTTCCATAACTGGGAATGGGGAGGCTGTGGAGATTAGTTGTCTGTCCCTCTTCATTTATAGATCGGGACATTGTAAGTTCACTAGATATGATGGTATCCAAGAACTGTATTTCTCATAGATGTGAATGATGTAATAATTTCTGAAGACAGGAATTTGTGTGATTTGCTCCCATAATATTTACTCTTTACTAGGGAAGATTGGAGATTCTGGATATGTAGGGAGGCCAAGAAAGAGGAGAAGGAAGAGGTAGGACAGTGAGGTGATGAGGAAAGAAGGATTGCTAACATTAGGAAGGAGAATGAATGAAATGTCAAATTTTCCAGAGCTGAACAGGAGTGGGAAGCACAGGGCTGGGTTGGAAACCTGTGTAGTAGATACCGGGAATCTGGATGACCAATGAAGGTGGACTCTACTCATCCAGGCCTACACCTGAAAAAGGAAAATGTTCTGGGTTCCAGGCAAGCATTTGAGCTCAGCTAATGGATATTTCTATAACTAAATGTTCATGGAGGCCACCTTGAAATTCTCCCTCTAATTTAAGAAATGGCATTTAAAAATGGAGGAGATTTGGGGGAGGGGAATTGTAATCTTCCTTACAATGTCCTTTATAAATTAAAAGACCACAGAGGCCTTAACTATACAGTATGAAACTCGTGTGTGTGTGTGTGTGTGTGTGTGTGTGTGTGTGTGTGTGTGTGTGTGTGTGTGTGTGTGTGTGTGTGTGTGTGTGTGTGTGTGTGTGTGTGTATGTGTATGTGGTGTGTGCAAGTGTACATGTGTATATTAGGGAGATATTGGAGGGATAATAAGTCATAATTGTCTCAAAAATGTTGATCATTTTACTTGTAATATCCTATTTATAATTTTAATTTTTTGTGTATGAGTGTATTGCCTGCATGTTTGTAACTGTACCTGTGTCAGAAGAGGGCATCAGGCTCCCTTGGAACTAGAGATACATCTGGTTGTTAGCTGCCATGTGGGTGCTGGGGATTGAACCCAAGTCCTTTGCAAGAGCAGACAGTACGCCTAACCTCACCTGAGCCATTTCACCAGCCCCAAATATTTAATATTTATTATTTTTAAAATTTTATTTGTATGAGTGTATTGCCTGCATCTATGTAAGTGTACCCATGTTTTGCAATGCCCATGAAGATCAGAAGACAGTGTCAGAACCCTGGAACTGGAATTAGGGCAGTTGTTAGCTATCATGTAGATGCTGGGAATCAAACCCAGGTCCTCTGTAAGAACATTCACTGCTCTTAACTACTGAGCCATCTCTCCAGCCCAATATTAATCTATTTAGCTTTAGTAAACAGAAAATGCTTTGTAGAAAAGCATTTTTTCCATCCTGTACCATGAGTAGTTTCCTCTCTACACTCCCATTTCAGTTGCTCACAAGAGATTTTAATTGTTTTCAATGATATAAGAAGTAGGTTGAAAGTCATGTGGGCTCTTCAGATGGTGTTTAGTAGAAGCTGTCACCTTTGATATCTTTCAAAGGATTTAATGAAATGAAACTTGAGGTTAACTCAGCTTGGTCATGTCCGATTCCAGTGATGATTTCTATCAATCATAGGTATACCACCTGGGGAAAATTGTAATTGGGGAAAAAGCATGAATTCCACAAGCAAATCTTTGAGTAAAAGTTGAAGTGTATTGAGTTTAGCCACAATGTTTTGTAAAGCAGGAGATATAGCAGTCAGATTTCAGGTTTAAAAACATGATAAGCAGGTTTGCTTTTGAGGTACAATTTATTAACCACACAATTCATGTTATTACACATTTATGTGTTTTACATTCACATGGCTGTGCACCTGTGGCCACTTCCTAATCCCAGAATGTTTATATCATTGTAAATGAAACCCATTAATAGTTACTTCCCATTTGTTCCTCACCCACTGCCTATCAATGGCCAATGTACTTTGTATGGCTGTTTTTATTAGTGAGATTTAACAGAAACAGAGCTATATAATATTGTCTGCCTTTCTTATTAAACATTCTTTCAAGGTTCAGCCTAGATATACCACATTTTATGGGAGACTAATATTTCCTTAACTTGATATGCCACCTTTTAAAATTTATTAGGTGATAGAAATGTGTATTCTCATTTCTTGGCTATTGTGAATATTGCTACTTTTAACTTTCAACATTTTCCTACAGGTTTTTGCGTTAATATCTATTTCCAAATTTTTGATTAAATTGGAAATTGTTTAGTCATATGTAATACTATGCTTGATTTTGAGTTAGCTGACTGACTTTTTTCCCACAGAGTCTATTTTGTATATACCCTTGCCAGAAATACTGGAGGGTTATAATTTTTTCTTTTTACTTTTTTTGTGAGTTTTTAAAACTTTTTATTCAGAAAACCATCACTCTAAGAAGACAGTGGGCTAACACCCTAAATCTGTCTTCGGCCTCATCATTTTTTTTATTCCAATAAATAATTTATTGAGAATTTCATACATGCATATAAGGTGTTTTGATCAAATCCATGCTCACTCCTTCCCCTCCAACTCCTCCCGTATCTCCCAATCACTTTTTTCTGATAATGTATTCTTTCTTCTTCTTTGATTTATTTATTTTTATGGGGCTTTTGGCTACTCTAACATTCCCCACTCTGCAAAGGTAATCCTAAAATATTTTAAGGATTAGATACAAGCTCCCAAATACTTTCAACATTTTTGGCCTTTGGAACAGAGTATGTTGCTAAGAGGCTCAAGGACAGTTTGACTTTTAGCCAAGAAACTGGCTACTTTTCTTTGGGGGTCTTTTTATCCTAACTGCCTATCCAATTCCTACCTCCTATTCTTATCACATCATCCTCTGTAGAGATTACCCAAATTGCCAATAGGGAATAGGGACACAGACCACTCTGGCTTCTTCCATGCTGAACAGCGACGCAGGGTGAGGCAGTTGAAGCACCCCTTCAGTGGGCCTATCTAAAAGACTCCCAAATTGCATTATTTTTATCTCTAAGGGGAAAAGAAAGAAAATCCTTAAATCATGCATAGGAGATATGAAGGAGAAGTAAAGGCAAGAGTAATTAGCATTACAAATT
>NW_008336930.1:778449-798862 GCF_000622305.1 Nannospalax galili
GCAGGTGGGAACTACAGTATTGAAGACCAAGATTTGAAGTCTCACATCTGTGCAACAGTTTCTGGTTAGGAACAAAATCATCAATGTGAAATAATTGTCTAAATAACTTTTAATATAGACTTAAGCCTAATGTCTGGGAAGTGTAAACCCTTGAACTCTTAAGCATACTAATGACTTTACTCTTTGATTATACTTTCCTTTTGGGAGTTTAATACCATAGAATTGTCCCAAATAAATCAATTTATTTTTACACTTAAGGTCATTTGAGGATCTGTTCCTCAGGGGTCACACTCAGGAGTCACATGGGCTTAGGAGGAGCTCCTGGCTCCTTTCTTTTACCAGTTCCATCTATGTGAAGATAAGTCAAAGATCCTGTTCAACCATGTCTGGCTTTAATTGGAAGCATGAGTAAGATGTTCCTGAGCTGACCCTCCTCTTTGTAGACTGGACACTGGTTCAAGTTCATCTCGTGGGGTCTCTATGTCCTCCCTGAACAAGAGGACAGGTGACTCACAACAGTTACAGGGCATCTTGAGAGATGTCTATAGTCCCCTGGATCTTAGTCGACCTTGGAGGGCAAGTGGCAAAAACTGTCTGATTATATTAGTATAGGCCTCAAACTATGGCTGTTAAACATCCAGTAAGGTTGGTTCCACCAGTCTGATACTTTTAATTATCATGTACTAGACAAAATATTTTCAGATAAACCTTGACTAGATATATATTTTGTTCCTTAAGCTAGCTGACTAATCTTATGTGTATTTTAAGATTATGTGTATATTATTTTTGTTTCATCCTTTATATGGGTTATTCTTTTTTCTACTTATCAGCACTTGTAACTTGTCTTTGAAAGTTTTCTGGGTCATTGGAATGTAGTGCTATCTTTTACGAATTTGGTGTATATTTCCCTAAGGCTCATCCTATTCTTGGGATGTTGAATGTGTCTGGGAGGTACCATGTGTTAAAGCTTGATTGCTAGATTTTGGTTATTGGGATGTATTAGAAACTTTAGGAGGTAGAACCCTTAGGGAGGTGCTTCGGTCACTGAGTGTGTTTCCTTGAAGAGTATTGTGAGACCTTGCCACAAGTCTAAAGCAATGGAGACAACTGACAGTGGACTACAATCTCTAATACTATGAGTCGGTATCAACCATTTGTCTCTATAAGTCGATGATCTCAGGTATTTTAGTATAGCTACAGAAAGCAGAATAAAAGAACTGATCGTATTGAACATGTATTCGTGAGTTCCTGGGCCAATTATGTATACCCTTTAGAGAATTATCTGTTTAATTTTTTTGCTTATTTTTAAAGTTGATCATCTGCCTTTATTGAAGCAAAGGATTTCCATTTCCTATATATTCCACCTTTCATACATACATGATTTCCAAGTATTTTATCTCTGTCTCTGTGTTAGCTCATATTTTATTGATAATATCCAATATTACATTTGATAAAGTCTCACACTTCTTTTCTCACTCTCTGTTGCCCCAGCTTTACACAGGCATATCTAAGAAATTGTTGTCTAGTTTAATGCATAATGATTTATATAAATGTTTTCTATGAAAGGATTTATAGTTTTCACTCTTTTATTTCTGCTTTCCTTTCATTTGAATTAATTTTTTTAGATAGTTTGAAGCAGAGATTTGAACTTATTCATTTAATGTGACCTGCCAACACTTTGCTGGAAGGTTATGTCCCCTGGTACTTCTTGTATTGTCTTGGCACTTGTGTTGGTCAATATTTGAAAACTTCAGAAGGTCTAGAATTATAGAAGTATGTAAGCAACAGCCTCAGAGCAGGACTGTGAAAGAATTTCTAGAAGGAGTTAATTGAAGTAAAAATGTCTAGCACCATTCTATGGATGTGGTTCCCAGGCTGAACAAAAGGGAGAAAGAGCTAAAGCTAAGCACAAGCATTTGATGCTTTCTCCTTCTTACCTGCAGCACAGTGTGAGCAGTGCCTGAATCTCCTGCTTCATGCCTTCCCTGCCATGGTGGACTGTAGCCTTGAACTGCGGGCCAAAACAAACCCTTCCTTCCTTAAATTTTCTTAGTCAAGTATTTTGTCACAGCAAGGGGAAGTAACAAGTACAGCACCCTGTCCAGAGCAATTAGCCTAAATAGAGGTGCTTATTTCTGGAATCTCAGTGTTATTTCAGTCACTTCTAGCTTTGTGGCAGTACCACAACCACTATTACAGACCATTAGTTGTTCCTTTTCTGACAAGCATGTATGTTGCCTCAGCCTTTGGATATTGCTGAATGGGACTGCAATGACTCTCATGGAATCAAATGTGTGAAGAGTTATACAGGAGTCGATGACTGTTTGTCTCACCATTGCATGTAACAGTGCACAGGGAGACTATTTTGTTTATCTACAGGTAGCTCAGAAACACTAAAGAAACTAATTAGAATTGTTAACAAGCCTTGGCCGGTGGTAGGTAGAGGGCAGGTTATGTGACATTTAAGACAGAGATTAATATCTAGTCCGACATGGTGGTGCATGCCTTTAATACCAGCACTTGGGAGGCAGAGGTACACTGATCTCTTTGAGTTCGAGGCAAGCCTGATCTACGTAACTAGTTCTGGGCCAGTTGGGGCTACAGGGAGACCCTACCTCCAAAAGACAAATAAAAGATAAGAGATTAATATCTGATGAAAAGGTACCAATGAGACATTTTACACTGGCAGAAGAGAATCAGCTACAAAGGAATATGAATGTAGAAAGATCAGAGACATGGCAACTAAAATTTGAGCAAGAAGAAAGTCACTAAATGTTAACGAGGCATTCATAATTGGTCTTCATGAGAGAGACTCCCCCTGAGTGCTATAGACTTTCTTTCCGAGTTCCTAGGTATATAACAATGGCTTCTAATATACTCTACCTGAGTAGATGATGGGGCTATTTTGGCAAAGAGCATAAGTAAATATGTGATCTTCCTGTTCCCATTGTTGCAGTTTTTAATATGCCTGAATGGCAGCTGCCACCTCGTGAGCTCATCACCAGAGTCACTTTGCTAAGTGCCCTACATTTATTTTATAATTTAATCTTTAAAATAAACCCATGGAAGAATCCCCATATTCTAGATGATGGAACCGAAGTCCTAAAAGCAGCTTATCCAATGTTCCCTAACCAGTGAGTGGTAGAATTAGAACCAGCCTCATGTGAGAGCCAAGTTGATGCTGTTGCTGCTGGGAGTACCACCTGAAACACAGTGATACCTACCATGTGCCAAAGACCATATTCAACACTTGGAATGCATGAAGTAGTGTTAGACACAGCAGGTAAAGTTCTTAGACCAAAAGCATGGGGGTCTGGGTCTGGATTCACAAATACCCATGAAATAATGGGTAGGAGAGTTACAATACATCTGTAACCCCAACACACGGAGCCACCGTCAGGAAGATCCCTGTGCCTTGCTGGTCAGCCAGTCTAGCTGATCGGTGTCTTAAAATAAAACAGTAGCATCAATCTGTGGTCCCTCACCTGCCTGTACACATTTGCACATGTGCCCGCCCACACAAATGCACAAATACACAAGCTCCTAACACTTTATATGTATTGAATGACTTGCCAGCTATTCTTTCTGCAATCCACAGCAAGTGGATTTTTATATCATAATCAGATACCAATATATGGATTCCTGTGATTCAGAAATGATAGTTTTATGTGGAAGAACTTATTCAAAATAGGACATTGTACAGCATTTCGATGACAGTGCATTATATTTTTATTATCTCAGAGATCCTTCTAATTCAAATATAAATTATCATTCCGTCATTATCACGTTCTCAAGGAAAACGTGAAGTTTAAAAGTATAATCCCCATAGGAGTTAAATGCTAAACATATTCCAAATGTAAATGAATTAGATTCTATGATCACATTTCTTGTCTTTCAGTTATGTTAGACAATTTTAAGTAAAAGATGGACCCCAAATCTGTCTTGTCCAATGTATTCTAAGCAATGCCTCAGAAAATTCATGATTCTTCAGCAGTCTGAGAGAGGAAGACCTCAGAAATTGAGGCCAAGACATTGATGTCCTCTACTTTTCATGAGCCAAAAAGCTAATATGACACACAGGATTATCAGACAGCATCAACCCCACTACAGCAGAGGTGAAAAAAAAATTGGTCAGGATTTTTCATCCTGGCAGTCTTATTGTAGCTTTGGAATGCTCCAAGCCCCATGAAGACTGATTAAGAATGTTGATTTCAACTTTCACTGCAAAATTCTCTACATGCACAAACCTCTCTGATGTTGCAATTAACATTATTCACTCACCTTAGCTATTAGGCAAAAAATACACCTCTGCATACTCAACTTCCCAGCTCAGTGAAAGGCATGTTAGATAGTATGTGATAAGCAGGGTGCTTAGGTCCTCTTCAGGACCTCTTATTCTTGTGACATATCAGCATGGTTGGAGTCTGTGATCTCCATCCTGCAACACTGTTATCTTTTAGGACAATTAAAGACTATAGAGCATGACTTCTATCTGCTGGCTTGTGGAGGGGCAGGCTAGGGAAATGGACTTCCTTAGGCTCTGAAGAAAGCAAATACCAGTTGTGATCTGACTCTGGGAGCTATGTAGGAAGGTTGGTATATACTTCAGAGGCTGACAGCTGGTAAGGTTAAGAGTAAGCTCTTTCCTCCTATGTAGAGATGATGAATTCATCCACCCACCTGATTCAACCTAGATGAGGATCACAAAGCCTCTGGTGAGAGGGTACTGGTACCTTGATATCAGCTATGTTGATCATGGGTAGAAGGCCCAGCTCAAACCTGCACAGAGCCCTGACCCCTGAGCCATGGCAGTGTGTGGTGATAAACATGTGGTGTTTTAAACCACTAGGCCTGTGGTCATTTACTATGCAGCAGTAGAAAATTAATAAACAATGAACTGGGATGATAACTCAGCATTTAAGAGTGCATACTGTTCTTACAGAGGATCTCAGTCTAGTTCCCATACCCACACTATGTAGTTCACAACTACCCGTAACTTCAGCTTTAGAGGGATCTGATGCCTCTCACCTTTGCTGGCACCTAAAATAGGCACACATCAACCCCCACAGACACACATAATTAAAAACAAGTCTTAGAAAAGAAAAAATAAATCCCCATTCCTTAGGTCTTATTTAAGATAGCTTTCCATCTTTCATTGCATTTTCTGTATTTTTACTCATTCGCTATTTGGTGTGTGCTGGGTGGCCATGCTGGGACCAGCGGTATTTTTGACACATCCAGAAGTTATATTTGGGAACTTTGGGAGATCAGTTCTTTTCCTTCAGACTCTTGAGCCGTATTGTTTTCTGGCTTGTTTGTCCAGGGTCCGAACATCACTGATGTACTTCCCTGTAAAATCCCACAGTGAAGTCATCATGTCTTCATTTGGGAGCTTCACAAGGACATGCAAAATGCTGTGAGAATTTATCTTTCCACAGAATAGCTTCTAGCATTCTTGACTTCACACTTTATTTAGGTCCAGCACTATGGTTCTCTGTGGCCTAAAAGCACTAGAACATTAGTTTTAACTACAATAAACACCAGGAATCTGTTATCTTCCCAGGAACGGCAAAGTCTTCTTAGTTAATTGCCACTTGAAGGTGCCTATATTTACTTGCTAGAAAGGTATCTGTCACTTTCTTCCGTTGGCATCTAGCACAGAGTACCCATGCATTTGCAGGGGCCTGGGTCCTTTTGCTTAAGTTCACCCTCTTTATTAGTACCTGCCTTGGGTGGGAGGGACAAAGCTTTGCTGTCTATCTGGCTTAGGATCCAGGTAAAGACAGTTGTGCTGTGTACATGATGAGAGGATGCTACTAGAAGACAGTGGTAAGGTAACAGGGAACATTACTGGAGGCCAAATGGCAGGGGGAGTCACGCAGAATCTTGCTGGATCCTGATATTTCTGGGAGTCCCAAAGCCTGTTTCACTTTGTGGTAAGGGACCTGGGCTCCACTGAGGGACTGGCATTGGGTGAAGCCAGAAGGTGTAATTCGAGGGTTTTCAGTACTTTGCTTATGAAGCTGATTCAACTACAATAATACATGATGGGTCTATAAAGGAGGCTGTAGACAGCAGGTGTGAATATACAGGTGTGCAGCATAGAAACAGAGCCAGGCACAAGGAGCCCGCAGAAGGAAGATTCAAATGAATCTATTTTGGGGTGCTAGGGATTGACTGTCAGGCCTTATACTTGCTAAACATGTACTGTACCACTAAGCTATACCCCAAGCCAAATGAATCACCAAATACCCTAAGTATGCCGTCCATTGTCCAAGTTCAAGACACACTGCCTGGCCCCAGGCTAACAACCTCTTTTCCAGGGCAGAGCTGATTATCATTTCTTGCCTTGTGTATGCTGTAACTCTCATCAATGTTTATTTTCCTTTCTGTACATGCTAAAGTCTGGGATTTGAAGCCACAGGTTAGTGTCTTGAGAATACCATATGTTCTACCAGATTAGATGCTTTGGCATTTTGTCATATACTTCAAGTGAACATACAAAATCTATGGCCTTTGAGAGAATCCCCAATAAAGAGAGTCCTTTGCCTCTTCATCTTCTGACAATGAGAAAGGAAATTGTGGATTACTACCTTTCTGCTTGGTAGAAAACAGGTTGTCTTGGCTAAGTGGGCATGTTAAGGCTGAGTGAAGCCCACAATAAATAGGTGTATCTATTTACTTATAGGCACAGATGGACTAGAATAGGCCTCATCCCAAAGAATGTGATTCAAATTTTCTGTAGAGCAAGCTCAGAGCCAAGGCAGAGCTAAGTAAGTTTGGCTTACTGCTTCCAAATTTAGGAGACGGATAACTTGCCTGTATCCTATGAAGTAAAAGGTACAGTATTAAGTTAATGGGATTTCATCCTCATGGACAAAATACTGTAGGCAAATATCTGCCTCAAGCACATACATGTACTCTGATTCATTGAACACAATATGGGTCTATTCAGTCCACATACATTGGACTTTAAATACAGATGACATCATTCCCATTTATCCTCATTAAGCCATTTCTACTCAAGTATTACCTACATTTTTGAAAAAGTTATTAAAAAGAATGAGAATTTGTATATTGGACTAATACTAATAATCTACTTTTTGAAAATACATAATCGGAGCTAGGATGTTAGTTCAGTTGCTAGAATGCTTGCCTAGCATGCCTCAAGTCCTGGGTTCGAGCCTGAAGATCACAGAAAACTGGTCATGGTGATGCATGTCTCTAATCTCAGCATGAGGTAGGAGGATTGGGAATTCAAAGCCATCCTTGGTTACATAGAGAGTTGAGTCCAGCTTGAAATAAAAAAGAAAGACTCTTTTTCCACAAAAAATGGTGACTTATAAAATGCTTAGATATTTATATTTATTTTGGCTGAAAAAGTTGGGGGCTATACTTAGGAAACGCAGGGAGCACTCACCAAGTAGGTCTTAGTAAATCTTGATTTACAGAGAATGACCGGACAACGTTAGGATGACTGGGTATTATTAAAAAATCTTGCTAACAAAGATTTTTCTATATTTAGCTTTCATAGACTACCAAGTTTTCTTTATAGAGGGGATAATTTATAAATCATAAACAGCAGAGCATTGAACTCAGCTATTGCTTCTATGTTTGTATTTGGTAGCTCTCTCACACTATTAAACTCCCAAGATGTTTTTGCTTAACTATGTGTCTAGTACTTCTCAGGGCATATTGAAAGCCTGTATCCAGTAGCATCATTATGGCATCAGCAGAAGTAGTAACTGGACAGAAAAGACTCAACACTTTATCAAGATTCAAAACTGCCACTCTCTTAGAGAATATGCAGGTGCCCCCTCCACCCAACTAGCTAAGCCACTATAGGTGTCCTCTTTTATATTTGGTCTTGACTCTGTTGCCTAAGGTGCTATGTATCACATAGTAGGAACTCAGAACATGTTGACTTGACTGCAACTATTTGACAGACAGATCTACCAGAGCCCTGGGGGCCACTTTAAACACGTGTTGTTGATGATTATCTTTATGCCATAAGCATCCCAGGCAATGTTGAGCTACTGTATGTACTTGTCCCAGCCTAGTTCAGATGCTTCACCATACCTGTAAAATAACCCAGGGAGATAGGTTTCTGAAATTGGAGGATGCTACCTCAGAATGTGGGAGACATTCTTATGTATAGAAATTGAAGATGTTGGCTGTCCAAATAGGATGACACAAGTCTAATAGGAGTGTTGGGGTAGCTGTAAATTGGATTCCATTATTACTCCACAATAACATGGTGAAAATTGGCACTTGTAGATGTCACCTTTCCCAGTAGGTATGTGTCTGTTTTAGCTCTCACAATGTGAACAGCGAATATAGAATCCCCCACCCCCATATTGTGCATTATTGGATTTCAAATGCAAAAGGCAGTCTGAAGAGGGGAAATGAGAATGCAGAAACATCTGTGGCTTGGCAAGTAAAAGAAATACTAAGAGTATGTGGAGTGAGTTCTGGAATGTATAGAAACAAAAAGAGAGAGCCCAGCAGCTGCAGCGGGTATGCTGTTTAAAACCCTTCCCCAGAACACGAACAGTGGGACAATCCGTTACTGAGTTGCATGATGCATTGGAATGTTGAGCTAATCAGGCAATCTAATTGAGTGAACATCTGCAGCTGCTTTATCATTATTCTCAAACTGGCATTATCTCTTTGCATGCCAGGGATGGCTAAGTGTCTCTCAGCCTTTCTAATAGAAGCTCACTGTGGGGTTTGTATTTCAACTGCTCTGAAATTCAGGTGGCCCACTTTAAGGTCAAATACAGTATTCTTCCCTTTCCTTTCTTGTGATTGAACTGCTCTGAAGAAAAGGACTAGAAAGGTTGATGTCCAGGTGGAGCAGTAAAGTAAGAGGGGCCTTCAGTTTATGTTAAGAGGGTAGAGTTCAGTGCTGAACTGTGATAACAAACAGGAAGCCCAGGAAAAAGACTCTGCAGCCAATGTTTCTAAGGATACAAAGACCTCCACAGACATGCAGGGAACTCACTCTGCAACAGAAGTATTGGTATTTCTCTTGGTCCCTCTTTTTCTCTTTGGAGTGTATTACCTGAATATAATCCATGTCCATGCCTAAGCTGTATAATTATTTTCAATCAACACTTTTCTGATGCTGTTGCAATGCCATCTAATTCATCAGCAGATAGAGAAGAAATAACAATGATGTTTGTTCTTTCTAAACTCTAATTAAACTCAGTGACCACACAGAAAGGGAAGACGTGAAAGTAAAGGAAGACTTGTTGAGAAGAAGGGGTCCAGCGGGAGTAGGGGTGAAAGTCTGAAATTTATTCTATAGATCTATAAAAATATAGAAAAATACTGAATGAAACCTAGAAGAGTACAGAATATTTTGAGAAGTTATGCAAACAACATCATTGCACAAAAATCAGGTTATAATCTGAGTGTGTTCTAATCTGCATGAATTTATTTCTGCATCTAATGCTAGAGTCTATACCCACAAGCATTTTAATGTTTTGTCATTGTCAATCACTTCTTCTAAGAATAAGAATAGAAACTGATAGTGTTGAACCATAGGGTGAGTACAAGAGTCATCTATGGACTCATTCCTGAAGGAGGCACAGATCAATTACCATCTTGATTGAGCAAGGCTTGGGAGAAAAGTGTACTGTCTTTCATAGTTCCTGGAAATTCTTTTTCTGAAGATCCTCGAGGTCTGCATTTTAAGTACGATATCTGGACCATCCTTTCTGTTTCCCCAAATATATGGTCATCAAAAGTAAAAATAAATTCCAACAAAAACATGGTTGTATGTTGTTTGGATACATAAGAAGATAGTTCCTCTTGAAAAGGAGTTTCAACAATTCTTTTCAATTACCAAGTAGCTGCTGAACTGTAACTACACTTAAAGTTTTGTAGAAGGTGCTGAGGCTGTGATGGTGCTGAGGATGTGATGGCGCTGAGGATGTGATGGCGCTGAGGATGTAATGGTGCTGAGGATGTGATGGTGCTGAGGATGTGATGGTGCTGAGGCTGTGATGGTGCTGAGGATGTGATGGGGCTGAGAATGTGATGGTGCTGAGGATGTAATGGTGCTGAGGCTGTGATGGTGCTGAGGATGTGATGGAGCTGAGGATGTGATGGTGCTGAGGATGTGATGGTGCTGAGGATGTGATGGCGCTGAGGATGTGATGGGGCTGAGGATGTAATGCCGCTGAGGATGTGATGGTGCTGAGGATGTGATGGTGCTGAGGATGTGATGGTGCTGAGGATGTGTTGGAGCTGAGGATGTGATGGCGCTGAGGATGTGATGGAGCTGAGGATGTGATGGAGCTGAGGATGTGATGGTGCTGAGGATGTGATGGAGCTGAGGATGTAATGGTGCTGAGGCTGTGATGGGGCTGAGGATGTAATGCCGCTGAGGATGTGATGGTGCTGAGAATGTGATGGGGCTGAGGATGTGATGGTGCTGAGAATGTGATGGGGCTGAGGATGTGATGGGGCTGAGGATGTGATGGAGCTGAGGCTGTGATGGCGCTGAGGATGTGATGGCGCTGAGGATGTGATGGTGCTGAGGATGTGATGGAGCTGAGGATGTGATGGCGCTGAGGATGTGATGGCGCTGAGGATGTGATGGGGCTGAGGATGTGATGGGGCTGAGGATGTGATGGGGCTGAGGATGTGATGGCGCTGAGGCTGTGCTAGCGCTGGGGATAGTGGTACCCTATTTCATTAAAAGCTTGGCTAGTTTTTCATCCCCCTCTCTCTCCCACTGGAACCCTTCTTCTCAACAAGTCTCCCTTTTACATTGTCTTCTCTTTGTGTGTGCTGCCCCCCCCCTGAATTTAGTTACAGTTTAAAAAGCACACCTAACTCCAAAATAAGTTAATGTAAAGATCCAGGGAGTGGTAATGATCCAAGGACAATATAGCAAGGCTTTGGTATGAAGGACTGAGAAGGAAGGCACTTCTACAAGGTAAGGAAGGATCACTTTAACAGAGCAGAGGCTAGAGTAGAAAATGCAGTTATGGCAGGGTAGGAAGGAAAAAGGCTTGGACACCAGCTTCGGCAAATGCAGATGCGCTGAGGAGAGAACGAACTTGACTTAGGTGATGTTTAGTTTTTGCATCTGAGTCTTCAATGGTTAAGTCATCTATTTAGCCTGATCTTATTTGAGGAATTGAATGGGACCAACTGTGGGTACAACAGGATGAAGGGGTCAAAGGGTTGAGGAAGAAGGTAGAGATTGGCTCCTGTAGCCCATACTAATGAGTCTATATTTTATATCAAGGGGAACAAGGGGAGGAAATTGGAGGGATTTAAACAGGTAACAAGTTCTGATCCAAGTTTTGAACGCTGTCCCTGGGATGACAGAAGTGGAAGAAGATAGCTGAGTTACATATCAATGTTAATAATTCAGTTACATGATGAGTATGGTTTAGCCTGGAATGAGAGCTTGCCCTTGTAAGGCTATGGATAGATAAAAATATTTCTAAATTTCTATAAATGTGCATATAAATTTCACTACACATTAATTTTAATTTGTATATAAAATCAAAGCTGGAAAGTTTATAGGCAAATAAAGTACCTAAGGCACCGTAGTTATTATCTGCTTTTTGTGAGGTTACTATTCTTCATAACTACCACCATATGAAGTTTTAACTCTAACAGGAAGTCACCCTGTACCTGGCCCAACATTCAGCACCCCATAGCTATAAGCTCCATTGATTCTCCAGAGGCGGGTCATTAATTTAGAATAAAGAGCTTATGCATGGCTATATCTTCAGTTTCTAGCTAGAGTGACTATCAGCTCTTCTGACCATTGTTTTAGAATGAGGAGCATTTGCAGAGAAGAATGCAAAGGTATAGTATACCTGAAGGTGGTTAGCCAGGGAGCACATTGCTGGAATCATCACTCAGGGCTGCCAACGTATATTGAACTCACTTGTCATTTATTTCATTTTGGTGACTGTACACATAGTGTGCCTCATGAATTGCCAATGTGCAGTACAAGATCTTAGATAACTTTGATCAGCATGCTCTAAGCTGGGGGAAGTATTTTGAATTTAAGGATGTTACCCTTGTCATATTGTTCCAGAAGCAACCAACAAAATCATTACTTATGTTTATATACGAGACACTAAAATGTACTTTGGGAAATCAAAACATCTGTACTTTACTATGCTAAGTAGTTGCATAGTATAAACAGAAAGCCATGCAAAGATTTTAAAAAACAGAAACAAGATAGAATGCTTCCATCTTCATTTTTTTCTAAGAAGCCATTCTTACTCCTTTCTCTCCTCTTCTCTGAACAAAGCACAATTCCTAAACTCCTGCTCAGCAGTGAGATTTTGGTAGATGGTTTGTGGGGAGGGGTAATGTTGGTCGTGTGCCTATGTGTGCTTCCTTTCATTTCTGTCAAGACTGAATTCCAGGCACGAAGCTCCCTGCTGGTAAAGGTAGGCTGAGTGAGCACAAGGTTACACAGTGACGGCCACATGCCAGAGCTCCCTGGTAGGGAAGGCTCTTCTGAGCTGCCTGCAAGCAGGGCTCTAATGAGACCCCAAAGGAGCCAGGGTAGCCCTTGCTTCCCTTTCGATGCCAAGGAATCATCAACCACTCAGGTTGTTAGTACCCAAACACCCACTGACGCAGATCATTCGAATCTCTGCATCTAAAGAATCATAGCTTTTTGAAGCAGAAAGATAACTATATTCCTTCAGCTTTGTTCCTTTTACTGTTGATATCTAGGGAAGACAAGAAAACTTTGCAAATTTCAGCCTGTCTTAGAAATGGGGCTTAAAGTCTATTCTGTGTGTCTCTTCCTGATAATCATATTAATTGTGATAATAATTATAGATGGTTTATTGCACTTTATGCAGATGTGGTGTTTTCTATGCATTAGGTTATTTAGATCTGAAAATGAGCTGCAAGTATAGTTATGATCATCAACAACTTGTTATAATTGAAAAAAAATTAGAATTTAAGGTGCTATCTACCTAAGGTCAAAGAGAGAGTATGCAAACTGTTCATCTCAGACTGAAATGCAAATTCTTACAAGTCTATACAAACTAGATCTGTGCTGTTATTTTATTCATTTGATTCTTAAAATGTTATATATCCTATTAAAAATTATTAAGCAGAAGGGTTTTGCCTGCTACAGATCATTGAAATATATAGTTTAGGGACATTTGAATTTGTTTATAAAAGTTTTGAAGAGTTTTGCCAATATTTACTCCTTGTAACTGGAAGCTTTTTTTGCTTTGGAAAATAAAAAAGAAGAGGTTACTCAGGATCACCCCTGCAAGAGAATTAAGTGACATTGAGGGGCCCTACCATTTATGATGCAACTTATGAAAGCTTTTAGATCACCGTGTGAGGAGGACTGATGAGGTAACTCTTCTGAGTTCTCTAACTTAGCATGCTGAACTGGGCCTTTATATGCTTTCCAAAGATTTGAAATTGTATGCAACTTGTATCTTGAGAGGAAGGTATAACTTGGGTGATTATCTTTGGCAGACTGCATTTTCTGGAGAGAAACCCAACTGAGAGCCATCAGGCAACTCTATTTGTAACAGTTGGAACAATGAATACTTCATTCTGAAGAGAAACTACTGCAGGCCACTCTCTGTGTGGCACACATCCACCTGTTTTATATAATAGGATTTAGTAGCAGCTTCCCCATGTTTCCTTTTGGGCTCTCTTCCTGGAAAAATTTAGGACAGGAAAAAAAAAGGAGACATAATTTTTACTTCTGCAATGGGTTTCAAGGTGTCTCTCCCTTGTGTTTCTAATTGTCAAGTTGACTCAATCTAGAATCACCTGGGAAGGAAGTCACAATGATGAATTGTCTATTTTAAGTTGGTTTGAGGGCATGCTTATGTGGGAATTTTCTTAACTGGGTTAACAGAGGTGGTAAGACTCACTTTGCATATAGGTGGCACTATTTCATGGGCTACTCTCTGGACTGAGAAAGGGAGAGAGAGAGAGAGTGAGCTGAAGTCTGCATGTATGCTGGGGTTCATTGTTCTCTGCCTTTCTGGATGTCATATAACCATTTGCTTCAAGTTCCTAAGGCTTTGAAGACTCCATGTAATGATGGACTGTCATGTGGAATTGGGAGTGAAATAAACCTTTTCTAGCTTGAGTTGATTTTTTCAGGGTATTTTACCACAGCAATGAGAAAGGAAACTAAGATAGTATCCATTTTAGAGTCTTTTGTCTGTCTCTCTGTCTTTTTGTGTTGGCCTCTGGCCTGAGAAGCCTGAGGTCAGTGCAGAAACTGTAACACAAAGCTTAATGGACTGCTGGCTGTGTTCCCTGTTGGAAATGTTACCCCTGTGGAAACAAAGGTTTTTAAACTCAGGAGTCTTAGTAAATGGATGAAAGCAAAATCCCATGTTTGTTGATGAAACTCATATTTATCCATTCCTTTTTTTACTTCCACTTGGTTCCTAACCCTGTTATATTTGCCAAGACTGAAGCATGATATATGAACTATTGATAGGTTCCATGTCCTCATGCTTCTTAAAGTGCCCTACATCCTGATTTTTCAATTGCTGGTGTACATGGACACTTCCATACCATGTTGGATCACATCCTTATACTACCACCAAATTATTTGAAAATGAATGACTGTTTTGTTGCCACAGCTCAAATTATGAGACTGTGGAAGAAGCCTGCAACTGTAAATGTTCTTGACTGTGGCTGACAGAATGGGCTGTTATGTATGATGCCAAACATCAGTGACAAATGGAAAGAGGGAATTTAGACTTGTTCAAAATCAAGAGCTTTTATGTGGCTAGAATACCATTTATACATAAAAGAAAATTCATAAACAGGATAAAATATTTGTGAACCAAATAATTGATGAGGGACTTGTTTCTAAGATGTAAAAGAACTCTTAACAATAAATACACTAAAAATACAAGCCAGTCATATTGAATCAAGAATTTGAATAGATATTTCACCAAAGAAATCCTACAAATAGCAAATGAGCATATGAGGAATACTCAGGATCATTGTCCACTAGGGGAATACAAATCAAAACCACAGATTTATTTCACACCCGCTAGCAGAACACGAATAAAAATGTTTTCAACATCTATTGCAAAGAAGCTTCTCTGATGAGACTTGAGAAATGTACTTACTATGAATACAATGATGTGTCATGAGGAGTCAGTTTAATACTATGTCCAATTATCAGAACAATAGTCGTAGGTTCTCTCCTAGGGACTATGATCTATGACCACAGGTTCTTGGACCCAATAACAGTGTGGTGTCCACTGGGGCAGGCTTTAAATCCAATCAGAAAGTGGTGGTTACTCCAGTAACACCTATGCCACTATTGTGCCCATGGGCCTGTCTTGTCAGGCTGGTTGTTATTGTATCTTGCAGGGTTCACAGATGTGTAAGATTGATCATTATTCTTTCTTCTGGTGGTGTACATAGCACTTTTTAGCAGTATGAAAGCTAACTATTAGTGAGGATGATGCTTCCAGGTCAGTACCAGCTTGATTTCTCTATGTTCTGTGATTTAGGTATGTGGTATCTTCAGTAATAGGGTCTTACTGTCAAGTTTTGGAGGATAACCACAAACATTGGCAAGAGCCTACAATATCACGGGTCTTTGGGGGTCTCACTGGCCAACAACTCTGAAAGAGATAACCCATTTCTGGCACTAGGCTTTTTGTTTGTTAGCCTGTGGTGTCCAAAAGGGGCATTAATGCTCTGTTATATAACTTCCAACTGATACAGTTTGAGAGAATAAGAGAACGTGGAATGCTCAGAGACATCTGCATCACACTTTCTCCTCCCAAGGCTCAGGAATCTTTATAGAAGAGGAGGATGGAAAGATTGTAAGAGCCAAAGGTGGTAGATAACAGTGACAATGAAACAGTGTCCTTTAGACACATCAGGGCAGATGCACATATGAACTCAGCATTTATGACAGTGTGTAGAAGACCTATACAAGTTCAAGCCACACAAAATCACAGGAAGGAGAAGGGACATGGGGAAGTTGCCCCACCCTTAACTGAGGTGTTGTTAGCAATTGATGGCTGCTCCAATAGGGAGAGTCAGTCTTCTTTAAGACTGTGGCCCCTGGTAGGTCAACCATCCCCCAGTGAATAGCCCTACACATGTGTATAAGGGGAACACTAAGTTGACTCCTTTTAAATTTTTATTTTTAAAGAGGACACAAATTTGAGTGAGTAGGGAAAGGAGAGTGAATCTCGTAGGAGGGGGGCAGATGAGCATGATAAAATAGGCTCTATAAAATTCTCAACAAATAAAAAGTTTCTTTTAAAAAAGATTTAATCTGGGGCTGGAGAGATGGCTCAGTGGTTAAGAACACTCATTGTTCTTGCAGAAGACCCGGGTTCGAATCCCAGCACCCACATGGCAGCTAACAACTGTTCATAACCATGCATGGTGCTGGAGAGATGGCTCAGTGGTTAAGAACACTCATTGTTCTTGCAGAAGACCCGGGTTCGAATCCCAGCACCCACATGGCAGCTAACAACCGTCCATAACTCCAGTCCCAGGGGATCCGACAGCCTCTTCTGACCTCTATGGGCATTACACAACATGGGTACACTTACCTACATGGAGGCAATACAAGCATACACACAAAATAAAGAGATTTAATCTTTTTTGAAAAGAATGAAGGGAAATTAGAAATCTAATGCATTATTCATGGGATAATAAAATGGTACAGCCACTTTGCAAAAGAGTCTAGTAGTTCCTAAAAATGTTTAGTATATGGGTACTATATGATCAAGTAATTATACTTCTAAGTACATAGCTAAGAGTAATTAAAAACTAAATCCATGCAAAAATTTGTACACAGATATTCATGACAGCATGTTGCATGTAGTCCCAAAAAGGAAAAGCCTAGATAGCCATGATTTTGCTGAACATAATTCAGCAAAATATGATGTATTGATACAATGGGATGTAATTTCTCCACAGGAAGAAACTTACCAATATTTCATGAATGTGCTTTCTAAGAAACATGTTTAATGAGTGAAGCTAATCACAAAAGATGACGCATTTTATGATTCCATTTTATGAGATACTCAGAATAGGCAATCCATAAAGGTAGAAAGCAAACTGGTAGTTACTGGGACTTGTGGGGATAGCAGAGCAGAAGGTACACAAGTATAAATTTGCTTTTTGAAATAATGAGTATGTTTTTAAATTTCACTGTGTCAAAAATATAACCCAGTGAGCAGCCTAAAAGTTAATACTTGGATCCTTAAGAAAGAGTCTATTTCATAGTGTTTGAACCATACCTCAATAATGTTACTACTTAAGAAAAGAGGGTAAGCCAAGAGTGAGAAAATGTCTGTATTTCTGGTAAAGAGCTTTTTTCCAAGATGAACAAAAATCCCTTAAAATTCAATAAAAATCAACATCCTGCTGAAAAATGGACAAAGATTTAGACATGCTTTCCAAAGAAGATTCTGGAATTGAAACTATGTATATGAAAGGGTCTTCAACAACCTATGCCATGAGGAAGATGAAAAATTTAAGAACAGAACAATACTATTACACACTTCTCAGAATGACCAAAATCCAAAATACTGACCTCACCAAGCACTGTGGAAGATGTGGAACATCAGGAACTGCCATTCCTTGTTGACACAATGCAAAATGAGGCTGCTACTTTAAAAGGCAGTTTGATCCTTTCTTACAAAGGTGATATACTTCTATTATTTCATAATTCAGTGAATGAAAACTTACGTTCATACAAAAACCTATAGGTAGACAATTATAGTAGTTTTACTTATTTGTGTGTGTCATGTATACTTGTATATACATGTGTGTTGAGTACATGCACTTGTGCCTATTCCTTTTTGTGTAGGTGGCAGGTAGAGGAGGATCTCAGTTGTCTTTCTCTGTTGCTCTTGGTCCTATTCTCTTGAGGCAGAATCTCTCACCAAACCTAGAGCTAGCTTCTCTTCAGCTAGGCAGGTGGCCAGAAGATCCTGCTGTCCCCCTACACCTCACTGCTCAAGTTACTACATATATGGCCATGACTGATGACTGTGTGGGTGCTGGGCATCTGAATTCAGGTTCTCATGTTTGTGTAGCAAGCACTCTTACCAACTGAGCAATTTCCTCAGCCCCATAATGATTTTATTTATAAGTACCCCAAATTAGTACCTATCAAAAATCTCCTTCAGTAGGCTAATAAACTGTGATATAACCATGTGGTGGAATATTACTCAGTACTACAATAAAAGGAGCCATCAAGTCAGAAAGAGGAACTACAAAGCCTTATTGCTGGTGAAGAAAGTGAGACAGGACACATACTGTATCATTCCAAATACATGACCACCTGGAAAAGGCCAAACTTTGGAAACAGTGAAAAGATTAGTGGTTAGCAGAGTTTAGGAAGAGGGAGGGCTGAGGAGGTGGATGCTCTGTATGGCTGGATACCTTAATGGAGAAGGTTTGCCATTGTGCATTATTGAACATATAGTATTTACTTCAGGGATATTAGACCCTGATGTTCAACCTGGGCTCTGGAAATAATGTTCTATCAATGTGGTTTCACCCATTATCACTGTATTATTCTTGTGGGTTGTAGATGGTGTGTGAGGCAGTGAGTAAATGGGAACAGAATCCATAAAAGAACTCTGTCTCTCCCTCACCCATTTTTGTTAAGAATCTAACATTTCTCTCAAAAATTGATTATTAGCAAAAACAGGAAATGCGTCTCTTTATAAGGCCTACAGCTTCTGGGCAGTGTGAGATGTGTTGAGATAAGTACCACTGTGCCAGTGCCACTCCATCCTCTTAACAATGTCCATTGCTATGAAATCACTTCTTTGATTTGAGGTGATGTTATGTGAGATCTCATATCAGAAGATTGGGTACTCCAAACTCATGGAAAGCAGCAAAGATCACAATAACATATGTGGACAGGACAGACAGGCCTGAATCTGGAATATGAATCAGCTTATCAGTTTTTGCACTGTACCCTCCAACATGGAAGAATTCTGCTGTTTCTGCTTTTCAAGTGGATTCTACTGAAGCCTTACCATTGTTTATTTTGGATGTCAAGTTGGCATAGCTTAGGTGAGAGAAGAGGGTATATTTATTATATTTTTTGTTGCTATGACAAAATACCTGACATTTTTAATTTTAGGGAAAAATAATTTATTTTCCTTTGTAGCTTAAGAAGGGACATAGTCCATCATAGAGGAAAGGCACAGTGTCTGCAACGTGAGGTGGCTGGTCTCATTGTTTTTGCTATCAGACAAGAGAAAGAAGGTCTCTTTCATCTGTTTCTATTCAGTCAGGGATCCTATCCCATGAAGTAGTGTCATTCAGATGCAAGGTAGGTCTTCCCATATCATAAACCTCTTTGGAATCAGCCTCACAGACATGCCCATAGGTGTGTCCCAAAGTGACTCCAGAGCCACTGAAATTGACTAAATGAATCTTCGGAGAGACTATTCTTCCAGGCCCATCTAGATATTGTCTGCCTTGCTACTCTGTTTCACACTCATTTTTTTTTTTCCAAGCAGATCATAGCTGGCGACTGGTATCAACTGGCCAAGTGTTCTGCCTTTCTTAGCTATTTCGTACTCTGCCCTTGCAAATGCTAACTTGCGATGTTGATTTTCCTCTTTTGTGTTCTCCTGTGTGTCCCTCTCATATCCATTTCTCATACCACGGGCCCCTGATCCACCAAGCTCTCTTCATTTAGGCTTCAAAACAACTAGCTGAGCTACAGTAGTCTCACTTATCTGAAACTTTATTTTTTAATCTCGTTTCCTACCATCAACTGTGATCTATTAACTGGCTATGGGAAATTTCTTATGTGGTAGTTTATCCTGTACATTGATGGAAACTACTTATCTTGCTCCACATCTCTCGACTCATTAAAAACAAATAAAAAAGCAACAACAACAATAAAAGTTCTAACAAAACATAACAGATATGAGGCCAATCACTGAGTCTTTGTAGGGGCTTCCTCCCATCTTTTGGTCTGCTTAATATGGTGATGTTGGCAAAATGGGTTACTATGATATTCTGAATAGTGTTCACAGCACACAGATCCTTTAAGAGTTTGTTATATAAATGAGAATAAGAATTATCACATTCTTGGGTCCAACCATGAATATTTACTATTCTCTATCTTGAGTGAATGTCCTCTAAAAAATTCAGGTTCGCACTCCATAAAACAAAAGAAATATAATTTAAATGTAGAGTGATGTTGCATATAAATTGGAAATGACCAATGTGTATATTTTATGTTTTCTAAGAAAAAGTATATTCAGAAACTCTGATAAAATATTAACAGTTGGATTCAGCAAGGCATTAAGATTATTTGGGCAGCATTAGAACATTTCACTATATCATCAGAATCAATAAATTAGTTTGGAAAAGCCATATGATAATATTTATTAGATAAATATCCAATAAA
>NW_008336930.1:798983-799951 GCF_000622305.1 Nannospalax galili
TATTATCATTCTTTAATAAGTTGATAAAGTAAGAAAAGAAAGTATTTAGGTGACCAAAAATATTTGTCAAAAATGAAAATCCTCACATGAATTCAAATGATTAATCATTAAGATTAAAATCAAGAAAAGGACTAAAAGACCTTTGAAGATATATTTTAAAGAAATCTTTGTTTGACATAAAAATAGACAAATTACTAGACTTCATTGTGGAATTCATCTTGAAATATGTGAAAATTTTCAAAGATGATACTTCAGTGGCCAATGGACAACTCATTTAAAAGAAGTTATTAGTGTAAATGTTATTCATTTAAAGTGAAAGAATTGTGGGGCTCCTATCTTATAATACATAGAAATGAACTCTGCATGGATGGATATATGGATTTAAATATGAAGAAAGTAAAAATCTTAGGAGGGCAATTGGCAGTAGCATATTTAATGTAGTGCTGGACTAAACATCTTTTTAAAAAGATATTTCCTTTTATTTGTTTATGTTTGTGTGTGCATGCAGGAATGCATGTGTGGACAGATGCCTATGGAGGCCAGAATAGGGTATTGGATCCCTTGACATGGAGTTACAGGGGGCCGTAAGTCATCAGATGAGTGTTGAAAACTGAATTAGCGTCCTTTGGAAGAGCAGCAGGTGCTCTTAATTGCTGACCCATCTCCCCAGTCCCAGAGGAGACATTCTTTTTTTCCCAGCTAATAGTTTAATAACCACATACTTAGAAGAAGCATTTCATTACAACAGCATGGACATATTCAATAATAATTTTCTGAGCTAAGATGCATCTTTTTCAAAATTGGCTGTAAATTTTTAGGTTTAAAGTTGAATTGTTACAGTTATACAATATTGTACTCAGTATAAAGACATAAAGGTAAATGGGGTTTTATATTAAAATACACAGTTTCATACAGAAAAATTCATTTTCAATGCAATTGACATTAAGATGTTTGAGCATGCATTTCTA
>NW_008336930.1:800008-800916 GCF_000622305.1 Nannospalax galili
TCATTATTACTAGTCACAGTCGGTTACACTTGGATCCTTAGTACCTGAGTATGGCTATAAAGTCATGAGATAGATTGCACTGGTAATATTTATCACCTCTACTATTTAACATGAATAATCATTTTTAAAAATTTAATAATTACATGATTAGAGGAAGCATTTCACTAGATTTAACATATTCAGTAACATACTCCAGAGCAAGAGTACATCTCTTTCACAAGTGGGTGCAAGTTTCTAGATTCACAGTTGAGTTAATGCAGTTATACAATATTGAACTCAGTATAAGCCCTGCAAGACATAAAATTGAATGAGTTTTTTAACCTTTAAAAAGATCTGCACTTCATTTTAGAATATATTGTTCCTTGCAGAAAGACTCATTGTTTTTGCTACTAACACTGAGATGTTGGTGCATGCATCTCTAATCTGTACGCATCTGATTATTACTAGTCATAATCGATTGCATTTGGACCCTTGGTGCCTGTGTATGTCTATAAAGTCATTGCATTTCAATGGTAATGTTTATCACCTCTACTAATTAGCGTGATGTAAATTTCCATGCTTCCTCCTCAAATATAAAACATTAAAAAAATTTTTTTGTGTGTGTGTGTTTGTGTGTGTATCACACAGAACATCCCAAACCATCTTAGTCAGTTATACACCCACTTCTCAGATGGCACCCTTCCATAGCCTCCCTCCCCCAAGTAGAGCCCTTATATTCTGACATCCCTGCTACTGTCTGCTGTGTTGTCGGCACCCCTATGCATTCCCACTACTTGTCCATCTGGTGAATCTACTCAGCCTATCTAGAGATCCTTGTTTTAGGAAGATCAGCTGTTCCTCGTCTAGCAGCAATCAGTTGTCAATATTCCTTTAGATAAGATTGAGGTCTGCCGTTCATTTTCCAAGCT
>NW_008336930.1:800961-872069 GCF_000622305.1 Nannospalax galili
CTCAAAAGAAGGTATCTCCTATCTGGCATTGTTGCTTGTTATGTAGCCTTTAGCTATGCATAAGGACTCTTAAGAAATTATGTTGATCCCTTTAATCTTTGGTTATATTTTCCTTTTGGATGTTTAAGGCTATACAGTTGGCCCTGATAAACCAATTATGTTTTACTCTTAAGGTCCTTTGAGGACCTGTTCCTCAGGGGTCACATGGGAATGGGAGGAGCCCCTGGCTCCTTTCTTTTACCAGTTCCACCTATGTGAAGATAAGTCAAAGGTCCTACTCGACCATGGTTGGCTTTGCTTGGAAGCATAGAGGAAATGATTCCTCTTTGTTGACCCTCCTCTTTGTAGACTGGACACTGGTTCAATTCCATCTGGTGGGGTCTCCATGGCCTCCCTGAACAAGAGGACAGGTGACTCACCACAGTTACAGGACATGATGCTCAAAGTCCCCTGGAACTAGTCAATCTAGGAGGGCAAGGAGCAAAAACTGTCCTTTATGTCCCTCTTACCAAATTATTATAGGCCTCAATGTATGTCTGTTAAACATCCAAGAAGGTTAGTTCCACCAGTCTGGTACTTTTAATTAATGTGTGCCATGTAGGTAAGTCTTTGCAAAGACCAATTGTTCTCAGACAAAGCTTACCTAGACATATATTTCTTGATCTGCTATGTATAATTTGTTAGTAGGTTATAGGAGTAATATGGTTCCCCCAGAGGAGACATTCTTAAGATAGTCACAGAAAAAGTATGCATCAGGGAATTCCATGATTCAGTTGTTCCTGAACAAAGGCATCCTGACTTGTAGAATTGTTTAAAAGCAAGAGTGATCACAGTCTCCTTTCAGAGCATGTTCCTTCCTCATTTCTCTCAGACCTGACCTTTTGACCAAGAGAGTTCTCTCTTTCTTTAAACAGTGCATCCAGCAAAACATGGAAAAGAAATGAGGATTGTATCCTTGTTTTATCCAGGAAGAATTTGCGTTTTCTGATGCCTACTTATCTAGAAAAGTATTAAAAACCACAAACAGATGTTATTAATCTTATTTCATCTATTATTTGCAACATAAACTGGGAGTAATTTGTTACTTTCAAAGTTGCTACTTTCAGCAATAATATTTTCGTAGCATAATGGGTACTTAAATTTCTGTGCTGGGGGAAAGGAGCGTCATAAGGAATTAAAGCTATATGCTTAGCTTACAAAGGGAACTGAAGACCTTGTAATTTGTTTATATTGTCGGCAAGCCCAGATAATATTACATGAACTCAAAACATAGGATTAACTTGGATAGTAATATTAGGTAGGATTCCCATTTGTGACAGAAGACATTCCCAGAAAAGCCATTCCCACAAAAATAAAAACATATTGTCTAAAAAAAACTATAATACAGAAAATTATAGCATAAACATATCAATAAAAACATATTGAGGAAACTTTATGTAGTAGATGACATGTGAGAGTCACTATAGTGCATAAACACTCTTATTTATTCATTTATCCATTCGTAATGCTATGGACTGAATATTGGGCTTGACACATGCTTGATAAGTGCTCTACCACCAAGGGCCAACCTCAGCCCTACATACTCTTAAAGAATGGTATTTAAGCATTGTATTTCTACATGAACAGTTCAGTTCACAACTGGATAATGTCAGGGGAACATAAGCTACAGAAGAATGTAAACCAAAAGGAGCAAAAAGAAATGTTTGCAACTAATAGTTGAACAAAAAGAAAATGGCCAAATATTGTTCACAAGGTGTTCCTATTAGTAGTTGTGAAGCAGAGGACCTACTAGCCTGTAAATGGTCTGAATATGCTTACATTCACGACAGTCATAGGAAACATAAATTCTTTGTGGTGTTTGTTTTTCTAGATAGGAATATGAATAGTCTAACTCTTTAAAGCAAATTGGTGTTACATATTAAAATATAAAAATTGAATATTACATATATTTTCATTTTGGAATCCTATTCCATGTAGATTAAGACATCAGTGTATGCATGCATGTACTCACGTGTGTGATTTACATAACATCTGTCAAAATCTTTGAAAGAGTTCCCTGCATGTTGCTGCATTTACTCATGCTATGGCTTCCTGCCATTGAAATTCAGTGATGGAACTGTCCCTTCTGACTTGAGAAACTCGCATGACTACGGACAAGCAACTGCAGAAGGGACAGTCTTTGTAAGCTTTATAGATCACTGGCAAAAGTTTTATGTATATATATCTGAATATGCACAAATATATGTATACTGAAGACCTAATTTTTGAAATAAGAAAACTGTATGAAGCTATCTGTTCTATTGTTTTTTGTTTGTTTTCATGGTAGAAGGTAGCTCAGAATGAAAGGGTCATATATATGGTTAGAGAAGACTGTGAAGTAGAGAATAATGCCAATAAAAATAGCTTAGAAAACCAACACAATAAGGAGAAATTTCAACATGCAAATTTGAAATACATAGGAAGTTTAAAATTATTATGGATATTGTGAATATGAGAGTTTGTCAAGCATAAGTGTCAAAAAAAACCTACATGTTCTGAAAGCTTTGACAAGTTAGTAACATGATGAAATTGAGTGATTAATAGCAGAAATTGGACTTAGGTCTCAGCTTCATCTTTGAAGACAGAACATAATGGGTATTAACCTGTGTTGTACAATACATACAGAGGTCAGAAGAGGGTGTTGGATTCCATGAACTGGAGTTATGGATGGTCGTTAGCCTCCATGCAGATGCTGGGAATAGAATCCGGGTCCTGTGTAAGAGCAGCCAGTGCTCTTAATCTCTAAGTCATTTCTCCAGCCCCAACATTTCTGTTATTTGATCAGAAAATGGGAGTTCAAAAACTTGTTCTTGAGGTATAATTTCAATAAACAACCTTTCACTAGACATTGGTGAATTTATAGCTTAAGTTAGTCAATCTACTTGAACTGTAACTGCGTTATGGCATTGCTGCCTGGGAAAGACAGGTGGGATTTTGCAAACTTCAGACATGAGAGTTGAATTGCAATCTTGAGAAAATGACATCAACTGGATTTAGAGTTACTAAAATCTTAATCAGGGTGTAAAGATTTCAAAAATTCTTAGCTTCTTAAAGAACTAATGGTTCAGTGAGATGAGTCAGTGAGAAAAAAGGCACCTGCCACACAATTCCCATGGCCCATGTTTGATTCCTGTAACCCTTGGTGAAGGATGGAACTGACTCCTGAAAGTTGTTCTGTATCCTCCACATGTACACTGTAACATTCCCTCTCTCCTTCCCTATTCCCCTTACACACACACACACACACACACACACACACACACACACACACACAGCGAGAGAGAGAGAGAGAGAGAGAGAGTACATGAAAAATAAAAAAGAGTAGCAAAAGGGTACAAGTAGGGCAAGGCCTCTGAATATGGTCGTAATACGTTATAAACAACACACACACACACACACACACACACACTAGTCTTTCATTTTAACTTGCATATTTCAGCACACACACACACACACAGCGAGAGAGAGAGAGAGAGAGTACATGAAAAATAAAAAAGGTTATATATCATTAAAAATTCAGAAAATGATTTTGACAGCATTGAAGAGCTTCAACTGACATCTCTTCAGAGTTTAGATACATTATTAACACACCTATTTTTTACATTATAGTGTAGATATTTAATTTTTAAAAATATTTTTATTTATTTATTATTTTTACTTTATGAGTATGTATATATTACCTGCATGTAGGTGAGTGCACCCGTGTTGTGCAATACCTGTGGAGGACAGAAGAGGCTCCCCTGGACCTGGAGTTAGGGACAGTTGTTAGCTGCCATGTGAGTCCAGGGATTCAAACCCCAGTCTTCTGCAAGAACAGCTAGTGTTCTTAACCGCTGAGCCATCTCACCAGCTCCTTTATTATTATTTTTTTATTTGTATGAGTGTATTTCCTGCATGTTGTGCAAGTGCAGTGCCTACAGAGGTGTCACACTAAATTTTTTATTTTCTTTCCCCTTCTTGGGAGGTTCCCTCCCAAGGCCCCAGGCTCACAGAGTAACATAAGACATTTTTAATTTGGGCTTTTGGTAGGGAGTGTGGGGAGACTTACAAAGAAACCCACACAAAGAAACCATGAAGTGGACCAACACCCAGCAGCCTTTCTATAGCTTCCACTCAGCAGTCCTTAAGTCCTTACCTTTCATCCTCGCCCTGTGGGCCCTGTGGTCTTGCCTCGGGTCTGTAAATGCCCCATCTTGCCCTCTCGCTTGCAGGACACCCCAGCCGTTTTTCCCTATGGCTGCACACCTCCTCCTTTCTCAGTTTCAATCTTCTGCCATGCCACACTAGCTTCTGCAGGTGGCAAGGCTCCACCCCCCTTCCCAGGATACCCTGCACTCCACTCATGCTCTTTGGAGAAATAAGTCAGGATTTTCGGGCTACAAGAGGGCAGAAGATGACATCAGAATCCCTGGAGCTAGAGTTACAGATGATTGTTAGCCTGTCTGTGGGTGCTGGGAATCAAACCTGGTTCCTCTGCATGAACAGTCAGTGCTCTCAACCACTTAGCTATTCATCTAGCCCCAAAGTACTTACTTTTAAATATAACTTTTTGTCAATTCTCTGAGAATTTCATGCATGCATTCATTGTATTTTGATTGTATTCATCTCCTACTCCCCAATCTACCTTCTGTTCTCTTAAGTCAATCCAACATCATGTGCTTAATTTTTCTTTCTTTTTTTTTCACGACATTTAATCCAGTTTGTGCTGTTCATATATTCATGAGTGTGGGCCCACCCACTGCAACATGATTGACCTGCTGGAGTTAATGCCTTTAAACAAACTGAGTCTCTGGCTTCCAAAAGCCATCAATTGCCAGTAGTTTCTCAGCTGGGGTCAGGGACTTATGATCCTTTCTCTCCTTCATTCTCAAATGCACCTGCTTTGATCTTGTGCAGGTCTTAGGCAGGCAACTAGAGCTGCTATGAGTTTATGCGTGTATTAGTCTTGTCATGTCCAGAAGATCTCCCCAACCTCTGACTTTCACAGTCATTCCATCCCTTCTTCTGGGATAGTCTCTGAGCCTTGGTAGCTGCAGAGGTGTAATACATCTGTCCCCTTTATGACTAAGCACTCCACAGATACTTATTCTCTACACTTTGATTAGTTGTAAACTTCTCCATTAACAACCTCCGCTACACAGAGAAACTTCACTATAGATCTAAGAGTAGTACTAATCTATGTGTCTAGAGATAAGAATTTAGAAGGCAATTTGATGATATGTCCATTTAGCAAAATAATAGTTGTACTTTCACACTTGGGGCCTATCAGCTCCCCAGTCATGGGTTAGTGGCCAGATTTATAGTATTTGGCGTGCTTTTCCTGCTGTTGAATAAACTTTAATGCTAATCAGAAAGCTATTGGTTACCCCCATAACATTCATGCCACTATTGCACCATGGATATAGCTTATCATGCTAATCATTACTGTAGCTCACAGGGTTCAAAGCTGGGTAAGAGTATTGATGAGTTCTCCCCCATATGCCAACGTAACACCTTCTGATAGTATGAAAGGTAACCAGCAGGGAGGAAGTTTCCTCATCAGCACCACCTTCATTTCTCTGTGTCCTGTGACTGAAATGTGTCGGGTATTCAGCAGTGAGGTCTTACCATGGAGTTCTGGTGGGCAGTTAACAGCAATACTAGTAGCATGCATTATTTTAGGGGCTCTCCAGGATACTCCTGACCAGCAACTGGAGAGGAGGTACCACACCTGGTACTAGGCTATTTGTCAACCTATGGCTTCTGGGAGGAGCATTATCCTCTTTGCAGGATAACTACAATTCATATATCACGTGAAAAAATATATAGGAAGCTTAAAAAATAGGAGGTTTCTCTATGGCATTTTCAAACATCCTTGGTGGAAGTTATGCCTCCCCCACTCACTCCCCATCCCACTTCCAACCTGATTCCCATTTAAACCTCCCTTCCTGTTATTTCCCCTTTTCCCTTTCATATCACGTGCTTTCTATTTAGAAATTTTAAAGCAAATAATAGATATCCTAATTTTAGTTTTAGGTAATAACTATTAATAGTTAAGCATTAGTCCTGTCAGGCAAAATCCCTAATTGCAATCTCCTGGTGCTTTGTGTTGTGCTGTATTCATGTGTGCCCATGTGTGTATGCTTCACTCATGCAGATGTATGTAGAGATCAGAGGTAGCCATTGAGATGTCTTCCTCATCTGCTTCGACACTTTATTGTGTTTTTGAGATGGGGGCTTTCATTGAGCCTGGAACTTGCTGATTTGTGTAGACTGGCTAGTCAGCAAGCCCTTATGATCCTCTTATCCCCCCCCATTAAAAATTTTTTTGAAATAAGATCTCTCGCTGAAGCTGCAGCTCACTATTTTGGCTACACTACCTTGCCGGCAAGCTCCTGGGATCTACTTGTCTCTTACTAACCCTAGCATTTGACTTACAGGATTGTGCTACCATACTCAACCTTATGTGAATGCTGGGAATCCAAGCTCAGGTCTTCATGCTTTTACAGTTTGACCTTTGCCCACTGAGCCATCTCCAAGCTCTGGAACTTTTGTTTTTAAAGTTTCTTGTTCTTTGACTCACAATTTGTTTGAT
The DNA here is from genome assembly GCF_000622305.1 of Nannospalax galili. Classification (NCBI taxonomy): domain Eukaryota; kingdom Metazoa; phylum Chordata; class Mammalia; order Rodentia; family Spalacidae; genus Nannospalax; species Nannospalax galili. The sequence goes on from NW_008336930.1 coordinate 807,575, forward strand.
GAAAAATTTTCCATTATTTTTCAACTGCTTTGTATTAGGACCTGCCTAGGACACATGCAGACAATGTAGATTTGTGAATCTCATTCCATAAACCCACAGGTAAGGTGACTCTCTCTGTAATTGCCTTTGGAAATGAATAGCCCAAGAGACTTCAGATAGGTCAATCCGTATCTTCTTAAAAGTATTCATTCTATTTGCATTAGAGTAGAAATTGTCTGTATTCACATTGGAGTAGAAATTGTCTATATTCAATATTTTAAGTTTTAGAAATTTTGTTATATACTTTTAAATCAAAGTTATAGGGTATGTGATGATATCTATACCTCATCAAAGCTTTTAGTGTTCACAAAGCTACCCTCTAAATATTACCTTAAAAGAAAATATGCAGTGCTCAGGGAAAGATTTAACAAGGTAACCTGAAAATGGATAAAGTTTATTCTGACTTCTGTTTCAAAGCCAGACATGTTCTCGTTTCAAAAGGTTGTCAGTACAATATTACATCATTTATTTGTGAGTTCATATCATAATTTATTGAGAAGTGATTCTAATAAAGTCTTTCCCCTTTCAATGGCAACCTGACCTCCCATGTCAGTTCCCCCAATTTATTTTCTGCCTTGTGGTCTGTGATCAATATAGAAAATTCAGCTTGTGTTCTTTCTGAGTCTCACTTGCTAGTTCCTGATTAATTTAGCTTCAATGACTCCATGGACTCCTCCATTACAAATTGAAAGTTTAACTTGAACCTGTCAGTCAAATATGATTAAAAAACCATCTGAGAAAAAAGCAATTTCTTACACGTTCTTTTAAGTCTTTTACTTGGCTAGTTTATAAACTGGAGAAAACTCTTAAAGAATTTTTTAAATGATCACCAAATTGCCTCCTTCCCAGGGCTGTTTCTGGTACTGTGTTTGTATTTCTATATGGATTTGGCTTTTTTTGATCTACCATCACCAGAAAAATGGGATTGTGGTATCTTTTCTAAGTAAACCCTAGTCCAGTTATATGTTTGGCATATATTGTTCATATTTGTGTAGTTCTGTGATAAAAGTGCTGTTGAGAATCTTATTGGTAGCCAGGGCAATGAGGGAGTACAAATTATTATCTACATTCAAAATATGAATATGTCTGCATATGATTAGAAAACATTACTGTAGACCATGTGTAGTAGTTCATGAGATATTCTCCATTAATTTAAATTGCTTTACATGGAAAGATTTTTGCTTGCACATATTAAGTCCAATTTCCCACAGGTTGATATTGTCATCGTTTTCCAGTGTAGATTTTAAATTGCACACTTACACTACTTTAACACCCTCTTTGTAAGAAAATAGGGAGGAAATTTAAAACCAGTACTTTGCCTTGAGCATTGAAATCTCTCAGTTGTCTAGATAATTTTTTGAAATAGTTTGAGGACTTTTTACAACCAAAGAGTTAATATTCCCCAGTAATAAGTTATTTGCTAGCTTTCGACTTTGTCTGGTTACAGGATCTTTTTATGTGTCCCATGTTCTGTGTGCCTTGGTGATGTCCACTCTTCTCCCTGTTCCGTGAATTTCCTGTCTGTTGGATCCTTAGAGTTTTACACTGGGTTTTTAGTTATTAGTTAAATGTGAACAACAGTTGTTCTTACTCTTTTTTCAATGTATATTTTTTAATTGAATATGTGTTTTCATACAAAACATCTTGACCATCTTTATACCCCCTCCCCCACCTGTACCCTAACTGGATTGTATGCATTCTATAATATATGTTAAGGCCTATCATGTCAAGTTAGTGTACCCAGATATCACTCCATATGAGTTTCATACACTGGATTCTAGTCAGCCCATGTAGAGTCTCTACCTCAAAGAAGACCAACACTTCCTCACTGGACAATAATCAGCTGTCACTAGTTCTAACCTAGGCTAAGGTTTGGGCCTGCTGCCCATATTCCCAGTTCTGTCCTGGGTTTTTGTCTGATTGAGTTTGGATGGCTCTTAAGCATGATGACACCATTGCTACAAGTTCAGTCATTCTAATTCTTTGAATAAGACAGGTTGAAAATTTATTTCTTGAATCAGTAATTACTGATACAGAGAACATTAGACTTGAAAGGTGACTTTTTTAAAAGTATAAATGTAAAATTGAATGAATAGGAACAAAATTTGGGACTATTTCGAACACAGTTTAGATAACATGTATCACTAACCAATTTCCACTGACATCTGTATTTTGCCTGCCCATGTTGCATTAAAGACTTCGTTGTTTCTGATTCATTCCATTATCTAATACTACTCAATCCATGTGAGCTGAGTAGTTGATGACAGATCAGTATGCACTTCTTAAGTTACCATGTGCACCATAATTGTATTAAGAACTTTAAAAGCCTGCAGGTTCATTTTCAAATAAGATTTTGTAGAGTGTAGGAAATATGTATGAATTTGGAAAAAAATCTCCCTAGTAGAGTTAAGGATAGAGAGTGTGGCAGCAAGAGTGGCATCCTCCCAAATTTCCCTTAATCCCAACCTTATCAACTTCCTAACTTTATCAGAAGTTACAGTTGGTTCTTGGGTTCCTGAAAGAGAATTCACACTAGGGAACAGACAGAACAAGCCAGTAATGAAAGTTTATTTCAGCAGATGAGAAAGTAGAAACAGAAAGTAAATCTTCCCCTCCAGCTTGGCAGGGGATGGAACCAAGGGATAATGACTGAGGGAAACAGCTGCCTCTAGTATCCAGACTTGCAGCCTTTGTTTACCATTTATCTTACACTGTCTGACTTCTGGGGCAGTCAGGTGGTGGTCCCTGAAACAGGTAGAAGCATTTTTAGAAACTCTGTAACCCACAGGTCAATTATAGTTAGGCGTAAGAATATACATAAAGATCTAACTACCCATAAACTTGATGGGTTTAGTACGGAAAAGGCAACAATGGTTGTGCACACTCCTCAGGGGGTGTTTTGTAGGATCTCAGAACCTGTTTTCCTTCTTACCGAATCATGTTGACTGTCTCATAGCCACATGAAAATCCTCATATCTACTTTCTCCAGTGTTCCCAACCTCCCCATTTTAACCCTAACATTGTTTTAACCATGATAGTAGAAATCTGCTGTTTTAATGGTCTGATTTATCTTCATAGTACTTTGCAAGTTGCTACCATGAAATTTTCCCAAATTACATCTTTAAATACATTCAGAAGCTTTGGCAGGTCTTTATCTGTAGGGGATGAAATTAGTAACTTTCAATGTTTCCTAAATTTACCCTTTTCTTTCCTCAATAGATGGTGTCCTATGGCAAATTATACTCAGTTATGATTGACATTGAAGATGAAACCAGTATACCTTTCATATTCTACCTAAACTCTGTTGTAGTTTATAGCTTTATGTTTTTTAAAAATTAGTGTGTTATTCTATAAACAGTCATTGCATGCTAAAGTATATATGTTGCATGTGCAGAATTTGTGAAAAAATAATTTTAAAATAGGAGCACATTATGTAAAAAATGGGATACTCGCAAAATGGCGTTGAACCTCTTTTATATTTTTCCCTGTTCATGCCCCTTTATCCCAGGGGTTGCAAGTGTTTAAATTTAACTTGAATCATGTTTTGTTTGCTTAAGTTTTATTTTGTAATCACTTAATGCTACACTCCTATTGTTTCATATTTTTTGATTTTCCTGAAAACTATATTGTACTCTTTTCTGCAGTGCATTTTTTCCTGTTTTCTTAAAAGATTTTGAGTGTTTCTAATTTTTAAAAATTTATTTATTTTTATTTTATGTGTATGAATGCTTTGCCTGCATGTGTGTAAGTGCAGCTGTGCTTACAGTGCCTACCGAGGCTAGAAGATGTTGACAGATCCTCTGGAACTGGACAGTTGTTAGCCACCATGTGGGTGCTGGGAACAAACCTGAGTCCTCTGTAAGAGCAGTCAGTGTTCTTAATCACTGAGCAATCTCTCTAGTTGCTGCAGTGTGTTTTTTCAGTTTAAGAGATTTTTAAGGATTTTATTGCATGGATGTGCAAAGTTGCATTTCAACCATTCTCTCTACCCCCTAGGTGTCTGTCAACCAAATCCACCATAGTTCCTACATCCCTTCCCTTGTTAAAGCACCTGCTTTGTTTATAGCTTTGCTGGTATTTTGAGAGCCGTAGTCATGTTTGTGCATAGCAAGCTGTGCACATGAGCAAGCTTGTCTTTCATGAGGGTGTCAGGAGACGAGCTGCTGCTGCAAGCTCTTGGGAGTGATTGGCACGTTGGCACATTATCATCTCCGTGACTTAGGTGCATCTCACACCGACGTTATGAAAACTGTTTCACTACATTACCAACACTTGACATTCTTTAACTTGTTTTATTACTTTGTACTAATGATGTAAATTGTGAGATTTTTTTTCAGTAGCATCTTATATCCTCCTCTTTGGCTTTCTCAGCTTTACATGAAAGATTTTTAATTTGACATTTCTTGTGAAATTAGAACCAAAAATTTAAAATATTTTGGTGGAAAATATGTAATATTCTTACATTTTAAATGTATTCTCACTGTGCATGTGCTTATAAGGTGAAATGAATGATTGCTTCATTAGTATTGCTGGATGAAATGCGATCTCTTGCTGTTCTCTTTTGTCCTCTGCATGCCTGGCCATAGTGACACATTATGTAGTATAGGCAGAGAGAGTTGGAAGAATAGGTAGATGTATGTAAAGTAGGGAAGGAGGGAGGTAGACTTTTGGAGATCTTCTGTTTGTGTGTTATGCAATGAGTCCAATATAAATTGCTCACTCTTCCATTTTGGAATTTCCCACATGACAACTGGGTAGGAGCAGTGACTACTGTGTTTGTGGGAAGATTAATTGAAATAATCCAGGCAAAGCATTCTAGCATACAATAAATGTCTGGCAAACATGAGTGATAGGTATCTTTCAACAGCTTGGAGAAATGGGACATACATGAAGAAAATAAAAATGCAGAATATTTTTGCTAAGTGCCAAAGTTAGATGAATGTATCATTGATAAGCAAGTCAGTATTCATATCACATGGCAAGGATTAGAAATATTAAATGATAAGCAGGGTGCAAAGGGAATCCTTCAAACTTGATAATCTGCAACTGTTCATTCTTGTCTCTTTACTACTTTTATTGAAAGACAGATGATGGGGAAATCCATGAAGGTAATTTTGGGAGAATGTGTATATAACAAAAAGAAATCAAGAGAGGAACTGTGGGCTCACAGGAAAGCCTGTCTCTCCAGGTACATACTTCCTTGAATGTGGACTGCTGCCAGGCTGAAGAGGGCTGAGTTTTGCTAACTGTGCACTTTCCTAGTTCTTAGCAACATTGTTCCCTGGAGTGGTAACCTTGTAGAAGCCAAGCTTCCATAATAGAATGTGCTGCATGACAGGTCATGCAGGTCCAGATTTTGTGTATGTGGTTCTGGAAGGCTGTCTGCCAGGTCATTCTGTCAGCTCGTCCTAGCAAACGGAGCCCACTTTCTGACAAATGCAATGTGGAAATGGGCCTCAATGCCTTTATGTTAAGATTTTACCAAAGGGCCTTTCACATTCTTTTTACCCTACTTACTTTACATCCTATCAAGACTCTCTCTGCCCATTCTTCCCTGCGTCCTAAAGCAGCAAAGTACTTGTCAATAAGCTCCAATGTAAAAACATGAGGAAATGACAGCCTGTGTTCAGCAAAGAACAACACTGTGTTTCCTGGGTACAGCTCTGTAGAGCAGTTGCCTAGCTGTTGTATTAATGCATAGGTTTTGTTTCCATTTCAGAAGGAACATAATCTTTTGAATAAATTAAAGGAGGCATATGGGTACTCCAGGATGTGGACATGTAGTAGCTGAAGTCCAAGTTTGCAAGGGCTGGAGACTACTCTGTTATCTGGGTGATGCTATACAGATAACAATGGTGCCTTCAACCTGAAATTCCTCCTTCAAAAATGGGAATAGTCCTAAAGCCTCCTTCATAAGTCTGTTGAGCTCAGTGGAGTGCACAAATAGTCAATAAGGGACAAGAAAGTCTATGATATTTTCCTCGAGTGCTTGAAAAGAAACATTTTTTGCAACAATATTCAGTCCTAAATACATTCAATAAATTTAATACTGAAGTTTTGAGCTAACAGATCTTCCCTGAAATAGCACATTAAAAATTTTGATCTCATTGTCAGCATTCAGCAAAGGCTCAATATACCATTATTTATGTTCAAGACCATCTATAGATGGCAAGAGAAAAACATCTTTCTACCTATTGAATGATTGCACAGCTTTATTTTACAATTATTAGGAAAAGACTATTTATATGCACCTTTGTAAGGGAAAATCAAGTATTTTTAATGCACCAAGAGTGATATAAGATTTATGAAGGAACAGAGCACTGCCCACTCAGGACAAACAATGGCTGTTCCTAATTGGTACAGCTGTGTCATGTACATCTGGACTAAATATCAGCATAGAATGTCAGGAAGACAGAGTTGGGTTTTGGCTGCAAATCCTCAGCAATTTTGTTTATTTAGGCTCCTAGTCCCAATAGAAATACCAGATTTGTTTTTTATATCTTTCCTTGAGTCTTGTGTAAAGGAAAAAATACTACCAGAAACCCAAATGTCCACACACCTTTTTATAATGAAATATATATGCTTTCAAAGTGCCCTTATGATAGTATTAGTCATTCAAATATACACGTTCCAATAATGTAAAGAGTGTCTAAAACAGACATTAAGCAAGACAGGATAAATAGGAATCCATCTTTGTGTTGTAACTTAAAAATATGCCTCAATGCACCCTTTGGCTAAGTAAAATAATAGGTCTTTGACCCTGCAAATAATTGGGCTCAGGAGGAATACACAGGGAGAGCATCTTAGCTAAAGTTCAGTGTTCCTGGCTTTCTTAGCTTGTTAAAAACCTTAATATCACAGCTTTCAAACTGTAAAATGAGTAGGTTATATGGCTAAAGTAAGGAGCATTCTTATTTGCTAGTATAAATGTTTATTAAACAATCATTAATCTGCATAAAACCATTTCAACTAAGTATCCATATCTCTTAGTTGATGTAAGAAACCTTGTTGTATAGGGTTGCTAGGAGTTTCAATCAGGACTTGTCTGATCAGATGGACCTCAAAATTCTGCTTCCTATATTTCCAAAAATCTCAGCTTTGGTTTTCTCCTTTCTATTTTTTTTCACGTGACCAACTCTCATTCTGTTTGCCAAACTGTCTTGTGTTATTTTAGAGAGTCTTTGCAGAGTTTATAGATTGTGGAAAAAGTGAAAATGAGTTGAATATGGAGGGATGAGTCATAGGTCGTTCATTGAACTAGGTTACATGTATGCCATAATTTTAGTTATCAACTTGATAACCCTGGAAAGAGGGAACCTCAGTTAAGGACTTTCTTCCATCAGATTGGTCTGTGGGCATATCTGTGGGGGCATTTTCTTAACTAGTGATTTTTATAGGAGGGTCCAGTCCATTGTGGCCAGGGCTACCCCTGGACAGGTGGGCCTGGGCTGTGTAAGAAAGCTGGCTGAGTAAGCAAGAGAAGCAAGTAAGTGGCCTGTGACCTTTGCTTCAGTTCCTTCTTCCAAGATCCTGATCTGAGTTTTGCCTTAGCGTCCGTCAATGACAGTCTGTGACCTATGAGCCCAATAAACATTTCCCTCTCCCATGTCCCATGTTGCAGTGTTTTGCTACAGCAACAGGAGTGTTCAAACTAGAAACCTCTCTCTTACTGTCTCCTCCCTTCAAAGTGTCCTCTGAATTCTGGGGTCTTAGAAGTTCTTCTAAGTCCATCTCCTTTGAAGAGCCAGACACCATTTTTCTTTTCTTTTCTTTTTCTTTCTTTCTTTCTTTTTTTTTTTTTTTGAGTTTTATCACTTTTTGTGAATACAACCATGAGGGAATACCTTTTCTTTTTCCTTTTTCATTTCACAGGAAATGCTTTTCTGTTACTGTGTCTCCTGCTGAGGCCTCTGTTGACTCTTGTCTGTGACTGCTGTGGAAAACATGCATGCACATTCAGAATCAATTCATTTGAGGGGCAACTTGAACTTATTCTCGCTGCCAGCTTCAGCATTACCAAGAACAAAGTGTCATGGTGATAGCAAAAGGGGCGAACAAAGCTCAAGTTAAACATGGTAAAATGCCATCATTTAGTCTTGTCAATGACCTACGGCTGGAATTCAGAAGCTTTATACTGTAATCCCATGTCCTGTGTCTGAGATTTTAGTTTCAAAGGACTTAGATGGCTCCACCCCTCCAACTTTGTTACCTGTAACATACATCTGTCTTGGCAATGCCACTTGCTGTACACAGCTTTCCTTGGCAGATGTCTCACAGCTATGACATCTCAAACACCTTGGGGTCTCCCAAGACAGCTTCATGCCCTGTCCTCTAATGGCTTCTTTGCTTCTCAGGGCCTTAATCTAGCAACTCCATCACTGGTACATGTTGCCTGGCCTCAGCAGCTCTCTCAAATCATGGAGGAAGAACGCATGGCCCCCTCACTCTTTCATCATTCATGCCTCCAAGGTTAGCACCACATGAATGAAGCTGCCAGGTTCCACTGCCAGCTTAGGATGGACTGTGGTCCTTTGAATCACATTTGCAGCAGCTTTTTCATGTGGTTTTCTAGAAGCAGATAACCCCTTGGGCTTTTTCATTTCACCAGTTGGGAGCTTAGCTGGGTGAATTCTTACCCTGAGGGCAACCTTCCCTTTGTTATGAGGTAGTTCATGGTTCCTGCTTATGTGGATGAAGTTCTGGCAGAATTACTTTGGGATTTTTTGTTTAATAATACAAATTCTGGGCCTGGTGCCTAGAAATTATGATTCAGTGGACCTAGGGATCTGTGTTTATATGTAGTTCCCCAGATGGTTCTAATCTGGAGCCAAGCGTGGCAACTACTGCCTGAAACCTAATGTTGATTAATTCAACACATATTGTTTTGAGTATTTTCTGTGGACCCAGATCATCATAGGATTTGGGGCATACAGCAGATGCACAAGAAAGTAACCAGGCAGAGCTTATCTTTGAGGAAGTTTCTATAATTTTTGACATTATTATTTATTGTTATTGTGTGTGTAATGTGTCTTTGGGGGACATGCCTGTACAAAGGCACCTGTGTGGATGTCAGAGGACAGTTTAGTGGAGTGATTTCTCTCCTTCCATCTTTATGTGGGGTCTGAGAATGAGAATGGAAACATGTCCTCAGGCTTATACAGTAAATGCTTTTGTATGCTGAGCCATCTCATGTAGTTCAGGAAAAATCTTAATAGATCATTGGTTGCTCCTTTTTTTTCCTTTGAAAGAAATTAGACATAGGTCTCAAACTCCTGGTCTGTATGCCACACCTTATTTACAGGTAGGCTTTCTTAAGTAAGCTGTATGATTAGTAAAATAATGTTTCCAATTTAGGGGGTATCAACAAGAGTTGCCTTAACTAAGAAGCAACTGACTCTTTGTTCCGGGTCGACAAGCTGGCAGCTCCTGAAGTCGCTGCCTGGCATTCATCGATAACTTACAGAATGATGCCTGCCTGGTTCTTCAGCTGCCAATTCTAGGAATATCAGGAAAAATGGAACGTCTACAAACTTCCACTTGTTATTCTTATTTTGAAATTTGAAGTCCCAGTGACAGGAACTTGTTGTTTCTTTAAAGTAAAATGCAGGTTCAAATGTCCAAGTAGTGGTCTGTTATAAGGGAGTCCAGAGAAGTAGCAGAAACAGCTTATGCTTTGAGCAAACTGGAAATCACAAAATCCATTCCCAGAAGCACAGTTGTCATAAAGATAACTATTTAGGCTCAATTCTAGATGCTGGATGTGGTTGTATGGTGCCATAATATGGTGGTCCCTGTGTAAATGTAGCCTGACTCATCATCCATTTCCACCAAGAATGGAACCCAAACTGTTCTGAGAGCTTGTTCCTTCAAATTTCTCCCAGAACTATGCTCCCTAACAAAGGCCTTGCTCTCTGTTTATTGAAAATGGTACATTTAGCATGAAAGTTGAGAGAAGGAAAGTAAGAATAGCTTTATGAGGGGATTATGTCCTTAGCGAACCTTATTGACCTAAACAACACACAGCCACAAACAGATGTCATCAATCTAATCCCACCTGTTGTTTGCCATGCAGATGGGATTATGCATTACTTTCAACACATACTTGCTGCTTGCATAGCTTAATATTTTTACAACTTGAACATACATCTATCTATCTATATATGCATTATTATGGATCAAGGGCAAGGAAAGGTTATGAGAGATTAGAGCTATATGCTTAGATTAGCTATATGTTTAGGAGCCCAAGGCCTAGTAAACTTGTTTATGTTATAAACAAGCTGAGATAGCATCCCAGAAATCATTTCTACAACTGAAGGAACTGCATGATATTCAGAGTTCAACCTTTACCTGCAAGTTTGCATGTAGCTTTTTCATAAATATAACACCAGTCTGCAAATCAGCCTTAGGATGTGTGGAAGTAAACCCATACTGATGATTGGTATTTGAACTAATATTCCAACTCTTAGTTCTCCCTTTCACTTTGCCTTAAGGTCCTCAAACTTTTCCTGCCTTCTGCGAATTTTGCACACGACACACATAGAATAACCTAATTGTTTCACAAGCTGGATTCAAGAGAGTATGCTCTTTGTTGCCAAAAGCAGACTGTAGATACAGATCTGAGGAAATCACTAAGAGCCTTGGGCACCCTCAAAGTTTCTGTTGTAATGTTGCTTCTTACACGATTACTGGTGGATGAATTAGAGCTAGCTCTTTGAGTAGGATATAAACAGTTCATTTTATTGTATTTGGACATTTCAGAGTTGGGAAGCTGTACTCTCCCTCACTATCACGTTTCTCCATGGACATTTTAATAAAGATTGCATTCTTATTATGCAGCATTGCATATTTCTCTGGAGCAACAGTGATCTTATCCTTTTCATTACTTTAGTTGGGAAAATGTCTTGCAGTTGGAAGTTTCAAGATGGCCTCCCTATGAGTGGTTGACATATTTTGTTTGGTTGACAAAAAGGTTTTAAAGTTAAGATTTTCAGTAATTTGCTGGCATTTAAAAACTGAAAACTGTCATAGAAAACTCTAGAAATGAAGGCTTCAGATAAAGTAGACTGCTCAGCAGCTGCTTGGGCTGCATTGAGTAGTCTGAGGCTAAGGTAGGGGTGTGTGTGTGTGTGTGTGTGTGTGTGTCTGTCTGTCTGTCTGTCTGTCTGTCTGTCTGTCTGTCTGTCTGTCTGTCTCTGTCTTTGTCATCCTTAGATTCTCTGCTACCTCTGGCATTATGGGTTCTACATTCCAGATCATTCCATAGGGGAAGTTCACTTTTCCCCTTCTTCCTTTCCCGTCCAGCTTCTTCTGAACCATTCCTTTTCCTTGGGAAGTTGGATTTGGGTCCCCTGTCTCTCCCCCATTCCTAGCTCACTCCCTGCCTTCCTGCCTCCCTCTTTCCTACCTCCCTCCAGCTGCAGTTGAGACTTCTGTATGAATACAAGCTGAGATCACAGTTTGCTCCAATTTAGATTTACACTTCTGTGTTGATAGAGTGAATGTTTTACACACCTAGATACAGCCCCTAATAGGTGAGAATTCTAAGCAGATAACTATTCATAGCCAAGATTAGCATTTCCAGAAGGTGTCAAAATCACTCCATTCACTGTGATAAAGCAACTTAAAAAAACACATTAAAGCTGAACAAGTACAAGATTTTTTTAATGATGTAAGCAGCTTAGAGGCAGTTCGTTATTCCCTTTAAAATGAGTTAGAGACCCATGCTTGAGTACACCCATTATTTAAGGTTTTATCTCTGGCTGTGGTGCCAATTACATTGAATTTCTTGGAAATCAGAGCAATAAGGAATGTAATTGAATACCAAGAACCTGCTTCCTACATAGTCACAATCTTAATTCTTGTAAACTATTTTCCTACCTACTTAACACTCATATTAAATACCAGCCAATATTGTATATGCACATTTAGACATATATGATATATATATATATATATACACATACATACAGCATATTTGACCATAAGTCATTTTTCCTCCTAGACTAGAAATTTTGAAATTCATTTGTGATGCACACTTATAATAATAGTACCTATCATATATATATGTGTGTGTGTGTATGTATTACTACTGACTATTATTTTATTCAGTGCATTGTAATAGCTTCTATTTTATTTTTTTTGCCCAAAAATAAATCTACAGAAAAACCCAAAAGCCACCTAAATGGGATAAAAGATGCAGTTTGAAAAACACTGACTTGGAATCTCAAGGTCAAGGAAGTCATTCTACTCAGAGTGAGAAGAGCAGAGATGGTTAAAGTGAGGTCATAAAGCACATGCTCAGAATCATCTATTAAAGTGAGACAGTTGTTTATATTTTCATTTTCTTTTACTAAAAATTAGAAAGAACATGTTTCATTTTAAACACATATACTATTTCATGATACTTATTTTATTGTAAATTTCTTTAAATACTAACAAATGAGCAGCTAAGATTTGCACATTTTTGTGTATGTAAATTATACCTACATTTAAAATATAACATAAGAACTAATAATATCTGCTTTGTGAGATGATGTGTTTATATATATAAAGCACTTAGACTCCGGCCCAACACTGATTTTAATATTTTCTATTTATTGTTGTCATCTGCCCAGAGTTCACTGTTCCATGAATTGTGCTTTGGATATGTAGGGGTGAAGAGATCCTGAAAAGTGTTGCATTAGATTCACATTGGATTCCTAGTGTTGTTAAATGTGTTTGAGTGCTTGGAGGGCCTGTGCTCGGAGCTGGCCACCTGAGCAGTGCAGGCTGTAGAAAGGGATGAGTAGGAGTGGAGTTGTTTGTTTTTAGAGCTCTTCCAAATGGAATGACTCCATAAAATCATACTGTGGCTTCTAAATTTAACCACAAACATAAAAATACAACCATAGGCTGTAGTACATGCTGATCTCCTGGCCCTGGCAAGGTATCAGCATTTCTTTGATGCCCTTCGAGATATTGATAAGGAGGCAGAGGCTCCCCTGGCAACCTCCTGAGACATGCCAACCTGAACATCTGAAAATGTCTCTATCTCCCAGTCTCTTTTTTGCTCTTGGCCACTAAATGACAATAAATAATCTTTCTTTCTTTCCTTTTTGAGCATCTCTCTCTCTCTCTCTCTCTTTCTCTCTCTCTCTCTCTCTCTCTCGCCCACTCTCCTCTCTCCTGTCTCCGCCCTCCCTCCCCCTTCTCTCTAGTATTTTGCTAGGGATAGAATACCACTAAGGTATAGCCCTAGCCCATTGGCAGTTTCTCCCTCGATTGCTACTCTTAGGCCCATGAATATCATTCTTTAGTTGTTCCCCATCACTCCTTTGAGGAATAAGACACTCTGCCACATGTGCTCTTGTGGCACATCTGCATGTGGTAGATCCTGGGCCATTCACAGTATTCCTTTCATGCCCTCTTCATTTGCTCACACTTTAAGTCCTGGGCTTCACAGGCTTTACATTCATTCATTGCATTCTGTCCTTTCCGTCAACTGTCTTCCACTGTCAGGAATCACTTCCTGCATTAGCTTTTGCCACTGGCTTAAATACCTGCCCTGATCTCCTTTACTGTTTCCTAGGAAACTCCTCCTTGAAGCCTCAGATGCCATGATCCCAGTACCTCTCTATACTGTCACCATTGCCTAAATATTGCTTGTAGTTCTTTTCTTTTTATTGTTTTTCATTTACAGATTTTTTTGTGTGTATTTCATATAGAACATCCCAAACAATCTTATTCATCTTTATACCTGCATATCAAATGGTATCCCCTCCCCGCACTGGAGCCCATATACTCTGTCAGCCCTGTTACTGTCCACTGTGTTATAAGTGCCCCCAGCCATTACCTACTACAAGTCTATCCTCTGAGTCTAATCAGCCTATCTAGATTTCCTTGTTTTAGGAAGATCAGCTCTTCCTCATCTAGGAGCAATCATTCACCAACATTCCTTTAGATAAGATTGGGGTCTGCTGTTCATTTTCCCATTTCTTTTTTCTTTTCTTTTTTTTCTTTGAAAGGTTTTCTTTTTTTTTTAAAGAAGCATTTCATTACAGCTTTAACATATTCAATAACACACATTCCAGAGCAAGGATACATCTCTTTCAAAAGTGGCTGTAAATTTTTAGGCTCACAGTTGAATTAATACAGTCATACAATATTGAACTCAGTATAAACCCTGTAAGACATAAAATTGAATGAGTTTTTACCCTTTAAAGAAGATCTCCATTTCATTTTAAGGTATGCTGTTTTCTACATTTTTAATGCTACTAACACATACATGTTTGGACATGTGTCTTCAATCTCTATATATCTGATTATTACTAGTCACAGTCGGTTACACTCGGATCCTTAGTACCTGAGTATGGATATAAAGCCATCAGGTAGATTTCACTGGTAAGGTTGATCACCCCTACTATCAAACATGAAATAATTTTTTAAATTTTTTGATAACTACATGATTATAAGAAGAATTTATTACAGCTTTAACATATTCAGTAACACACTCCAGAGCAAGAGTCAATCTCTTTCAAAAGCGGCTGTAAGTTTCTAGGTTCACAGTTGAATTAATACAGTCATACAATATTGAACTCAGTATAACCCCTGTAAGACATAAAATTGAATGAGTTTTTAACCTTTAAAAAAGATCTCCATTTTATTTTAGAATATATTGTTCCTAGCAGAAAGACTTATTGTGTTTGCTACTAACACTGAGATGTTGGCACATGCATCTCTAATTTGTATGTATCTGATTATTACTAGTCATAATCGGTTGCACTTGGATCCTTGGTGCCTGTGTATGTCTATAAAGTCATCAGGTAGATTTCAGTGGTAATGTTTATCACCTCTACTAATTAACATGATGTAAATTTCCATGCTTCCTCCTCAAATATAATACATCTTAAAAAATTTCTTGATTTATTTTGTCTGTGTCCGTGTATATTACACAGAACATCCCAAACCATCTTATTCAACTATCCACCCACTTCCCAGATGGCACTCTCCCATAGCCTACTTCCCCCCACTAGAGCCCTTATACTCTGATATCCCTGCTATTGTCTGCTGTATTGTCAGCACCCCCATCCATTCCCCACTACTTCTCCATCTGGTGAATCTAGTCAGCCTATCTAGAGGTCTTTGTTTTAGAAAGGCCAGCTGTTCCTCATCTAGCAGTAATCGGTTGTTAATATTCCTTTAAATAAGATTGGAGTCTGCTGTTCATTTTCCCAGTTCTATGCTGAGTTACTAGCTGGTAGTCACTTTGGCCACCCTGGCCAACAACTCAAAAGATGGTATCTCCTTGGTTGCTTGTTATGTAACCTTTAGCTATGCATATGGACTCTTAAAAATTATATTGGCCCTTTTAATCTTTGGTTATAATTTCCTTTTGGGTGTTTGAGGCCATACAGTTGGCCCAGATAAAACAATTTATTGTTATTCCTTAGGCCATTTGAGGATCTGTTCCTCAGTGGTCAGGGAGGAGCCCCTGGCTCCTTTCTTTTACCAGTTCCACGTATGTGAAATAAGTCAAAGGTCATGCTCGATCATGGTTTGCTTTGCTTGGAAGTATAGAGTAAATGATTCCTCTGTGTTGACCCTCCTCTTTGTAGACTGAACACTGGTTCAAGTCCATCTGGTGGGGTCTCCTCGTTCTCCTTGATCAAGAAGACAGGTGACCCACAACCATTATAGGACATTTTGAGAGATGCTCATATTACCCTGGAACTAATCGACCTAGGAGGTCAAGGAGCAAAAACGGTCCTTTATGTCCCTCTTACCAAATTAGTATAGGCCTCAAAGTATGTCTGTTAAACATCCAAGAAGGTTAGTTCCACCGGTCTGGTACTTTTAATTACTGTGTGTCATGTAGATAAATCTTGGACAAAGACAAATTCGTCTCAGATAAATCTTGCCTAGACATATATTTCTTGATCTGGTATGTACAATTTGTCAGCAGGTTGTTGGAATAATATGGTTCCCTCTGGTTTTTAAAACTAGCTAGGCATTATTTATCTCTCATGTTTTCTCACCCCTCCATCATGGTTTCTCCAATTAAGATGCCCCCATTTTCCCCTTTCTCCCTTAATGATACCATTCTCCTAGGGTCCCACCTCTCTTGAGCTCCTTCTTTCCCTTTATCCCCTAGGTTCCTTGTATACCCTTCCCTACCCCCTTCCTTTAAGCTAATGCAATTTTTTTTTTGTCTTTTTGAAGCAGGTCTCCCTGTAGCCCCAGCTGTCCTGGAACTCACTATGTAGAGCAGGTCGGCCTTGAACTCACAGAGATCTGCCTGCCTCCGCATCCCAAGTGCTCGGACTGCAGGTATGTGCCAACACGCCCAGCTAAACTAACCAAAATTTTATCCATATCTAACTTATTAAGGCCTGTTTCCTACTGTTCTTCTCTTTCAGGTTCTTTCTTTTCCTTTACCTCTCTGATTTCTTTCCATTATCCTGGTTCTTGTAGTTATGTCTGGATATATACTCACTTATCAGAGTCTGGTTCTAGGATTTACATATGAGGGAGAACATATGTCGATTTTTTAATTTTTTTTTCTGTGTTACTTAACTTAATATAACAGTTTCTAGTTCCATCCATTTACCTCCAAATTTCACAATTTCATCTTTCTTTACTGCTAGTAAAATGCCATCATATAAATGAACCACATTTTCATTATCCACTCATCAATTGACAGACACTTAGGTTGCTTTCATCTCTTAGCTAATTGTGAAAAGAGCAGCAACAAAGATGGATGTACAAGTCTCTCTGCAATAAGATGAGTTCAAGGAGTGATATAACTGCGTCAAATGGTAGGTTCATTTGTAGTTTTTTAAGAGTTCTCCACACTGCTTTCCATAGGGGTTGAACAAGTTTACAGCCCCACCAGCAGTGGATGAGTGTTCCTCTTTCCCCACATCCTCTCCAACATTTGCTATCATTTGTTCTCTTGATCTTAACCCCAGTATGACTGTGGTACGATGAAATCTTAAGTGGTTTTAATTTGCATTTCCCTAATTATTGGATGTTGAACATATTTTAAGATGCTTCATAGCCATCTTTACTTCATCTTTCGTGAACTTTCTGTTTAGCTCCTTATCCCATCTTTTAATTGGGTTACTTCTTGTCTTGATTCTCTGTTTCTTGAGTTTGTTATATAGTCTGGATATTAAACTTCTGTCAGATGTGTCATTGGTCAAGATTTTCTCCCACTCTCTGGGTTTTCTGTTCACTTTCCTTGTTCCTTTGATGTACAGAAGCTTTTTAGTTTAATGAGGTCCCATTTGTTAATTCTTTCCCTTGTTTCCTAAGCAATTGATGTCCAGTTTAGAAAATCCTTTCATACACCTATATCTTGTAGGTGTTTGCCAATGTTTTCTTCTAACAGTTTCACAGTTCCAGGCTTTACATTGATGTCTTTGATCCATTTGGAATTGACTTTTGTGCAAGGTGAAAGATAGGGGTTTAGCTCTTCTACAGGTGGAGATCCAGTTTTGCCAGCACCATTTGCTGAACATGCTGTCTTTCCTCAAGTGAATATTCTTGGCCCCTTTGTCAAATATCAGGTGCCTGAAATTGCATTTACTGATATTTGGGTCTTCAGTTTTGTTTCATTGGTCTATAGGTCTATTTCTGTGCCAGTACCATGTTGTTTTTATGACTATAGCTCTTTAATGTGTCTTAAAATCTGGTGTAGTAATCCCTGGCATTGCTCTAAGTTCTCAGGGTTGCTTTGGATACCCAAGGTCTTTTGTGCTTCCATATGAATCTTGTGATTTCTTAAATTTTTCATAATCTTTGCTTGAGTGGTCTAGTTCGTCCACTTTATCTTCCATTCTTGATACTCTGTTTTCCATTTCATTCATCCTATTGGTGAGGCTTTCTCCTGTCATTTCTAATTGGCTCACTGAATGTGTCACTTCCTTCTTCATTTCAGCCTGAAATATTCTTCAATATTTCTATCTCTTTTCTGAATTCATTCAGAAGATTATCCCTACCTTCCTTCAGTTCGTTGATTTCTTTGTGTGTTCTTTAAATTCACTGAATTCTTTTATCGTGTTTATAATTGTCTTTTGAGCTCCATGTCTTGCATTATCTCTAGGGGGTTCTCATTGTACTCCTCTAGAGGAGTACTGGTATTTGGTGGGGATATATATTTCGTTTTTTCATGTTCTTATTTTCCTCTGTTACTTTGACATGTGGATTTCTTTTGTAATTTCTGGTTCTTGTGAGAGACTCACGCCTTCCTTTCTCGAGTTTACATCTGCTTCTTTTTGTAAACTTTATGTGCCTTTGTGGCTTACTTGTTGGGCATGAAAAGCTGGTTGCTCTAAGCTTCAGGTTCTCTCTTTTGATTTTAATTCAAGTGTCCAAATTGTTTTCATCTTGCTGCTCAGGAGTTTCCAAAGAGGCTGATGTTGGATGAGGATCAGGTGCTCTCAGACTTTCTCCTAAGGTCCGGATCCCTCCAGGAAAGATGTTGGCTCCAGGAAGCTGATGGCTGTGATGCCTCACAATGCAAAGGGAGGTGAGGGTAAGAAGAGGCCTGAAGGCTCCTGGGGACAATAGGTAGGAAATGGGTTGGTTTGAATGTAAAGGATCAGGAAGCAGTGGGGATTCCAGGCTAAGTGGTCAGTCCAGTGGTCTGGGGTGCCAAAACAAGAAGGCTTCCTTTTGTAAACTTCATGTGTCTTTGTGGTTTACTTTTTGGGCATGAAAAGCTGGTTCCTCTAAGCTTCTGGTTCTCTCTTTTGATTTTATATTGGAGTGGCCAGATTGCTTTTGTCTTCAGGAGTTCCCACAGAGGCCCAAGTCAGATGAGGTTCAGATGCTCTCAGGCTTTCTCCTAAGGTCTGGATCCCTCCAGGAAAGATTTTGGCCTCAGGAATTTGGCATTTGTATCAGCCTGGGAACAGGGCCCAGGAAAGATGCTGGTCTAGAGCAGCTGGTAGACGTGCCACCTAGAGATATGAAGGGAGATGGGGTGGGAAGAGGACCCAAGGTCTCCTGGGGACTGTACTGAGGAACTGGGTTGGTCTAGATGCAAAGGATTAGGAAGCAGAAAGGTCAGCATTGGCATCCAGGAAAGAGGCTGTGGGTTGTGCAGCCCAGGGAAGCAGAGGGAGGTGAGGGCAGGGCCAGGCCCAGAGGGCTCCTGGTGATCCCAGAAGGAACTGGGTTGGTCTGGGTGCAAAGGATTAGGAAGCAGTGGTGGTTCCCCCGTGTCTGGGTGCCAAGACAAGGAATGGGTCAGGACCCAAGCTAGGAGGAAAGATGGGAAGGTGAATGAGGCTAGGGGCGGCAAGGTGTGGAGGGTACCCTCGACCTACCCCAGAGAGAGGCCTGTGGGTTGTGCAGGCCCAGGGGAGCAGAGCTCATTTTCCCATTTTTATGATGGGTTACTGTCTTGGACTCTCTTGAGCCACCCTGGCCAAGAACTCAAAGGAAGGTATCTCCTATCTGGCATTGTAACTTGTTATGTGGCCTTTAGTGATACATATGGACTCCTAATGAATTATACTGATCCTTTTATCTTTGGATATACTTTTCTTTTGGGAGTTTAAGACCATACAGTTGGCCCAGATTGACCAATTTATTTTTACTCTTAAGGTCGTTTGAGGATCTGTTCCTCAGGGGTCACATGGGCTTGGGAGGAGTCCCTGGCTCCTTTCTTTAACCAGTTCCATCTATGTGAAGTCAAAGGTCATGCTCAAACATGACTGGCTTCACTTGGAATCATGGAGGAAGACCCTTCTCTTTGTAGACTCGACACTGGTTCAGGTCCATCTGGTGGGGTCTCCATGGCCTCCTTGATCAAGAGGACAAGTGTTTCAGCACAGTTACAGAATATTTTGAGAGATGCTCATAGTGCCCTGGAGCTTGGTTGACCATGGAAGGCAAGGAGCAAAAACTGTCCTTTAAGTCCCTCTGACCAGATTAGTATAGGCCTCAAAGTATGGCGGTTAAACATCCAAGAAGGTTAGTTCCACTGATACTTTTAATTACCATGTGGTATGTAGATAAAGTTTGGGTGAAAAAAACAGATGTTCTCAGATAAACCTTGACTAGACATACATTATGTTCCTTGAGCTAGTTGTATGTATAATTTGTCAGTAGGTTGTTGGACTAATATGGTTCCCTCTGGTTTTCTAAAACTAGCTAGGCATTATTTATCTCATTGTCTAACCCTTCCACCATGGTTTCCCCATTTTTTCCATTTCTCCCTTAAGAATACCCTTCTCATATGGTGTCTCCTCTCTTGAGTGCCTTCTTGCTTGTAGTTCTTAGCTATAACTGTACATTGGAGCATCACAACTCATTGGATAGTACCTGGGTCACCCTTTTGTTCTGCCCCTCCCCCTATTGCTGTCAGAACATTCTTCTCTTGCCCCTGGATAAAACCCTTGTAGCCTCACCCTCTACTTTCTGTAATGCTTAGGCAATGGTAATACTATCAATAACATCAAAATAGCTCACCTCATGTAATGTCAAAACTTAGGACTTGGTATAAATTAGAACTAGCCTTCCTCTTAGGGCTGAGTTGCAGACAGTAGCTGCACATTTAGAGTATTTTGGCTTCTTGTCTTACTTAGTACACCAAATTAGCTGATTTCAGTTACCACAGTGTTTTTCAAGGGACAAGAAGGAAAGGGAGCAGCAGGTTTTGATCAGTCACTCTTTTAGTGACTGGGCATCATGGAAGTGTGGGCTTGCTGGAGTTGTGGGATGTCATTTTCTAACACTGGGCCTTTTAGGGGTCCTTTAGAATCCCTGAGTCCTAGGGATGATCCTTCAATTGCTTTAAAGATGTCGGGATGTACATGCCTGCCTGGCTTCCTCCTTTCTCAGCTCTCAGAAGTGCAGAGCCCCACTGATTTCCTGTGTCAGGCCTCCTCATGTCTTTTTTACTCAGGACGTGTGACATCCACAACCACAGGCTCTCACCTGTATATATCTGGAAGTGTCATGTCTTCCATTTCTCCACAAATTACAATCCTCTGTTCTGCCTCACCTCACTCTTATTGTGTGGTTTGAGACCATCTTGCCCTTACTGTTTTGCCACCCAGACTAGTTCTCTTCAAAGATGCCCTTTCTAAGACCTTCTCCCAATAGCCCTTGCATCTCTGATGGAAGTGAGCCTCAAGAACCACACAGATGGGTTTTTAGTGTCTCCTTGAGGATTTCTTTTATTTTTTAAATTTATTTTTTTGTGTATGAGAGTTTTGCCAGAATGCATGTAAGGGCATCATATGCATGCTGTACCTGTGGAGGCCAGAAGAGGTAGTCAGAGTTCCTGAAACAGGAGTTACAGCTATAGCTGCCATGTGGGTGCTGGGAACTGAACCTGGGTCCTCTGCAAGGGCAGCCACTGCTCTTCTGAACCATCTCTCCATTCCCTCCTGGGAAGATTTTCATCTTCCTTTAAGTTTTGGTTTGGTGTCTGTGTGATTTTGTTGTCTGTTACAAACCTATATTACATTCAGAATCTTTCACAGAAATAGTACAGTTGTGTCTGTGGGTTAGTGTGCCTCTTCAATGTGTTAGTGCTTTCAGGGCAAAGATGCACTAAGTTCTCTTATCTGTGTGTGTGTGTCTGACACAGTGTAGCTACTGAACGCATACAGGCTTTCTTACCAAGATCCCTTTTCATCTTCCAGGGTTGGCAAGGAAGGAATACAGAGGCCTGACTCAGTGTTCACATGGAGCGCCACTGTGCATGTCCTGGCTGAGAACTCCTCTCCACTCTCAATTTTGTTAGCATATTTTGATCTATGTATTAAACAGGAAGTGTCTATTGTCTTTTTAAAAATGTTTCTTGCCACATTTTCTACCACTGTGAACACTAATTTAATACTTTTTTTAAAACAAATTTGTGATGTTACAAAATTTTTATGGCAGAAGACTGGGAGATATTCTCAAGCAGTAAAGTCCAGAGTTTCCTAAAAACTTCTGAATAGCTATGGGAAACTATTAAAAAATGACATATAATTAAAAGTATTTAAATTCTATAAACAAATGTATGACATACATTTATAAAGAAGACCAAAACAAAGTTTAATCTATGAATTACTGTTTTCTCATTTTTAAAGCAAATTTTAGGAGACTATGAACATAGCTAGTTTGAGAAATTGTAAACCAAATCTCAGTGTATCAAGCTGAACTAGTGTAATAAAAAATTAACCAAGAATATATGTTACATTTGTTTTTAAAATATTTTATTTACTACATTTATTTTATGTGTATGGTGTATTTTGTACATATATGTAAGTTACCCATGGCATACAGTGCTCAAGGATATCAGAAGAGGCCATTGGATCCCTGGAACTGGAGGTATGGATGGTTGTTAGCTACCCTGTGGGTGCTGTGAACTGAACCTCGGTCATCTGCAAGAGCAGCCAGTGCTCTCAACTCTGAGTCATCTTCCCAGTCCCTATATGTTATATTTGCATTGGCGTTTTATTTCAAAATTTCATCATGGTTGGAACAATCAATGTATTTACAGTGTAAGAATATTTATTTTTATAGAAAAATTTATACTGAAGAACAATTAGCCTTGTGGCTTCTTGCCTCACTTAGCAAACTGGAGTAGCTGATTCTAGCAATCTAGTATTTTTCAAAGGAAGAGAAGAAACAGGAGCAGCAGGTTTTAATCAGTCCTTCCTATTTTAGTGACTGGGCATCATGGAAGTTTGGGCTTGCAGGAGGTATGGAATGTCATTTTTTTTTTTTTTTTTTTTTGTCACTGGTTGATTGTTACCACCAGTATTGCTTTCACTAGGTTTTAGGTGTCCTTCCCGGAGTAATTTGTACATATTTAAATGTATATGGATATGTATTTTTGTTTCTCTACAAAATGGTAATGATATACTTAGCTCATGCAGTTTTTGCAATGAGGTAGGTCTTTAAATATTTTTGACTGAATCTGAAATACAGTTGATGCATGGTTTTAAATTCATGCCTAGTGTGGAGAGAGTAGGTTATAATTCATGTGCTTAAAATCAAGCAGCAAAGTCATTGCAAACAGTCCTGCTATCTGCTTGGAACAGAGGAACTGAAACTTAATGCACTGTCGCTCCTTTGTCTTGTTTCAATGGCCAGCAATATAAATTCATATACTAAGCAAATATGTGAAATATTGGGTTATGGTCTAGTTTTCTAATGATCTTGTTTCAAGAGTCCTCCACTTGATGCCTCTTGTTTGAACAAATGTTGAAAGCACATATTTTCTTCTCTCTTTGTCTCTCTTGAGCAAGTTTATTAGCCCATCTCTGTCCTTGTTTCCTTCTCTGAAAAAATGAAGGTGACAATTGAATAATCACCATGGATTGCTGGGAAGATGGAGTGCATTAGTTCATGAAAAACTGTTAGAACCGTGCCTGGCACACGGCACTCCATGGAAATTGGTGATTATTACATTGCCTTTCAGTTTCCTTCCCAGGACTGTGAAAATTGCCTTTGCAGAAAAATACTTCTATCATATGCTACTAAGCTCTTTTTGCATTCTAAGTAAGTGCTGACATAGGAAAGGTATGGTCTTCCTCCTCATCATGGGAGGATGTTGGGAATACTTCCTCAATGGGTAACTGAAGCAAAAAGCCAAGCAACATTTATAATTAAGGAAATCGGTCTGTTGTACTCCTGATTGGGAAATTTTCAAGGGAAAGAATGTATCACGGAATTCATCATTTCATTTCTGTTCCTTCATTAAATGTAGTTAGACCCCCAACTCTAAGCCCCTTATTTGTGCCAAACTTCTTTCAAGGAAAAGAGGACATTTTTCAGTTCCAAATTGGGAGTGGGGCATGATTTGGCCATCTTGGCGACATATTAGTGCTATTCTTTCAGGGGATGAAGATTCACTTTGGGACTCTTGAGACTTCATTGAAAGATAGATTTACACTAACCAGAAGTCATGTCCTGAAGCATGCTCCTATGGTCTTGGTCATATGTCAAGTGGAAATCATCCACCTTGTTGGAGCAGCACGCCCTGGAAATGGCCAGCTAAGTTTGAGGACTGAAGCAAAATAGCAACATTGAAATAAAACCTCCTTGCATTTCACATAGGAGGTCTTGTCATTGTGGCTTTTATTTTGAAGCAGGTCTTAGATTGGCATGAGTTGATAGCTGTCTTCTCCCTGCACCTTCACTTGAAAGAAACTAGTGGAACCAATTGAAAAATAGATTTGTAGTTTTCCCTCTGACATTGCATCATTGATAATGTCTTGCCAAAGAAGATCTCTTTAAATTGAAGACAAAATGAAAAAGGCTCTGAAATAAACTCATGGCAGTTCAATATTCTGGCAATAAACATATTTTGAATGGACCCATCTATTACAGTGTTACACACAGAGAGAACACTGGTTATCTTTGCTACTTTTTGTGTATGCTGATTGCTAGAAGACCAGAGGTAAAAACTAAGAGGATGTTAGCAATGACATGACTCACTGCATGTTAAAACAATTTGTAATTTAACTTCATTGTGGCATCTTTCAATAGTAGCCTCCTCAGTAATGTTTGTTATTTTTCTTTACATTAAATTAAAAAAATATTCACCTCTATTTTATGAGTATGAGTGCTTTGCCTGCATATAGGTAAGTGCACCAGTCTGTGAAATGCCCACAGGAACCAAGGGATCGTGAAATCCCTTGGAATTGTCATTCCTGATGGTTGTTAGCTACAATGTGGTGGATGGGAATGGAACCTCGGTCCTCTGCAAGAGCGCCAGGTGTTCCCAACCATTGCGCTATCTCATCAGTTCCTTGTTTGTTTTTTTAAACAGGAATTTCTTTTAATAATAATTTACATAATTTAGTCTTATTCCAATTTTATAAAGTTTACAGTAATTTTTGTTTTAGATCTTCTTTCATAGTTTCTATTAATTTATAGGTGAAAAAGAGAAATGAATCTCTGAATATGGAGAAACATGTATACATAAATGCACACATTGATGCCCACCTAAAATAAAGTCAGTATGATAAATTCTGTAAACAAAAGTTAGCCAAGATGCATTTGTATGGAGGCAAGAAAGCCTATAGATTTGGCTGGTGTTGACGAACCAATTCTGAACTATGAAGGTGATAGATCACACTTTTTGCAGATACAGTCTAGTATATGAAAGAAGCTATAGTTTTAAAAATAACTATCATCCACAGTGTTGAGACTGACAACAAACAGGTCAGACCATGGAGGCTGAACTGCTGAAGTATCTACCAGGGCAGGAGATGATTTTCAGGTGGCATTTGTCTTAGTTCCAGTCTATGATGCTATAAACATAGAACTACTGGTATCAAAGATCACATCAAATGGGGCACATTATGATTTCCTTCTCCTCGCTGAACATTTCCAAACTGCAGGGATTGAATGCAGTGGTAAGGAACCTTGGACACAGAGCCTAGAGTTTATATGTGCTTACCAACAAGACTGGTCTTAGCAGGAAGGAGGCAGACAGTATGCAGAATGGGTAAAGTCCATTTCTGGGGTATGTGCAGATTGCACATGAAACAATGAATAATGATGGTGGTGGTTATAAATCAAAGCTAAGTGAGTAAAGCAGGCCTGCTTTTCATTCAGGCATGACTTTTATTTTCATTGATTTTATTTTATGTGTATGTGTATTTTGCCTGTGAGTATGTAACTGTACCATGTTGTATAATGCCTGTGGAGTCCAGAAGGGGTGTTGGTTCCCCTGGAACTGGAGTTACAAATGGTTGTTAGCTGCAATGTGGATGCTGGAAACTGAACCCAGGTTCTCTGCATGAGCACCCAGTGCTCTTAACCACTGAGACGTTCCTTCAGCTTTCACTGTTTTTTTTTTTTTTTTGTCTCTTTGAAGAAAGTGAAGTCATTGATAATTGATTCTGATGACACTGTGCATGAGTACCATAAGTATTAACTAATATGCTTTCCAGAAGATCCTCAGTACAGTTGTCATAGGAATCAGTCTTTCACAGATTAATAGTGACATATTTTACTATAACAAATGCCTTAAGCTTATTCAAAGTTGTGTGAGTGTGTGTGTGTATGCATGTGTGTACATATATGTAAGGGGGGAGAGCAAGAGAGAGACAGACAGACAGAGAGACAGAGAGACAGTGAAACAAAGAGATGGGAGTTGAGGATAGCAAATATTCATGGATTTGAACTTGAAATATCAAAGTTGGAGGTGACGTTTTGTGAATGTGAGAGCTGCTGATGGAAGTGATTCTTTTGCACAAAATTGCTCTTGATTTTTTTCTTTGTGAATGAACATATTAGATATTTGTTACTGTGATTAAAAAAGAAGCCATGTTATCCCCACTCCCAAAGTTTCCTCATATAGAGGCTGAACTCAGAGCATTTGCTAAGACAGCGTTCAGAGTTGTCTGTGCACATCTGAAATGGTAAATACATATCAATATTTCATGATCTTCTTCTTAGCAGCAGTTTTGTAACGTGTATGACAAAAGCCACAATGGTTTCTGCTTCCTTTAAGCTCAGCCAGGAACAACTATTTTGAACATCTTTGTTTGAGTCCAAAGTCCAGCATTTTTTAGCCAAGCTGACAATAAGAATTACATCTGTCAAAATGTACTAAATGTTGGGACTATTTAAAGACTGCCATGGACAACGTGTTGTGAGTACATCAAGCTTCAGTGCTCTGATGTAAATATCTATTAGCATGGAAAATTTTACAGGGTATCTCATTTTCTTTTTCCCTTCAATTTAAAGCATTCTTATGAATAGTAGAATATTCTTATTGTAGCAGATGACATATTTATTTGTATTTTTCTTGCCTCAGTATTTTCTTTTGTATTTATTTGAGCTTTGTGATTTCAGAGGTAGGAAGAGCTATGATATATCCCTCCTTTCCATGACAATATGTGGCAGTTCTGCAAAGTCAAGATGTGATTCATATTAATTGCCTTCAGTATTTATAGTCAATGCCCAACTTTAACAACGATGTCTGTCATAAGGAACTCAATTAAAAATAGTCTTCCAGAATGACATAAAGCTTCAAACTCCATATAGTACATATGTGTCTATACTAGGGACATTAAAGAATATAGATATTAATCTGTCTTTCCTCTTATTAATAGATTTTGTATAATGCATAGTTTTTGATTACTGTGAATTTGTACACAAGAGTAAAATTGAAATGTTGAAAACTCTTCTTAAAAAATATTTATTATTTTTATCTTATGTATATGCATGTATTGTCTGCATGTAGGTGAGTGCACCTGTGTTGTGCAATGCCCATGAAGGACAGAAGAGGCTGTTGAATTCCCTGGAACTGGAGCTATGGACAGTTGCTAGCTGCCATGTGGGTGCTGGGATTTGAACCCGGGTCTTCTGCAAGAACAATCAGTGCTCTTAACCGTTGAGCAATCTCTCCTGCCCCCCAAACTCTATTTTTAACATTTGAAGATAAGAATAGCTCATAACATTTATACTTTGAGTGTTTGTTGAAAATTTAAATATAATGTTCCCTGATAAACTACAGCCTTTATACTAAGACTGCGATTTTCAGCTGGGCCTGTGTTTCATACGTCTGTCAACTCACTACCTACCCTCTCAACACAGGCACTTAAATTATATCTCAGTACTATTCTTTCTGTTCCTGCAGTAAATTATGAACCCTAAAACCACAGGGCCACTGTGCATTCTATACTCTTGTGCCTAGAAACGATTGCCCAAACATTTAACCAGCAGTAGGGCAATTACCAGATATGCTATTGTGATTTTCATTCTAATAATTTTCTCTTATCTTGGTTTTAAGCATTCATAACAATTTATATTTCTATATAGTATGAGAATGCAAACCCCCACATGTGTTCTGTATGACTCAGAGCAAAGTTTCAATAACTTGTATTATTCTTTACATTGGTGGTGGTGGTGGTGGTTATGATGATGTTGATGTTGATGATGATGATGATGATGCAGTGTTATTGCAGGATTCTTTGCTAGAGTTTTCAGTTGGTTATCCCCCACAAACCACTGACTACCAATTCCTTTAAAGTCTGTTACTCACTGTTACTAAACTTTCTAGGTTTGATTTAGTATATAAACTAGATAAGGTAACATTCTTCAGGGAGGAAGTAATCAGTTCAGTCCCCATGCTCCTGGAGCCTTCCAATGGTTAAATCTTACCCATTGTTCCTGTACTTTGTTGTAGGTTTTCATTGTTGTCTATCAGGCTTCCCGTGGACTTGCACGGTCAGTGGTATTATATTTTATTTAAAGGGAAAATATTCTTATTTTCCTGTTTTGACCTATCAGTCTATGCATGTATATGTTTATGGCTGCCTTCTCTTGATTTTTGGACCAGAGTCTCTTTGCATGAATGCTGAGCAGGAAATTATGATTCATATATTTAATGTAAGTCAAATTATTCTAGTTATCATTTAAATTAGTAATTGAAAATAACTGGAGATATAAGATGGATTACTGATCGAAAGAAAGGATGTCTAGATAGCTGTGAATCTTTGGTGCAAGAGGGGAATATCAATCACTGGATGGTCTTGAGCAATATGATGATTGGCTGTGGTAAATTTGACTCCTTCTTTTGTATACTTAAAGTGCCTGGTACCTCTAATGCACTGAAAACTGATCCTATTGAAAATAGCATTCTAAAGTCAGTTTCATATACAGTGTAGTACATACACACTTCCCTTCTATGTCCACCATATGCATTTCTTTCTCAGGCCTTGTGTTGACAAGAGGTTAAAAGCAATGAGTAACAATCCTCTGGTGCAGCTCCTTATAACCACAATGGGGTGGATATGTAAATACCTTCTGTCCTTTTTCCTTTGGTAAGGATGACTTTTGGATGCCATTGTGGCACGTCTTCTTCATCGGCTGGATTCCCAGGATCCTCTAAATTTGTTACTCAGTAGCTGGTGGTGGGTTCTGCCATTTCTGGATTGTTTTGAATTTTACTTTCCAAGTAGACAACTAGCTCTTGAGTTCATTTTGTGGTGTTTTATTAAGAATATCCAAACCAGGACATCTGAGACATCTGTAATTTGTATTAATGAGTGTAGTCAGAAGGAGGTTTAAGATCACATGATTGTCCAGTTTTCCAAACTGGAGTTCTGGGAATCATTGTTCTCAGTTGCATTTCTGCCTGAGCAAGATTCCCAGATACACACAAGATTAGTATTTGCAACTCCTGGTATCTTGGTTACAATTCCATCTATTCCCATCGAAGACCTTTTACTAGATTGTGAGTAGATATTACTATAGGAATAACTGGCTTAATAGATCAGGTACACACAGAGAGTTGTAGTATTTCCTGTCTTGAAATTATTAATATTTAGGACACAATATCTAATTAGTTATGCTGCATGTCTCAACTGATTGCTGAGAGTCACTATACAAAGGGCTTTGTTTTACTATTTCAGGGAAAACTGAAACAGCTCATCCAGGGACAGCAAAATCATGTAATTGTACACCGCTTTGGTCAAGTGGCAGACTTTAAAGTCATTAGTATTCCTGTGTGGAACCAGCTGAATTTCTGTTGTTTGGAGAGAGTTATCTGATACTAGATGTGGGTATCTCACTTATGTAATCACTAACCAGGCATCTTAACCAGTTTAAAGAACTCAGAATGACACAGGACTTTCACATAATTACTTCTCCACAAACGAAATTTCATTTCGGAAGATTCAAGGAAGCCAAAATATGGGTTCATTTGCAAGGTTCTCAGACTGAATAATTTGTGCAATTAGCATTTGTCTTATGTTCTATGTGATGTATGTAACAGGGAAGTTTCTGAGTTGTCTTTGACAAAAAAGGTTTAAGATGGATATTGATATTACTATGTATTAGTTTTTATGCCTTATTAAGAATTCAGACATTAGGAAACCCTTACTTCAATATATCTGCTTATCTGACTCTTAGTTTTACTAAATTGTGATCACTAGAGAAAATGAGAGAAATCTGAGTTCAGGTTAATATTTTATTTGTTGCAATTATCTAGCAAAATTTTAATATTTAATGTGTTAATAGTTAATATTTTAGTGTTGGTGACTTTAAAAGATTTTATGAAGCTGCTTCCATCTTCCTACCAGTTACATAAAATGTTTTTTAAGTGTCTACATTTCAGGGATCCTCTGTTTTTTATAACAAGAAGAAATTTGTTTTATCTGAGGCTGTGATGTCTGTGAATGATACTCAATTTAAAGAAAAGAAGAAAATCTCTTTTATAAAGGTTTTTAAAAGTCTAAGTTCTTTGTACATCTATTTTGCAGATTAAAGGATTTACTTGAAGACAAAGCATTCTATTCATCAGAGACTGGACAAGAGTTACTCTTGCTTTTGGCAATTAAAGATGATGTTGTCATGGAAACAGTTGATCCTGCTTTCATTCATTGGCTGCCTAGCAGGTAACAATAAACTTGTGTTTTCTAAGAACTATTCTGGAGTCCTATGCTTAAATACTTTGGTTTGTTTTTGACACAGGATTTTTATGTAGCCCAGGTTGGCCAAAAACTCACCACGTAGCTGGGGCTGTCCTTGAGTTGCTGAACTGCCTACCTCCACCTCAAAGTGCTAGGATTACGGGCATGATTGTGACTCTCTGCCATGTTTAAATCATTTCTAAATTCTGAAGTAAAGTGACAAGAGCAAACAGAGCATTTTTTTCTCAGAAAGAAAATTCACCTTATTACTCTGATAATTAGATTCTCGTTGCTTTTTACTTAATTTTTACAAGTCATTTCATTCCAACAGAAAATTTAAAGATGCTTAATATTAAAGATATACTTCTGAATTTAGCTTGTGTTCCAATACAGCAGCTAAAATGAGAATCTCATTTCATGGACATTTTTTTCAAAAGAAGCTGAAAATGGAAAGCCCCACTGTGTAAGGGGGATACTATATTTTAAAGTTTGCCCCTACTTTCTTATCAAATATTAAAGATAGCATTGAACCTCTTCTAGCAGGAATCAGTGGCCAATATTCCTTTAGATAAGATTGGGGTCTGCTGTTCATTTTCTCAGTTCTATGCTGGGTTACTGACTGGGAGTCTCTTGGGCCACCTTGGCCAACAACTCGTAGGAAGGTATCTCCTCTTTGGCGTTGTTTCTTGTTATGTAGCTTTTAGCTATACACATGTATTCTTAAAGAATATATTGATTCCTTTAATCTTTGGTTATACCTTCATTTTGGGTGTTTAAGACCATACATTTAGCTCAGATGAACCAATTAATTTTGTTCTTAGGGTCGTTTGAGGATCTGTTCCTCGGGGTCACATGGGCTTGGGAGGAGCTCCTGACTCCTTTCTTTTACTTGTTCCGTCTATGTGAAGATAAGTAAAGAACCTGCTCGACTGTGGCTGGCTTCACTTGGAATCATGGAGGAAATGTTTGATCTGTGTTGACCCTCCTCTTTGTAGACTGTACACTGGTTCAAGTCCATCTGGTGGGGTCTCTATGGCCTCCTTGATCAAGAGGACAGGTGACTCAGCACAGTTACAGGACATTTTGAGAGAAGCTCATAGTCCCATGGAGCTTAGTCAACCTAGGAGCAAAAACTGTCCTTCAAGTCCTTCTGACCAAATTAGTATAGGCCTCAAAGTATGGCTGTTAGACATCCAAGAAGGTTAGTTCCACCAGTCTGGTACCTTTAATTACCATGTGCCATGTAGATAAATCTTGGGCAAAGACCAAATGTTCTCAGATAAACCTTGCCTAGACATGTATTATATTCCTTGAGCTAGTTGTATGTATAATTTATCAGTAGGTTGTTTGATTAATATGGTTCCCTCTGGATTTTTAAAAAACTATAGAGGCATTATTTATCTCTTGCATTGTCTATCTTTCCACCATGGTTTCCTCATTTAAAGTGCTCCCATTTTTTCCTTAATAATAGCCTTCTCCTATGGTCCCACCTCTATTAAGTTCCCTCATTCCCTTTATCCCCATGGTTTGTTGTATAACCCTCCTTCCCCCCTCCCCTTAAAATAACCCAATTTTTATCCAATCTGCCTTATTAATGCCTGTTTCCTACTGTTCTTTTCTTTCAGATTCTTTCTTTACCTTTACCTCCCTGGTTCCTTTTCATTATCCTGGTTACTATAGTTATGTCTGGATACATACTCACTTATCAGGATTTGGTGCTAGGCTCCATATATGAGGGAGAACATACGTCGTTTTTTGTTTTGTTTTGTTTTGTTTTCCCCCGAGTCTGTGTTACCTCACTTAGTATAACAGTTTCTAGTTCCATTCATTTACCTGCAAATTTCATGATTTAATCTTTCTTTACTGCTTAATAAAACTCCATTGTATAAATGAGCCACATTTTCATTATCCACTTGTCAGTTGAGGGACACTTAGGTTGCTTCCATCTCTTAGCTATTGTGAAAAGAGCAGCAACAAACATGGATGTACAAGTGTGTCTGCATTAGGATGAGTTCTTTGGGTATATGCCAAGGAGTGGTATAACTGGGTCAAATGGTAGGTGTTAAGAGTTCTCCACACTGCTTTCCATAGGGTTGAACAAGTTTGCAATCCCACCAGCAGTGGATGAGGGTTCCCCTTTCCCTACATCATCTCCAACATTTGGTATCATTTTTTCTCTTGATCTTAGCCTTTCTGACTGGGATAAGATGAAATCTTAATGTGGTTTTAATTTGTGTTTCCCTAATTACTAATGATATTGAACACCTTTTAAGATGCTTCTTAGCCATTTTTATTTTGAGAACTCACTGTTAGTTGGATTACTTCCTTTCTTGATTCTTTGTTTTTTTTTTTTTTTTTTTTTTTTTTGAGTTCGTTATATAGTCTGGATGTTAAACCTCTGTTAGATGTGTTGCTGGTGAAGATTTTATCCCATTCTGTGTGTTTTCTCTTCACGTCCTTGGTTGCTTCTTTGATGTACAGAAGCTTTTTAGTTTAATGAAGTCCCATTTGTTGATTCTTGACCTTGTTTCCTGAGCAATTGGTGTCTGCTTTAGAAAATGCTTTCCCACACCTGTATCATGTAGGGTATTTCCAATGTTTTCTTCTAACAGTTTCAGTTTCAGGCTTCACATTGAGGTATTTGATCCATTTGGCGTTGACTTTTGTGCAGGGTGAAAGATGAGGTTTTAGTTTTATTCTACAGGTGGAGATCCAGTTTTGCCAGCACCATTTGCTGAATTTTCTTGGCCCCTTTGTCAAATATCAGGTAGCTGAAATTGCATGTACTCATGTTTGGGTCTTCAATTTTCTTCCTTTTATCTAAGGGTCTATTTTTGTTCCAGTACCAAGTTTTTATGACTATAGCTCTGTAATACAGTTTAAACTCTGGTATAGTAATCCCTCAGCATTGCTTTTAGTGCTCAGGGTTGCTTTGGCTATCTGAGGTCTTTTGTGATTCCATACAAATGTTAGGATTTTTTTCCAAATCTGTGAATAATGTCATGGGGATTTTGATTGGCATTGCATTGAGTCTATAAATGGCTTTTGGTAGGATGGTCATTTTCAAAATATTATTTCTTCCAGTCCATGAGCATGGGAGGCCATTCCATCTCCTGAAGTCTTCCTCAATCTCTTTCTTTAAAGATTTAAAAATTTCATTGTAGAGCTCTTCAATGTCTTTGGTCAGGTTTATTTCGAGATACTCTATGTTTTTTGCAGTTACTATTTTTTATTTTGGCAGCCATTGGGAAGGGGAGTGTTTCCATGTACTCTTTCTCTGATTGCTTGTTATTGGTATAAAGAATGGCCTACAGACTTTTATAAATTACTTTTTAACCTGCCACTTTATTGAATGTGTTAATAATTTCTAGGAGTTTTCTGGTAGAATGTTTGGCATCTCTTAGGTATAATATATCATCTTCAAAAGTGATAATTTGATCTCGTCTTTTCCAATTTTTGCTCCTTTAATTACCTTCTCTTATCTTACTGCTCTTGCAAGAGTTTCAAGCACTGTGTTAAAAAAAGAGTGGGGATAGTGGACAGCCTTGTCTGTTTCCTGATTTTAATGGGAATGCTTCCAGTTTTTCTCCATTTGGAATGATGTGTATAATATATCATCTTCAAAAGTGATAATTTGATCTCGTCTTTTCCAATTTTTGCTCCTTTAATTACCTTCTCTTATCTTACTGCTCTTGCAAGAGTTTCAAGCACTGTGTTAAAAAAAGAGTGGGGATAGTGGACAGCCTTGTCTGTTTCCTGATTTTAATGGGAATGCTTCCAGTTTTTCTCCATTTGGAATGATGTTGGCTGTGGGTTTACTGTATATGGCTTTAATTATGTTGAGATATGATCCTTCCAGTCCCAATTCCCTCTAGGACTTTGAACATAAATGTATGTTGAATTTTGTCAAAGTCCTTCTCTGCATCTATTAAGTTGACCATGTGCTTCTTGTCTTTGAGCCCATTTATATGATTTATGATGTTTATTGACTTATGTATTTTGAACCATCCCTGCATCTCTTGAATAAAGCAGACTTGATCATGGTGAATGACCTTTTTGATGTGTGTCTGTATGCGGCTTGCAAGTATCTTGTTGAGAATTTTTGCATCTATGTTCATTAAGGATATGGGTCTATAGTTTTCTTTTTGGTTGTGTCTTTATCTGGCTTTGGTATTAGATTGATGTTGGCTTCATAGAAGGGATTTGGAAGTTCTCCCTCATTTATATCTTTTTGAATATATTAAACAGTATTGGATATAGATCTTCTTTAAATGTCTGGTAGAATTCTGCTGTAAATCCATCTGGTCCTGGGGCTTTTTTAGTCAGGAGGTGTTGTATTACCCTTTCAATTTCCTTATGTGTTATGGGTCTGTTTAGGCTGTTGATCTCTTCTTGGTTTACTTTTGGTGGTTCCCATGCTTTTAGATACCTGTCCATTTCTTTTAGTTTTTCAAATTTCATAGTGTATAGGTTTTTAAAGTATTCCCTTATAATTTTCCTGATCTTTTTGGTGTCTGTTGTGATGTTTCCCCTTTCATCTCTGATTTTATTGATTTGGAGGTTCTCTTTCTTTCTTTTGGTTAATGGGCTAGTGTTCTACTCTAGCCAGGCTAGATAGGCTGATGAGATTCAGCGGATGGACAAGCACTGGAGAATGGCTGGGGGCTTGGACAACACAGTGAACAGTAACAGGGATTACATAGTTTATGTGCTCCAGTGGGCAGGGGGAAGACTATAGGACGGTGCCATTTGGGAAGTGGGTATTTAGATGAATAAGATTGTTTCAGATGTTCTTTATGAAATACACACAAAAAATCAAATTAAAAATAAGTTATATTTGAGGAAGAAGCATAAAAATTTGCTACATGTTAATTAGTAGAGGTGAAACACATTACCATTGAAATTTACCCGATGACTTTTTATCCATGCTCAGGTGCCAGGGATCTGAGTGTAACTGACTGTGACTGGCATTAATCATATACATAGAGATTAAAGACACATGTGCAAACATCTAAGCATTAGTAGCATTAAAAATGAGTCTTTCTATAGGAAACAGCATATTTTGAAATAAAATAGAGATCTTTTTTAAAGGTTAAAAACTCATTCAATTGTATGTCTTAGAGGGTGTGTACTGAATTCAATATTGTATAATTGTATGAATTCAACTGTGACCCTAAAAATTACAGCAACTTTTGAAAGAGATATATCATTGCTCTGGAAATTGGTATTGAATATGTTAAAGCTGTAATGAAATTCTTCTTCTAGTCATGTAGTTATTAAAGAAGCAAAAAAAAAATCAGGGAACTATGTTTCTTAAAGAATAATCTGAATAACATTAAAAATAAATATTATACAGGGATAAATAATAGTTTAGTCATGGTAACCTAATATCCCAACTAACATTAAGAAAAAAACTTTTAAGAACATTTCTCGCCTGCTACAATATTTTTAAA
This sequence comes from Nannospalax galili, assembly GCF_000622305.1. Classification (NCBI taxonomy): domain Eukaryota; kingdom Metazoa; phylum Chordata; class Mammalia; order Rodentia; family Spalacidae; genus Nannospalax; species Nannospalax galili. The sequence goes on from NW_008336930.1 coordinate 843,426, forward strand.
AATTAACCAACAAAATACTATATATTATATGACAAATGTAATAATTGTATTTATTTTTATTTTATATGTATGCATGTCTTACTTGCCGGTATGTAAATACACCATATGCAGGACTTGTGCCTGCCAGACCAGAAGATGCCATTGCATCAAGTTCAGGTGGGTGTTAGCCACCATGTGGGTGCTGAAATTGATCCTTGGTCCTGTGGAACAGCAGCAAGTACTCTTAACTGCTGAGGCATCTCTCCAGACCCCAGATTTTAAAAAGAAAATCTTTTTTTGTTACAAACGGTCTCAACTATAATAAATACACTAATGCAATGAACAGGCACATGTAGTCTGTTTGGACATAGCCACTGTAGCATCTGACTGTGTCGTTCTATTTGTTGGTGTCTAATCATTCTTCCTTTGCTCTTTGCTCTATTTACTTTCACAGACCCATTTGAATGCATATTACAGAAATAATTTTTCACATCCAAGAAATTTAGCACTTATTCACCTCAGACCAATGAATATGTTTTCCTTATTGGGACTTGAGAAAGCTAAAAAAAGCATAACTTGCTGATTTCTTTTTCTGATAAGAATGAAGAAAATTGGAATGTACTGTAAAAATACCATATATATAAATACACACACACATATATATATAGATATATACATATTATCTATCTATATATATGTGTGTGTGTATAAAAATCTGGGCTCTTGTGTCAAATTTCAAATGTTTTTCAGATATTTAAATGATAACATGCAAAAATTCATAAGCAATCTTGTATTATAGGTTGAAAGTTGTAATTTTTAAAATGTTTTTTTTCAATTTTTATAGATTTTTACTAAAATGCTTAATTGCATTTCTAAGCATTTGCTTTGCTGCTAATCTAGTATTTAGAGGAAAGAGAATAATTATTTACAAATTTCTTCCTTTTCAAGTAGCTTTGGAAAATGAGCAATGCAGACAGACATACAAACTAAAGTATTATTTCTGTCTTCAATATTTCTCTTCCTTTACAAACTTTGGATTTCCTGTGTTAGTAGAAAGAGCAAAATGACAGGTAATACATGGCACTAGTATTACCCTTCACAGTGCTGACTTCTGTAGGTGCAACCTTGAAATCTCACAAGTGGTGAAAAAGGAGACATATTGAGAGAATGTTAGTGCTATGCAGTTATAGAAGATGAAATTCATTTTTTAAAAGTTTAAAAATGTTACCTGTAACTTTAAAAAATATTTTATTATCTTCATTTTACATATATGAGTGTATTGCCTGCATGTATGTGAGTGCACCCGTGTTGTGCAATGCCATAGAGATAAGAAGAGGCGGTCAGATACCCTGGGACTGGAGTTATGGATGGTTTGTAGCCACCATATGGGTGCTAGGAAATGAACCCAGGTTGTCTGCAAGAGCAGTCAGTGCTCTTAACCACTGAGCCATCTCTCCAGCCCCCTACCTGTAACTTTTTTCCACATGAAATTTGTATTAAGCCTATGCCTTGTTTCTGCCTATAATTTACATGTTTATGGACAAATTTATAGAAAACATAGTATCCATTTTACTAAAGTGTGAAGATATCTGTAAGGAATTTGAAATCAGCTTGAATTTATAGATACAGTGTTTAATGAGCTTTAAAGTATTTAAGGAATTATTGATATGATTTATGTACAGCATATTATATTTTGTGTATTGCTAATGGAATTGGTAATCTTCATTACTAGTCTATGGGAAAGAATTTGTCTATTTTGCTAACTTTAAAGAATAGTGATCACATGCTATGATTTATATATTGATTGTTGGTGTTCCTTTTGAATTAGTAAAAGTTAGAATATTGGACTCTGGGTGTGATAGTCTGTTAATACATATTGATTATTTTTATGCATTAAAACAAATGTACAACTGAGGGAACATACCATAAATTTTTAATATTAATAAAAGCAAGTGAATTCTCTTGGTGCTGTTTAGCAAAAAGATGTACACTCAGTATGAGGGGACCCCAGCTAGATGATTTGTTTTTTGTTTTTTTTTTTTGTCTTCTCCAATTAAGCCTTTTGTTATCTGATATTTAATATTTGCAGTATTTTTCCCTCTGCTTTTTGTTTTTTGTTTTTGTTTTTGTTTTTTTTTTCATTTGTTTTGTCAAGTTTATACCGAACAGTAACCGTCACAAAAGTGGAGATGGAGATTTCAGTAGAAAGCAGTCAGGGTAAACATTCTGAAAATCCTGACAGGAAGCCAGAGAGGGAAGGAACGGAAATGAAGCAGAGCAGTGGCACCGAAATGAATAACAATGATATTAATGAGTGAAAGCATGCTCACTGAATGCCAGGCCCTTGGAAACCACACTACTTATCTACTGTTTTAGAGACTTGAAATAACTCTCCCAGTTAGTGTGGTAACCACAAGACTTCCATTTATCTCTGGAATAAAAATTAAGTTATCCAGCAGGAGTGTTTGCTTCCTGAATCTTTTCTTTTCTGGAATAAAATTACAGGTTTGGACCATGGGCTAAGAATCATCAAGAAACCAAAGTATTATTTAACTACTTAAATAGCTGCATTCTAATTACTTAGCTGTTTTTGGTAGCCAGGTATTTGCTGTCCTTTATAGGATCCACTAGTCATGGGTTTTTTTGGAACACATGGCATATGAATATTCCAGTGTGTTCAAGTCCATAAAGGTAAAATACACAATGGATTTTAGAGCCACTTCAGAAAGTTTTAAGAATTTGAAATGGCTCAGTTTTCCTATTGATGAGATGTTAAAATAGCAATATTTAGCTATATTGAGGTTAAAATGCCTGTAAAATTAATTACACTTTAAAATTTTTTAATTTTATCTTTATTTCATATATAAGTGTTTTGTCTGTATGTATGTAAATGCAGCTGTGCATGTAATGCCCAGGAGGCCAGAAGAATGCATTGGCTCCCCTGGAACTGGAGTTCAGATAGGTGTTAGCTGCCATGTGAGTGGTGGGAACTGAACCCGGGTCCCTCAAGAACAGCCAGTGCTCTTTAACTGCTGAGCTAACTCTCCCTACACCTGTATATTTTAACCCCATGTGTTTATTAGAAATTTAAAATGTACATGCATCTTGAATTATTTTTCTATAGTACAGTATAGATCCAGACATGTATGAAATAGAAACCTGGCCAGTTTGCATATGTTTTCTAGCATGCCCTATTTGTCCAAATAGACATGAGAAACTAAGATAGTGGAGACTTTTGATTTTTAAAGCTTTATTTTTCCTTATGTGTATGTTTGTGCATCTGTGTAGAGGTTTATGCATGTGTGTGGACATACCATAAAGGCCAGAACTGTGTGGCAGCTTCCCTGAAGCTGGAGATGCTGTCAGTTGTGAGCCACTAGATATGAAACTAAACTCAGGTCCTCTGAAAGCTCTGTAAGTGCTCTGAACTGCTGCAGCATTTCTTCAGTCCCACATAATGGAGACCTTTTGAAGAGTTATAGATGCCTGTTAAGTGTATATTACTAGCAGATGCTGATTGATGTTAAAGAGTTCAGGTTTTCAGTGTCCTGGTTTAGTGAACATGGGTAAGTCTTTATTCAATACATGTGGGCATTGTAAGCTTCTCATAGTACAGTCTTCAGTGTCAGTCTTCTAGAGACAACGTTTGCAGAGAAAAAGTCCCATTGTTAACAAAAGGTGTTTCTGATGTCTAGTATAGCACCATAGGAAAGTGGGGAAGAAACCCCAACGCTACCTGATCAACTGTTGGCAGCTGTTGTCTCTTTGGAAGGGGAGAGTCAGTCTCATTTAAGGGTGAGATTCTTGGTAAGTTGACCTTGCTCCAGTGGATGCACCTACGCTGAAGGTCAACTGGGTATACAAATTAGACTCAATAGGCCTTAATATCTGAATAGAATCTGTATCTGTTTATCATCTATCGTTCATCTAGCTATCTATCTAGAAAGCATGAAATTAGATGGGGGGAGTAACAGAGGTTTAGATAAGGAACTGAATTACAATAAGATGAAAATATATTGTATGAATTAACAAAAATTCTATAAAACATCATATGGAAAATATTTTATCTGTAAACATTATGGAGTATTTTCTCTTAAAATTCTAGTGAAGCACCTACGTATTGGAGTTTCCTATCACTTTGGTAATACCTAGGAATCACGTGTCAAAGAGAGTAGCTATTCATTCAATAAGGAATTCGTTTTACAAGAGGGAATTATTGAACTTATTTTAGTATATAATTATAATAGTATCTCCAATTGCTGCCTTGTTTTGAAATTATGATGCAGCCAGGCAGATTCTGATATTGACTCCAGGCAAGGCCACATTTGTCCTAAGGACTGACCTATGCATTGATCTAATAACTTTCTTTTTGTGGCCACAAGGCTTCCTTGGTTCAAGGAGAATTCTGTTCAGTTGTTGTAGAACATATCCTCTCTTCTGAAGGATCTGAGCAAACAATCCTCAACTCCCAGTTGCTGCAGGTGGATAGGCTGCAACTGCTTGGCAAGTCAGCCTGTGGGAAAGCCTAAATTTGGAGGTATGGGGAAAGAGAGCAAGGGGAAACTCGCTGCATGATGACATCTTGATGGCCTGACCACACTCTGGCATAAAGTGCATGAGGATTGTATCAGTGAGGTTCATCACTGTAACCAAAATACCCGAAAGAACAATTTAAAGAGGGAGAGATTTATTTCACCTCATGGTCTTAGAGGATCCAGTTCATAGCTGCTTGGCTCTGTATTTATGGGTTGATGGTAAGGCAGACCTTGATGTAGCTGAGAGAATCTGGCAGAGAATCTTTGGTCCCTTATGGTGAAGTAGAGAAAGGAAATAGATCAGTGGGCTAGGACTAGAACATGACCCAGTGACCTTCCAACAAGGAAGCTCACCCTTCCAATAATGCTATCATATTATGAATCCATCAGTGGACTAAATCATTCACTAGGTCCAAGTTTTCATGACCTCAGGGTCTGAAAATACACTCATATACATGCCCAGACTGAGCTTTACTAATCTCATAGGTGATTCACAATCTAATCCAGGTACCACACATGATTAAACATAACAGGCAATAAATATTCCCAATTCCCAAAAGTGATAGTTCTTATTCCTTTTTTTTTTTGTTGAAATTTCATCTATTTGATTTACGTGTATGAATGTTTTGTCTACACATGTGATGAATGCATACAATGCCTGCTGAGGCCAGAATAGAGCCTCAGGTATCAGAAACTGGAATTATGAATGGTTGCTAGCCATCACATGGGTGCTGGGGATTGAACCCATGTTCTCAGAAAGAACAGCAGATTCCCCTAACCTTTTTACCATTTCTCCAGCCCCTAGAGTCCTTATTCTGTAAAGCGCCCTTGATTTGAACTTTGTATTTGTCTATTTCAGTGATAAGCAAGACAGTGGAGGCCTATGTTTATCTATATCTATATCATCTATATCTATATCTATCTATCTATCTATCTATCTATCTATCTATCTATCTATCTATCTATCTATGTATCCATCCATCCATCCATCCAACCATCCATCAATAACTGCAGTTAGAAAATGCCTTAGGAGACTGTATAGATGGCACTCACTAAATATATTTTAGTAAAAATACTCCACCATTATAATCGAGCTTGAAGTTCATGGTCACCATATTTGAACTTTTGATTCATGGAAAAAGTGTGGAAACTAAATTCTCGAGTGTAGGCATTGCCTTGGAAACAATCTCTGCTTGTTTCATGCCTGTGATTGTGCTGTGTGCAAATACTAACCGTGCCTACTGACACATAAGTGCCTTCCTCATGGCATTCATTTTGTTCCATGTCATTGTAATGAAGATAGCTTTCTCTGCTAGTTTTCTATCCACACAGTGATTTAATAATGATATGAGAGTAAAATAAATGTCTCATGGTCTTCCTGAAATGATTGAAGGATATTATTCAATTGATTTTAATAACACTGCACTTGTAATCACTTAGTAAATGATTGAGAATTTCTAGTGGGCTGTAGTTAATCTCAAAATAGATTTAGAATTATCTGATTTTGTGGCATTAAAGGTTGTTCTTCAAGTCAGCTGTTGCTTTGAACATTAATGACTGTCATTTCTTCTGTAGTAATTGTGCACTGGTAATGTGACTTGATAACATCGCTACCAAAGAAACGGATATGTCACTGATCTCTCCTTATAAATCCTGACATCCTCCATGTTTTTACAGAGAAACTTACTTCTGATCATCCCCTCTATTGCGGGCAGCTGAGCTCTTGAATTGCTTTTCATTTACCCCATTTAAATCTTGGCAGGTTATCAGAGTATGCATGTGAGATCTGGTACAAGATATAAGCGTGGTTGGTGCTTTTTGTTCCTATAAACATCGTCATTCATAACAGCTCATATTAGAGCTTTTTAAGCTTGATGATGAAGACAAGATTCAGGAAACTTAAAAAGAGCTGTGTTGAACGTGTAATTAGAATTGAACAAACATATAAATATATATAAAGTTAAATAAAACCCACAATTTTGTTTTGCTCTTGACTTAGCTATTGTCTCAAAAGAATCCAGTAATTAGTCCACTAACTCTGGCAAATAAAGTGCTCATTTAAAGCAGTTTAATTGACCATTGCCTAAGTTATAAGCTGTCTTAAAGTACTCATCACAAGAAGTATTTAAAGGTACCTCAGTGTGCGTTATGCCTGTCCATGGACTGAACTGTGTTAGAAGAGCTAAATGGATTAGGCTCCCACCAAGTAAGGGTATAGTGCTTAAGTATTAACTCAAGAATGATGGTAAATTCAAGTATAGATAAATGCATAGGCATGTACACTCACACACAAATGCACACATGTATCTGTTAATATAAGCCATTGCTGATTTTAGGCAACACATTGTGTCCTGCTTTAAACAGGGAAAGCAGAATTTATGCCATGTCCATCCACGTGCTGTCCTCTGTTTTGACCCTATGTATTCTTTCTGTAGGTAGCTCAGATCCTTTTTCTCTCTCATCCTGTAGTGCTGCCCCAGCCTTGCTCCCCATCTTCCTGCCTCCTGTTCCTTTCTGTTTCCCACATGTTACAACCCAGATTGTCTTTGGAGAGCCATTCAGAGAGCGGACTCCTAAGCACTTGCTTTGTGAAGGGCGTTTTGATAAGTGATGTGGAGAAGTCCAAGATGATTCAGGATGCAGTCAGTGTAGGAAGAAACGAAGTCTCATGTAACCAGTGGAAAAGGTACAGTGTAAGGAAATTATGAAGAAGTAAAGAAGGAGGAGTTTGAGTACTGACTTCTACAAATGATGATGAAAGTAGTAATAGAGAGCACAGTGTTCGAGTTGGGCCCTAAAATAATCACTCTGATCATCCTCTGAGTACTTACTTTGTCCTAAGCCCTAACCTAAGTAATTCATCTCAGTTACAGCATTAATTCCTTAGATTATTCTCTGACACTTTCATTGTTATTAACACTATTTTACAAAGGAGGGACCGAGGACTTTCACATGTTAAGGAAGTTTATGCATTTCACATAGTTAAAGGGTTCAAGTTTAAATTCAAACCCCTATCTCTGGGGCTAGGAAATGTAGCTTAGTTGCTGAGTACTTGCCTAGCATGCATACTGGAGATCCTTTGTCCAAATCCTAGCACTGCCAAATGAAAAACACAATAAATTTTTAAGGCAAACTTAGTCCACAAAATAAGACCATGATCACCATATTAAACCTGGGAATCATTTAAAACAATAGGCAGAAGGGATAAATTTAGAATAAAAGTACAGTGTACCATTGCTTTCTGCTCTTATAAGGAATAACTATAGACTGATTGAATAACTTTTACATAAATAACACTAATATATAATAAAATTTTGTTGCATGGCAACCCTGGCTCAAGTAATCTACTTGTATTAGCTCATTACTGAGTTTTAGTTTTGAACATATATCATATGCTTATGATATACAATAATTGTGTGTGTGTGTGTGTGTGTGTGTGTGTGTGTGTGTGTGTTGCTAGGAATTGAACCCAGGGCCTCACATATACAAGACAAAGCTAGGTTCTCATCCTTAATATGATATTTATTCACACACAATATGAGTGAAAAATATTCACATATATTATTAAATAGTTGAAAAAGCTTGTTCATGAATCTGTCACCTCATATGAGTTTATTTCATGTGTAGAGCAAAGTCATGGCAGTGTTTCAGTATGCTTCTGTAGTTAACATGCTATGTAACACAGCTCTGGAAGCCTTCCTCCTGCATAACTAAAATTTTGTTTCCTTTAAAATTATCCCCCAATCCCTGTATTCCCATGTCCCTGGAAAACAGACTTCTGTTCTGTATTCCCAGGTGTTGGACTGGAATTCCATACATAAGTGAGATCACATGTTATTTGTCTTTCTGTACCTGGTTTCAGTTAAGAGAATGTCCTCTAGGTCCATCCATGAACATGTTACTTTGAATCACACAACAACCCTATGAGATTGACACTATCATTACTATTCCTTGTGAGAGGAAACTGGGGTACAGAGGGTTATTATGTAGTCTAAAATTCCCATGCTCATTAAATGGAGCTAGGTGTCAAATCCCCATAGTATATTTTGATTTTTTGTTTCTTAATTTTCTACTATGATTGCTACTAGCTACATGTGGCCACAGAGAAATGGGAGGATGGTCGAAACAAATTGGATTTGCACTAGATATAAAATGCACTTTGGATTTCAAAGATATAGATATATATATAGATATAGATATATAGATATGGAGAGATAGACAGTTGAATATATATTATTATACTTTTTACACAGCTTGAAAACTGAATTAAAAAACTAAATACTTGATGTTACATAAATTTGTAAGTAAACTAATTTCATTGGCATCACCTTCCTTTTGCTTAAATCAGAAAACCTGACAGTATTGTACATAGTGAAAAGAATTGTGGATGGTAGGCTAGATAAAATATACAAGATTAGGCCTAAAGATTGGTGTGGAACATGAGTTATAAACTTAGCTTTTTTAAGAAATATTGTTCCAATGGATTGCTTGTAGGTTAGAGGGGAAACAAACAAACAAACAAGCAAAAAACCCTAAAAAACAGAAAAACTTCTTGGCAGGTATTGTAATACATCACCTAAAGGATTAATTATATGCCTGTTGCATGACTACCTGTTGAGAACTGAACAAAGATAGGGAACCAACAACAGTGGAAAGAAATGATTCCATCCAAATCCAAATTGGTGAACCAGTGAGTTTATTGGGGTTATTTACCGTAGTGTGAGTGAGGGGTTACTTACAGGAACACATGTTAAGGGCTATTCCCAGGAGAATGATGGATCAAAAGCAGCTGCATCCCTGAGAAGCCTACACCAGCATGTTTTCTCCCTATATAATCTCAGGAAGGGGACTTGTGATTCTTGCAACTTTCCAAGCTTCCTATCCTTGTAAGTTTTGTTAGTTCCCTGAGTCCTTCCAGGCTCCCTCCTCCCTCCAGGAGATAAAAACACAGACCAAACTATGGTAGGTGATGTATAAAGATAATTCGGAGATAAGAGAAATTACAATAGAAAACTGAACAAACCATTGGATGGTTATATCAAGAGAGGGAAACGGCTGTTGAACAGAGCTTTTTAGGCTTGAAACTGCATGGCAAGATGATGAGGCAATTAACAGAAAATGGGAAACACAGACTGATACAATGATTTGGGATTCTTTTCGAAGTGCATAATGTTGGAATGCTCGAACAATATCTTAATAGTAGGAGCTGAAATTTGTTGAAACCAGAAAATTAGAACTCAGTGTCCATATACATACTGATGTCATAGAAGGAGATCAAACTGGGGAGGTCTTTGTATAGTGACCACAACCTTTGAGACTCTTTCAGGTGGGGTTTGGAGAATTGAATAAAAGGAGGAAGACCAGAGCCTATGCTTTGATATGAGAAGTGAAGGACAGAGCAGAGATGTGGAAGGATATCTAAGTCAGCATGAGGACCATAGAGACTGAAGAAGCACTTTCAGAAAAATTGGAAGTAGATAATGTTAAATAAATTTGGCAGGGAAAAAGCACAGAAAACACAGGAAGACTCCAGCAAAGTAAAATTTACTGTGGAGGGCCTCGGGGCTGGTGTTCATCTCCGGAGTGAAAGCAACCAGAAGCCTGATGATTACTGGGGAAGTTCTTATAGGGGGGTTGGGGAATGCAGAATGTGGCAAAAATAATCTTTACAGTTTCATAAGAAGAAGGGGTCTTCACATTGTGAAACTTATCAGGGGGAAGCAGCTTGAACTAAGACAGCTCTTGTGGTCATAGGGTCTTGGGTCATGGGTACAAGGGGCCTGTTTTGTTTTTCTGTCTGCAGATGGTCAGCATAACTGTTGACTCGGTTCCTGCATTCCATGGGGCCCTGCAAAACTTGTCCCTAGGGGGCTTGGAAAAGTACAAGGTCTTGCTACACTGGGCGAAGGGCCGCGATAGGCCTGGACTCTATCAGATAGAGTCAGAGAGAGTTCTAGGGCTTGTGATTTGGAAGCTCAGAATTAGTGGAATGTAGTACTTTAAGGATTTTTTGCATATATGTGGGGAGGAGGCCCAAAGTTGACACTGGATATCTTCCCCAATTGCTCTGCAGTTTATTTGTTAAGGCAGAATCTCTCAGTTGAGTCCAGAGCTCAAAGACTTGGCTAATCTTAGCTAGCTAACTTGCCATGGGAACCCCTGTCTCTGCCTCCTGTGTGCTGGGATACAGTTGGCCACCATGCCCACCTAGTTTTTCTTTGCATCTTGGGTATATGAATTCTGAGGCTTACACTTAGAAGGCAAATTCCTTATCTACTTAAGGACCATTTCCTTAGTCCCCTAAGGACTAATTTTTGGTAAGGAATATATAAAATGTGTTCATGACCTTGACGGTACTTTGACAATAATGAGTTATACTTACAGCATACATTATAAGTACTTGTGCACATACCTATGTTTTTATCAGCACTGCCCATGTTGAAATGAGGTTTACATTGTTCAAGTTCTTATTCTAAGTCAGTCAGCTAGTAGTTAGCCCAGTGTGGACGTTTCAAGATTGTTTGCATTTCTATTCAGGAGCTCTGCAATTTCCCAAAGGTTTTTATGAGTATAATGTTCTCTAGAAACTTTTATAGCAGAGTATATCATGGCTACTTCTTGATGCTAGGTAAGGGAAGAGATAAAACACACAAGTGTTTGGGAAGCAGTTGAGAGGGAGAGGGGGAGAGAGAGGTGGAGAGGGTGAGGGAGAGTGGGGAGAGAGAGAGAAAGACAGACAAAGAGAGAGAGGCAGAGAGATTGAGATTTTGTTATGCTCAAAGAGAAATATTGCAGGAAGTTGGTATTGGAAATATTTATGAATATTTTTCTTTTCTAATTGCTTTCAAGTAAACGACTTTGTATATGGAAACAAAAGCAATACTACTCCTGGGAGGTTGGGCCACTAGAAAGAAAGTCTTTCCCAGCAGAGGAAGCTGCTCTTAAGTCAGAAAACTCAAGGTTCAGCTGTCATTTGCCTAGGAATTCCTTTGGTGTATCTTACAAGCATGTCCATCCATGGCCTACAGGCTGCATATACCTCAGGTTAGCTATAAATTCGGCTCATTACAAAATGAAACTACTTAAAATATTATGAGATTTTTAGAGGGAGAACATTAATGCTTCATTCTTGGATGTGAACTTGGTAGGTGACAATGCCATGTCTCAGTGTCAAAAGGTTGGACATACCTGGAGGCCAGAATGTACCTGACAGCATACCGAGGTTGAACTTTGGTTATCAGTCACCATGGCCGCTGTGCTTCTCTGCCATGTCTTTCCTTCTTAAAGAACACCCATTTCTTGAACACTGAACCTGTGCTGTTTATCACTTCAAGTAATTCTTGGTAATGAATCTCACCTACTGCTCAAACTTTGGAAGATGAGATTCTTAAAGATAAGATTTACTGTATCCCAGAGGTTTGGGTGTGTGCTCTATTCATTTCCTTTTAATTCCAGGAATTACTCTATTTTTCTCCTTGATTCCTTCAATAGCCCATTCAGTGAGTCGCTTTGTCTTCATGAGTTTGTGTCTTCCCTGGAGTTTCTTCTGCCATTGCATTCACACTTTATTTTCTTGTGGTCAGACAGAATACATGGAGTTATTTCAGTTATTCTAAGCTTGTTAAGGTTTGTTTTGTGTCCAAGTATGTGGTCTATTTTAGAGAAAATCCCATGGGCTGCTGAGAGGAATGTGTATTCCACAGTGTTTGGGTGGAATATTCTGTAGAAACCTACTTGGTCTATTTGCTCTATGATGTCATCTAAGCTCTGATGTTTCTCACCTTAGATTTTGTCTAGATTGCCTGTCCATTGGTGAAACTAGGATACTGAAGTCAGCTACTGCCCTATGTTGAAGTTAATCTGTAGCTTAATACCTAGTAGTATTTGGCTTATGACATTGGGTACACAGTAGTTCGGTGTGTATTTGTTTAGACTAGTCTATTGCTGCAGATATCACATACCTCTGTTACAAGTTATAACACCATCAAGCTGTAACTGAGCTGGCTGCTCCCTCTCTACTGGCTCTATTTCCCAGTGATGGAAAGTGTTATGCAGGCTGATAGAGAAGAAAAGGCTTCAACAGTCTTACCCATCTGTGAATCTTACAAACTACAGTATCAACTTGCCAGGCAATATGTGCCTACCAATGCAATGTTAGCATTACTGCCATGAGGGTAATAAACCATTCTGATTGGATCTGAGGCCTGCTCTGTAGGAGGAAACCCATTTGCTACATTGTAAAACCATTCAAAAACACATGGCTGAGGAGGTCTTAGACCTCTGGGTTCTTAAGCTTTATTACTGTTGTTTAGCTAAATTGACACGACTCTAAACTGTCTCCTAAATATTGATGTTTATACCCATAGACAAATGCCTCTTTCAGCCTTAATCAGAGAAACTTCTCTGTACAGAGAATGATACTAGATGCAGAGGCTCGTTGCTGTCCAAACTGGCCAGAATAGTTGAATGCTGTGGCTGCAACTGGACTTTTATATCACCCCACTAAGGCTCAGAGAACATTGAGGAAGAGGGGTAGAAAGAACGTGAGAGATAGCTACAAGATAGGGAGCAGGCTGTGCAATGCTTTCAGCTACACATGATACAGCCTTTGTAAATAATCTCACAGCAGCTATGGCTGCCTGCACTAGGTCTGCACAAGACTGAACCTATATATGGCTCTGGGAGGGCCTTAGGATTTTCACCCACCTACCTTTCATTATTGAACTATTGGCTACTGATGAATTCTGAGGGAGGGACTGTCATTGTCCAGTGGTGCATCCACTGATGAACGCACCAGGTTCCAAGGATATTTCCAAACCCATGGTCACACTGATGGCATTGATTAAACTCAGAGACTCACAAAGCATCACAAAAAGACTTGAATGTGCGAAAGAGACCTGTAGGGAGAAGAGAGGTTCGACATGGGGGGATGGGAGATGAGAGGGTTGGATATTGAGAGTAATAATAATATATTATATACATGTATAAAAATATTTAAAAAAAAATAAATATTATAAAATAAGACTTGCAATTCCTTTATAATGTATGTGTACTAACTTGCTTTGATAAGGTTAATGTTATACAAATGCTCTTCCCAGGCATGGTGGCACAGGCCTTTAATCCCAGCCCTTGGGAGAAAGAGGCAGGTGGACTTCTGTGAGATCAAGGCCAGCCTGGTCTACAAGGTGAGCTCCAGGCAGGCTTGGACTAGGGAGAGCAGACACTTGTATGCAAATAGAACATTTCATCATGATGATCAGTAGTCATTTAAAATCTTAGTGATTTTGTACAAATAATTGCCACCATTGCTTGACCCTCATTGGTGGTAGGCACTGTGCAAAATCTTTTTATTTCTGCTCTTCTTGAATTGTTATATCAACTTGGCAGTATCCAAATACTATCTAATTTCTGTCTTCTGTTTCTTTTGAGTTTTTGTTTAAAATGGAATTCATAACCTCAGGGAGTGAAAAGACTGCAGAAATATTTCTTGAGGTCCATTTCGCTAGTTTCTAGAGTACCTTTTCAGTGACTTTATCCTCCTCAAGTTACCTACATAACCCAGCTCTGTCCTAGTCTGCACAAATTCAAAGTTGTAGGATAAGAAAATGTCCATTCATAAGGTCTAATTCTATAAAAATTAAAACTTTGTGAGATCATGAATATAGTAGCTGTATCATGTGCAACAGTGTTTCAGAGATTTTTTTTTCTGAGCCACCAGCTCTTGTATTCTTTCTGCCCCTTCTTCCTTAATGTTCTCTGAGTGATATAAGTGTCCTGTATATGCCACTATTTTCAGTTTCTATGAAGCAGGGTCTGCAGTGCACCCTCACAATGTAGGGGTTACAGTGTGCACCTTTGTGTCTGAATGATATGTGTTTAATTTGAGAAACGATAAACCATCTTTCTCTTATTTCAGTTGAGCTCTAACTTGCCAAGTACCCATTTTGTTCCCATGAAATGACAAGTAAAATTTATATTCACTTCTCTACATTTTGATTCCTTTGACATCAACTGACATTAAGTTTGGGACAATGTTAAGTAACGGAACTCTGATTGCATACATAGCACTGGATGCTGTTTTAGATAGATATGTTTGATATGTGTGTGTGTGTGTATTCATGTTTGCATGTATATGGTCACATATTCAAATGTGTTCATAAATGTATTGAGCTCAGAAGTTGTCATTGGGTAACTTCCTCAATTATTATCAATTTAATTTACCAAGCCAGGGTCTCTCCCTGAACCCAGAGTTCACAGATTTGTCTAGTCTAGCTGGCCAGCTTACTCCAGGGATCCATGTCTCCACGTATTGAGTCCCAGGATTATAGCCATGCTGCTATCCAGGCAAAGCTTTTTATATGGGTATTGGCAATCTGAAATCTACTCTCATGGCCCGTTATCCACTGGGCTCTCTCTCTAGTCCCTAGATAGACATATTTTAAATTATTTTATAAGGACAGTATACAGTAAGGAAATAATTACATAGTGTATCCATCTTTACACCTACAAGTATATGAATGTGTTACTGGAAGGAACCATTGAGGAGTTACTATGTCAACATTACAATCATCTGAACAAAAAGCCTGACTCTTAAATTTAGTTTTTGAGAGTGGACCCAAACTTGGAGGATTCTCAATCCCCCAGGTATCTCTTGGAATTGTCTGTCTCCTGAAACTGTGCTGATGGAACAGTTTGCTAGAACTCCCTCTGTAGAACTGTGTCCTTGGGTCAGGTCTATCTGAGATGTATTCAAAATCGATTCTCCATCTTCATTTGGGAAAGTGCAAGTTTAGCTCCCATCTTAACATCCCAATCCACCTTCTTTCTCTTAGTTGTAGGATAGTTCGTTAACCCAAGGTCCTGTGTCCTTCCCAGTCTTCACTGTTCACTGTATGCTCTGAGGGCAGGTGTGCCTGCTTTCAATACTTTGATATGTTCATTCTCAGGCATAGCTACATACATTCCTTATCTTTTTGGGTAGAGTACCAAATTGAAGTTGCCAAGGACACAGGATCAGGTGCCCAGGTCACATGACACAAGAGCACTTGGTTTTGCTGGGGTTAATTAAAAGTCATTAGTCCGGATTATGCCCATTTTATGTCATTCCTACAAACCATGAAGGAGACTGGAGTCTTTGGCTATATTATTTTCCACCTTTCTACGATTATTTTGAGACAGGGTCATTCTGTGCAGCACAGATTCATGTAGGAGTCACTATGAAGTCTAGGCTGTCCCCCAGCTTATGACAACTCCTGCTTCAACCTCCAAAGTTCTGAAATTAGCTTCATAAACCTCCATTCCCTATCAGCTCAAAGCAGTGCAGCATTTTTGAGATTTTTATTTGCTACCTGTGGCAAGGTATGTTCAGATCAGATATTTTAATAGGGTTTCTACTTGTCCAGTGATTGAAAGTTTTTGTTTTCATAGAACTCCAACCAATATATCCTCACAAGTAATGACGTATTATTTTGAAGAGCGCACACTGAAAAGGAGAATTAGAAAACACTTCCAGAAGTGAACACAGTGTTAGAGTTAATTTATCCATTAGTCAATCAATATCTAAATGAAATTGATCCAACATTCGTTTGAAACAGTATCTCACTATGCAGCCCAGAATGGCTTGAAAAATCACAATCCACCTGCCTCAGTCTCCTGAGTGCTGAGATTACAGGCATATACCTCTATGCTTGACCTGGTGATTAGACATCTTCTTAATTATTGCACTGCAAATTTGTTTGTCCAATTTAACATTATTGAGAATCTATAACTCATAGGAAATGCCATGATACTTAGATGAGATTAGATCTCTGGTGGTTTTGAATTCTTTGTTCAAAATTATGTTAGTTTTGAAAAAAACATCAAATATAAATATGGTGATACTTGGCATACTGCATTGGTGGTATTTATTGCTTAAAAAATTCAATATTAGCAAAAAATGTAGAAAAAAATCCAGTACACTTAACTGGCCGTTAGACTTATCCACTTTTTCCACCTTCTGCCTGACAACTACGGAATTAAGCGCATACCTTAATATTTGACTTTACTTTCTCTTCATTCCATCTGGGCTTATTTATAGGACTCATGGAGCAAAAGTAATATTGCTGCCTGTCAGTTAAACAGGACACAATCTGTGTATTTTAACTCTAAGGAGAGTTTTCATTTTTTAAAAAAATAAAAGACAAAAGAAACCACTGTGTCTTCAAGCTGATCTAGACACCAGCTTGTCCTGAGTGTCTGCATTATGTGCTTTTGTGAGAAGATATGGATTTTGCTATTTGACTTGAACTTGCTGCATGGTCATGGAAGTCTCAGCATCTGTTCATGGGACATAGTCTAGAATTGAAGAGCAACTTCGGGGGCAAGGGGTATCATACTACATTGACTCATGAAATCACATTCTTTGTATCTTCTGACCCTGTTCCATTTCTTTATCTGAACAGCTTCACAGTGTATGCTGACCCAAGCATAGGTGATGTTTAATCTGCTATAGATTTTGGTTCTAGCACCCACACATTATTTATGCTAAGGATGTGAACATTATTCATATCTCTAGTCTTATACACAGGCATCAGTGGTGGAGGTTGCTAATATTTGAAATTAAGGTATCCAGGCAGGTTTAGGATAACTTGCTGTCATTGTGCTATTGATTGGTGTCTTTCATGGACATGAGGGCACTAATAAAATTAATGTATTACTTAAAGAGCATCTGAAATATGGACGTGGTTTTCCCTTGTCCACTGCTCATGGCAACACAAGTTACCCTCTAATGTTCTGATGTTTCTAGCTTGAAGGACTGTCTTGATATGTGACCTAGGGAGCTTAAAAGGCTCATGCCAATATTTATGCATGCTTTTATTTTAGGGTCCCCAAAAGTTTTTCATAATTAAATGTACTTTTGTGTGATTATACCACAATGTTTTATGACTTCTGACTACAAAGGAAGGCAGAATCTTCCATTCTAATCTCATAGCATATGTCCATGTATAACATCTACAAGTGAACTCAAGGACTAGCATGTATAAACTTATAGAGGAATGGAAATAGGCATTGTATAATTATGCAAATAAATTTGAAGCATTTTCTATTGAACAATGAATGGCATAGGTTTCTTAGTGAACATCTATGTTTACTTAAGGATTATTATTTGTCTTGGTTTATATTTGGTCACATATGGCTTTTTCTATTTGCTTGATTTTGCTATGGAGCAAATTCAAAATATTCATTGCTATGGTATATAGAGAATAGAGAAAATGATCATTCAGCTAGCAATACCTTATAAGAATCTACTCCCCCCCCATCTTCATGAGTTTTTGAAAATTCTTGCTGTTTATTTTGTTGTTCCATTTTCCCATTGATACTAGTTGATATGAAAGTATTTGAATAGTGACTGAATGCTTGTTGGGGAATCATCCCAATGAGAACTGATACATTGTGATAAGATTCCTCCCCACACCATGAAATTTCTACCTTCCACAGATTATTAGCTGTCTTTTGTCTTAGGCATAATACTTTGAATTAGTCACTGAAACTAGATAATGGAACACAAGTACCAGTGTTCACAGTCATGTGAAGATAAGTATCTTTCCATCCTGTTTTTCTTTCCATGTAGATATAGAGCTGTGATGAATAAAGTCATTTATTATACTAATTTCTCATAAATTACTACTCCTCAGATGCAATTCAAAATTTGATGCAACACTAAGCAAAAAATATGCACTAATGTCAAATACCATTTGTTTCACTGTAAAGATACAGCTTAACTTTGCATAAAAAATCTCATCCTAGTAATATAATTTCTATAGTAAAGAGATGAGTGGCCCAGAGAGTTTGGATAACATCCCTAACAGTCAGGAAATAGTGGGGGAAATCATATATATTTTGACCTAATGTTATGGTTCCTTCTGGAAGAAGACATATTCCTTAGGATAGTGATGAATAGACTTTTCCAGAAAGTGCTAGATAGCAGATATTTTCAGCCTTGTAGGTTATGCGGCCCCTGACCTAACTGTTTAAATGTATCCTTATGAAAGCACGGTGCATAGCAGACAAAATGTGTCACTGAGCTCCAAAGGAACTTTACTTATGGATGTTGAAAGAAGATGCACTTTTCATGCTTAAGCATCCTGAAATCCTTTTGATTTATCAGTGACCAAAACCAGTAAATTAGATTTTACTCACAGGACATGCTTTTCAACACCCATCATTAAGCATAAATAATTGTTTTTTTACTATTTAAAAAATGGCATATAAATTTACAGCCACTTTTGAAAAAGATGTATCCTTGCTCTGGAATGTGTTCCTGAATATGTTAAACTGCAATGAAATGCTTCTTCTAATCATATGATTATTAAATAGAAAAAAAATTAAAAAACATAAAATATTTTTTAAAACAGTGAAAAAAGGCCATATTTGTTATGTTACCAATTGTAAGATATTTTGCAATGTTCTTTGAAAGAACACCAAGGACGTAGGATGAAAAATAAAAGACACATCCTGTTCTAAAATTACTAAACCACAGGTGCTCTGGGCGACGTGTAACTCAATTTGGTGAACTGAATTTCTGATAAAGTTGCATTATTTTGAGTTGGACTCTCAAAATAGACTTTGTGCAATGAAAAAAAAAAGAGGACAATCATTCCAGGAAGAAAACAGAATAAATCAATCAAAAATGATTTATTTGATAAACACAGTCATTTTGTCAGTGATTGGAGTTGAAGTGATCTCTGACATCCACGAATGCTTCACTTTATGTAGACTGAGTTCTTTGGAAATGGAAATTGCACTCCACATGCTGAAACAAAGATTCTTACAGCTTCATTTGTTGTTTTGAAGTTGAAAATTGACTTTGTGCCTAATATCTTCAGATGCTTAAATGTAATATTCTTTAATCCCAATCTAAGATTTAGGATTGGTTTGGACCAGAATCTACCAAACTGTACCTCTGCAAATCAGTTTCCAAACATCTGTGACAGGTTATCTGCTATACATATAGTTGTGAGATTTTAGATTTGAAAAAATCCCCCAAAACAATCTATCTCAGCCCCTATCTGAGAAGCTCATTGTTTTGTGAGATGAAACCAGAAACATGAAAAGGTTAAAAGGTCACGGGGTGATGAGTTTGAATGATGGTATTTATTCTTATTTTAGAAGATTTAACTTAAAATAAGAATTGTGAGCAAGCTGTTGAGTGTGGTCCATGCTTTTAATCTTAGTACTTAGGAGGCAAAGATAGGCAGATACAAGCAAACCTGCTACAAAACCAGCTGGGGCTCTACAAAGACCACCTCTCAAAACAAAACAACAAAACCAATAAAATCAGCAAAGGAAAATGCTCCCCCAAACAACAATAGCTAAAAGAACTGTGTAGGAAGTTATGAACTCAGCGTGGTGGGGAGTAGCATACACATACTCTAGTCAATAACCCTACACTTGTGCACACTAATGGGCAACACTAATTGGACTTAGTGTATCAGTTTAAAAAAAAAAAGAGAGAACATGAAATTGGGAACAGAATGTATTCGGGAATCCCGAGAAAACTGCAGGGAATAGACAATGGATATGATTCTATTTCATTGACTACATGTGTGAAATTTTCAAAGAAAAAATTTTAAAAAGCATTTTAAAAAAGCATATTGGTTATCTGTTACCTAAAGTCATTATTCATATTGACAGTTTATTGTGGATTTTAGTGTATTTTCAAGACCTGTGCAAATGCTCAACCATTCTGGAAAGGAACTAGGCACAGAAAACTTTCTCCAAGATCTAAGTAATGAAACAGCCTAGGAGAGAAGCTTGCCTTTTCCATTTTGTTTTGTTTTAATGGCCAGGGCAGTCCTGCTACTTTCAAACAAGTCATTGAAACCCGGAAATGGGCCTCTGCTTTAGCATGTAGTCCGGCAGCAGATTACCAGTGGAGTGCAGTTGCTATTTAGAGTGCTATTATGTGTGTGTTCCAGTAAAGCTACTCCTGTGTAGGACAATATTTACAGTACTCGGAAGGAAGTGGATTGGGTTTGTGTGGCCCAGAGTCTGAAAACTCACAAACGGAAATAGCCAACTAATAACATTAGATACCTATTTGCTGATACAGTGGGGTTTTCCCTTATTTTTATTTTATTAAGAGCCATAGATATGACATTGAATTAACTTCTGTGTTGTAAGAAGATATTTTATATCATGAATTATCTTAGAGTATAAGGCATGTTTACATTAGAGGTATTTTATCTACATAGAGTTGTAACATGGAAATGTCTAGTCAGTCCTTGATCCAATGTAACATCTGGTACATTTAAATAATTTTCAATAATGCCTAAACAAACACATCACTAGAAGCTGATTTTCATTCTAATGCTAATTGACCAAGGTTTCTAATACATACAACCTTTAGATGTGTAGAATTACCTGTTATATAGTTGCAAGTAAATCTTTTGAGGCTTAATGCTGAGGGATGGAGACATAAGAGTGAAAATTAAAGGTAATATGTAGTAGGATAAAGGTATTTTGTGATCCACATTCCATCTATGCTGGAATAAAGGCAACATGACTCAGAGCACCCACTTCAATGAAGAGGTGACCCAAAATGCTCTGAGGCCCTGTTTCCTCAGAATTCTTTCTGAACTGTGCTCTACAGTGAGAGCTTGCTCTTTCTTTTATTGAAGCAGTATATCTAGCATGAAGTGGAGAAGTAGAAGCTGACCCTTATCGGAGGATTCTGTCTCTTCTGAACCCTGTTGACCTAGGACAGCATGCACATACCCACAACCAAATGTTATCAATTTAATCCCATCTGTTGTTTGCAGCACAAAGGAGAAAAGTTGCTTCCAACAAATACCTGCAGCTTGCAGCACATGTTTGATGTCCACAAAACACACACACACACACACACACACACACACACACACACACACACCACATTGTTCTGGGTCAAGGCAAGGAAGACTCATAAGGGATTAAAGCAACGTTTTAGGCTGTAAGAGGAACTGAAGGATCATACACATAAAATAATATTAAATAAAGTACAAAACTGAAATAGATGTGATTTAGTAGATTGGATGGGCTAAAATATAGGAGGATGGAATATAAAGAAAAAGTGTCTTTCTCCAGAATGCTTTAAGGACTTACAGTATTCATGGGTCACTTAAATTCCTGAAGTATGGAAGTCTGTGCATTTCTGAGACAATGCCTCCTCTATAATGCCACATAAAATTTTGAACAATTCTGCCTTCCATTGCGTTGTTGTTTAGATCTCCCAAGATCTTCCAAAACGTGATTCAGTTCCCTTCAGAGATATAATATAGGAAAACAGGTCCATACTTATGAAAGAAGTGAGACCAGAGGGATATTTGTACCTTTGGACTAGGGAGCTCACTCATTGGGTAAGAGCACTTGCTTCACCAGTATGAGGACTTGAGGTCAGATATTAGTAATCATGTAAAAAGTAAAACACAGCCTTGTATGGTTTTTCATGCAACTGTAGCCCCACTACTCGGGTGGGGAAGGCAGGAGGACAGCCTAGGTCCAGGCTTTGTGTGAGACACTGTCTCAGAGGAGCAAGACAGAGTGATAGAGCAAGACCCTCAATGGTCCCCTCTGTCCTTCATGTGCACACATGTGTGCAACACACACGAGATGACATTTTAAATACTCAAATAATTGGACAATAACAAATAAAATACTGGCTTCTGTTGGCCTGAGGTGGGGAAAATGGAAGATGATCATCTTTCCTATTGCATGAGAGTAGAGCTGCAAAAATACTAAAAAAACGTAATCACCAGTTACAATTTCTGCTTAAAACCTTCTCCATTATCGCCAAGTTATAATAAGAATTCTTTTCTGTATAATTATGTTTTCATAGAAACAATGGCCTTGAACTAGAGTTTGATAGGAAACATTCTTTGGAAAATACATGAAGGGAATCATGTGTAGGCCCAAAATGCCTTGACCCAAAGTCTTTGGAAAAGAATAAAACTCACAAATGTAATCATCTCCATTGAAGCTTTGACTGTTAAGACACTAAAGATGTGTTTCAAAAGGAGTTTGTTAATGAACTCTTCTCCATGTGCTTGGTGAGAGTCCTGTGTTGAACATTTCAAAGATTCTAAACGAAAGCTGGTATCATGGAGCATGAGAGCAGTTGTGTTTGTTTCTTGTCAAATGAAGACCTCAATATTCTTTTCTCCTGGTGTATTATATAAATTACACATTTTACAATAGCATTCAATAAAGGGACAATTACTGTTTGGGAATTATAGAAAGATGTCAGGCAGGATCAAAAGCACTGAAGCTCACATTTGTAAGGCAATAGTATGAAAGCATTTCAGTTTACACAACCTTCAACCTGTCTCCTCTCAGACTATTTTCCCACCAAATCCATTATCTATGCCTTACAATACAGCTAGAGATTGATTAACATTCCATTCACTCAGTTGTAAAGACCAGAGATACAGGTATTGGATTAAAATAGTCAACATAACGTATTGAGCATTTTCAGAAACCTTCCTAGTTCTTTTCTTCTATTTAACTGTAGTTCAGATTGAATATCAGTCTAGAGAAATAGATAAGCCCTTTCTCCTTTTACTAATGTTGATTACAACCTTCCAGGTATTTATCCAGGTTGGTGTAAACCTTTATGCACACGTAGTTGTGTGGGGGACGCCATTGCTTTGTTTTGTTTTCCTTAGCAAGTTGCAATTCAAAGATTAAAGTGATTCTTGGTTTAAAAAAGTTTTACGTGTCAACAAAGCTTATTTTATTTGAACATGTACTTCTAGCACCTGTAAAGCTTAACTCGCTTTAGAATAACTTCCAATATTTTAATTGTTGTGTGCTATTCCTCATGTAGATTCTAGCTTCTGGTTAATGGACAAAGCAGGACAGAAAGCTTGAGGTAGTAGACCATGAGTTTAGCAGTTCCAAGAGTTGTTGCTTTATATTGCTGTCAGCTTTGCAGACTATCATATCGTACTTTAGGTCACCTTGCAGCACTGTTTATGTTGACCCAATTGCTTTGTAAGGTTTCTAGATGTGGGAAGTAGACAAATAAGTTAACCCTGGTATGCATTTTATTTTTCTTTCTCATCTTTCTGATCTGAAACCAGCTACATTTTCCCCTTTGTTCTAATGTGTTACTTACAGTAAAGTTCATATATATATATATATATATGAATGAAATATATGTATACATATATAAATGTATACATGTATATTTGTTTATACATCCTTCACAGTATGTAAATGATGTTGGTCATTACCATTGCTCCCTTCTCATTTGGCAGTTTCCGTAATTAAAGATAGCAAGCGCAGCATTTCCTTCAATAAAGATACATAATAAGCTCTTCTTTTCCAGAAGTTTTGATATGATTTTCTTTATTCCTTGCTAAGGGTTAGATTTTGATGCTCCTTAATCAAAAATTTATATGAGGAAATGCTCACCAAAAGTACTTACATATGGGACCTTATTCCAGAGTGGGGTTGCTCAAGATGTAAGTAGCTGTGAAAAAGTCATAAGGGTGTGTGCCAATTCATCACAAATGGTGTCTCAGTGAGTGCAGCCACCACCAGCTGCGGCTGCCCCTCCACTCTTCTGGTGCTGGGTGCTGTTTCTGGGTGTGCTTGCTCAGGCGTGGGCTCCAATTGCACAGATGTCGCCTTCTGGGCGCTGCCCCTGGTAGCACAGGCACTGCCCTTCGCTCCTCGCTGCTGCGGCAAGCTGTGGTCCCTCTTCCATTGGTTGTGGCACTGAGGCAGCTCTTATGCTTGCCCAGTGCTGGGGCCTCTCTTCTGCTCCTTCTGGCGCTTTGTCTGTTCGTCGCTGCTTCTGCCCAGTCCCAGACCCCAGGGCTGGTGAGGAGACTGTGTCAGTGGAGCCTCATTCAGACACAAGAGACCAGGTTCATTGGCACAGATCTGGTTTATTGTAGAAGGGCACAAGCTTACATAGGGGTAGGGGTCCAATCAAGAAGTTACAGCTCAGATCTTTGGCAGGGCTGTGTTCTGTCATGATATCAGGAGCCAGACACCTCATTAGTATGATGGATTTCAGTTTACTTAGGTTCCTGTTTCCTTATGGGGCCTGGTTTCCTGGGAACCATGGGACCCAGGCTGTCTAAGTGTTGCATTTTGGGATCTCAGGGTGGTGATTAGGGAATGGCGAGCTCTAGGCATCAGTCTCATGATCTGCCAATGGGAGCAAATATCACAAGTCTTTCCTTGTGGCTCCAGCAGTTGGTCCTTTGCCTGGGGCCTGCTGTATGGCTGTCAATAAGACTTTCACCCTAGGCTCAAGCCTGTCTCCCACAAGTGAGAAAAGGAAATTTGGACACAGAGCACATACAGAGGAAATATAGCAGGGAGAAACATGTGGAAAAGATGGGCATTTTGAAGCCAAGTAGAAAAACTTACAACACTTATGTCGTAGCCTTTGGAAGAAACCAAGCCTACTTCTGCCTTTACTTCAGACTTCTAGTCTTCAGAACTGTGAGACAGTACAACAGGTTCCACACTCCAGTTTTGTGGTATTTGTAATGGAATCCCCAGGATACAGCTAACCCCCCTTTGGCTATCTCTGGCTTTGTTTTAGGACCTCCTCTATCTTCCTACTCTCTAGCCAAGAGCCACCTAGAGTTCTAGGAAATTAGTTAAGCCCTTCATTAGCCATGGCTATAGCAGACCCTGAAGAAGAGTTCTTCACATGCTACATTTTTTTTCATTCAAATACTCATCACATAAATGAATTATGAAAAGATTGGCTACCTTTGCGTCCTGTAATTTTGAAATAATATACATGGAGTTTATTTTGGTCTTTCCTCTGTTTCTTAGGCATTTTCTAGCTTTAAACCAAAAATGCCAAAATAAACCCCCCTCACACAGCAAAATAAAATAAAAAACAAAAATGAGAATGTTCTGTTGGCTAAATACTGCTTTCATCTTCAATTATTTTTCTTTAGAACAGTCTTGGCTTAGGGCACAGATCCAATATCACTGGTAACACACACTGTTTTACTTTTTTCACCCAAGCTAGCACTCATTCTGTTGAGGTGTGACACTTTGAAGCACATAGAGTGATCCACTCTTGATCCACTTTTCTTTGAATTCTGTCTTCAACAGTGGTGCCTTCTCCAGCTCCTCTTCATTTTAAAATGCCATGCTGTTTTCTGTCTCATGGACATGATATAAATTAGAAAGTGAAATGTAGGATAACTCTCCTCTCCTCTGGGAATGTCAGAGAGAAACACCAACCCACCTTTAGGAATTGCAATTCTTTTAGTGAAGGTAATGCAACAGGCTGGAATCATGGGTCTATTTCTCTTTGTCAGTCTTCATAAAAATTGTAGCGTGTATGACCATCAGAATTGATTGGGTGCAGTTTGATCTTTTATGTGACATTACCTTAAGAGCCCATAAAACTTGTACTTACATTCAAAGACAGTTATTTCTTGTTGCCTGTGGGTGTTTGGGGTGAGGGAGAGAACACCTTAGGATTGGATTTTTGGACTTATTAGTCCTGTTCGGAAACGTTATTTACCCTTTATTTTAGGTTATAACGTTAAAATGGAGCTTTGGAGCCAGGCTAGCATATCAAAAAAAATGTCCCTGTCACAAAAAGTCAAGTTTAGCATCAATCTAAATGCTACATGGAATACATTTAGTCAGGCAAGAGGCTACCTTCTGTTTTCAGTCAGGCTTTGTATGGTTATGAATATACACATGTGTAGTCAAGGATATATCCTTTGGAGGATACAAGATTAATTCATTTTGCATAAATATATCATTTCTTTTACATTAGCAAAGACCAGAATCTGTTTCTTTTCAATTTATGCTGCTGGCAAGAAACTAGAACTTTCTATCAATGCATCTTTTAACAATTATTTTATTCCAAGGCAAAAATACTAAATGGCTTTTGCCGTTTTTCTGAGCATGAATCTTAGACTAACCTATCATATTTGATCATTTAATTTTCCTTAGTTTTTAAGACTTGGAGGCTCTTCCATGACCACTTGAGGTTCTCAGTGCCTTCAGTTTTGAGGATCATGGGTATGTGCCTCATTTGTCCTTAACTCCAGTGTCACTAGTCAGTCACTAAAGTTGAAAAAGTCAGTTGATGATTAATTTTTTTCCTGACAGTATTTTTAAAAGAATGGTTTCATAGAAAGGAAAACAAAGCAAAATGTAAATGCTGGTATCTGATACCAAGTATTGCACCAAGAAAGAATCTATATTACCAATGGTGGAGTTATTTGATTTCTCTGTGCCTTACTTGTTAGGAGGCCAAACCATACCCAAGGTGGGAAGTTAACCTCAAATTAGAAGCTTTATCAATTGCCAACTGTAAAATAGGGTCTGTGTGATACAGAATTGTGAGAAATATTTAATTCATGTAGATTATTCAGACTGCAATATGTCATGGGAGCTGGAGAGGACAGACACAGGTAACTAAGAAGCATCACTGCCTGGGGGATGTGGCTTGGTGCTGATACCCAACTTCCTGTAAGAGGCAGATATTACTTGTATACAAAAAGATCAGAATTGAAAATTCCAAGTGTGATTTCTAATGAGTGTATATTCATTCTCTTTGAACCACAGTGCGTGTGAAAACTTGTGAATAGAACTGCTATAAGTTTGATGTATCTGTATAGGTGTGTGCAGTGTGCACATGTGAAGACCCAGTGTGCTAGTGAGATGGACTTCATTCATTATGTCTGTTGTCAGTGGATATATGTGAGTCAATCAGATACAAGGATTGTCACTTGAGAAATGAGAGAAGATGACATTTATGCTAAGTTCTTAATGATAAGAATAATTCTCATTATTGGCATTTATTTAAAGAACCAAATCCACAAATGAAGAAAAATTCATATTTTATAGGTAATGCAGAGTCTAAAACATTAAACACAATGATCAATATTTTGAATTATGTGGTATGAAAACAGCCATTATATCTAATATTTTTTTAGTGGTACAGTACAAATTAAGGAAAAACGTATGTGAACCCAAAGGTGGAAAGAAGCTGTGCAAACAAGCACAGAGCAGCCTTGATTTCAGAGTAGGAGTTGGGGTCAGAGGTAGCCTGAGCACAGTACTGACAAGAAGTGTAAGTTGCTTAGAAAGGAGACTGCATGTGGCAGATGTTCAATAAATATAAGCAAATTAGCTATTGCTATTATTCTCTCAAAGACCTCTCAGAACAATAAAAAGAAACACTAGTAACAATTTAACACCTTCATCTAAAATCAAAGTCAGCTTAGCTCAGATTTGGCCTTTGTTACATGATGATGGTATGTATACATTTGACTTTTTCTTCTGGAATTTATAGGAAAAGAATTTAGACATCACTCACTTTATTTAAAATGCACATTAAGAAAGCTGCACTTCATTTTTCTATTTTTCTCCTCTCCAATGTACCTACTATTTCCCAATTTCAACATTATGCTAATCTAGTATTGCTTTCAAGCCTTACACATGTGGGAGTTTTTCAGAAAAGAAGATGGTATGCAGTCTCATAAGTGAAAAATTATATGCATTATTTGAAGTATATAAGAAAGTATTTTGCTGAAATTGACATGCTATCTTTGAAACCAGACATCAGAAGTATTTTCAACCTGCTAAGACAGTAGATGCCATTAGTAGGAGAGGGCACAGTTGTTTAGAGGTCTGTGCATTTAAATGGCAGGGGTGCTGATTGAGATCATGAAAATATTGTCAAAAGAGTATCTTTTATTTATTTAATAAACATATAATTAGAAGAAGCATTTCATTACAACAGCACTGACATATTCAATAATAATTTCCAGAGCTAAGATGCAACTGTTTCAAGGTTAGCTGTAAAATTTTAGGTTTAGAGTTGAATTAATACAGTTCTACAATACCGTACTCTGTATAAACCCTATAAGGCATAAAATTAAATGGGGTTTTAAACTTTAAAAAAGATCTCCATTTCATTATTAAAACACACAGTTTCATACAGAAAAATTCATTTTTAATACAACTGACACTAAGATGCACATGCATTTCTAATCTCTATATATCTAATTATTACTAGTCACAGTCAGTTACATTCTGAGATTCTTGGCACCTGAGCATGGATATAAAATCATCAGGCAGATTTCAATGGTAATGTTTTTCACCTCTACTA
>NW_008336930.1:872087-890512 GCF_000622305.1 Nannospalax galili
CTATTTATTTTTACTCCCACTTCCCAGATCGCAGCCTCCCACAGCCTCCCTCCCCCCAATAGAGCCCTTATACTCTGGTATACCTGCTACTGTCTCCTGTGTTGTCAGCACCCCCAGCCATACCCCACTACTTACCCTTCTGGTGAATCTAGTCAGCCTATCTAGAGGTCTTTTTTTTAGGAGGGTCAGCTCTTCCTCATCTAGCGGTATTCAGTTGTCAATGTTCCTTTGGATAAGATTGGGGTCTGCTGTTCAATTTCCCAGTTCTATGCTGGGTTACTATCTGGGAATCCCTTTGGCCACCCTGGCCAACAACTCAAAAGAAGGTATCTCCTATCTGGCATTGTTGCTTGTTATGTAGCCTTTAGCTATACATATGGACTCTTATGAAATTATATTGGCCCCTTTAATCTTTGGTTATACTTTCCTTTTGGGTGTTTAAGGACATACAGTTGGACCAGATAAACCAATTTATTTTTACCCTTAAGGTCATTTGAGGATCTTTTCCTCAGGGGTCACATGGGCTCCGGAGGAGCTCCTGGCTCCTTTCTTTTACCAGTTCTGCCTATGTGAAGAGAAGTCAAAGGTCCTGCTCGACCATGGTTGGCTTCGCTTGGAAGCATAGAGGAAATGATTCCTCTGTATTAATCCTTTTTATAGACTGGACACTGGTTCAAGCCCGTCTGGTAGGGTCTCCTCAGTCTCCTTGATCAAGAGTAAAGTGACCCACCACAATTATAGGACATTTTGAGAAATGCTCATATTCCCCTCGAACTAGTCGACCTAGGAGGGCAAGGAGCAAAAAGTGTCCTTTATATCCCTCTGACCAAATTATTATAGGCCTCAAAGTGTGTTTGTTAAACACCAAGAAGGTTAGATCCACCAGTCTGGTACTATTAATTACTGTGTGTCATGTACGTAAATCTTGGGCAAAGACCAGGTTTTCTCAAATAAACCTTATCTAGACATATATTTCTTGATATGCAATGTATAATTTGTCAGTAGGTTGTTGGAGTAATATGGTTCCCTCTGGTTTTCAAAACTAGCTAGTCATTGTTTATATCTCGCATTGTCTCACCCCTCCATAATTTTTTTCTCACTTAAGGTGCCCCCATTTCCCCACTTTCTCCCTTACTAATACCCTTCTCCTATGGTTCTCTCATGAGCTCCTTGTTTCTCTTTATCCCTAGGTTCTTTGTATACCCTTCCCTCCCCCTTCCCTAAAACTAACCCAATTTTTATCCATATCTCCCTTATTAAGGCCTGTTTCCTACTTGTTCTTCTCTTTCAGATTCTTTCTTTTCCTTTACCTCCCTGTTTCCTTTCCATTATCCTGGATCCTGTAGTTATGTCTGGTTGTGTACTTATTTATCAGAGTCCAGTTCTAGGATCCACATATGAAGGAGAACATATGTCGATTTTTTTTTCTGAGGTGTTACTTCACTTAGTATAACAGTTTGTAGTTCCATCCATTTACCTGAAAATTTCATGATTTCATCTTTCTTTACTGCATAGTAAATCTCCATCGTATAAATGAACCACGTTTTCGTTATCCACTCATCAATTGAGGAACACTTAGGTTACTTCCATCTCTTAACTATTGTGAAAAGAGCAGCACCAAACATGGGTGTACAAGTGTCTCTGCAATAGGATGAGTTCTTAGGGTATATGCCAAGGAGTGTTATAACTGGATCATATGGTAGATGCATTTTTAGTTTTTTAAGAGTTCTCCACACTGCTTTCCATAATGGTTGCATGAGTTTACATTCCTACCAGCAGTGAATGAGCTTTCCCCTTTCTCTGTATCCTAAGTGGATCAGTATTCCCCTTTCCCCACATCCTCTCCAACATTTGGTATCATTTGTTTTCTTGATCTTAAGCAGTCTGACTGGGGTAAGGTGAAATCTTAAAGTGGTTTTAATTTGCATTTCCCGAATTATTAGTGATGTTGAACATCTTTTAAGATGTTTCATAGCCATCTTTACTTCTTCTTTTGAGAACTATCTGTTCACCTCCTTAGCCCATCTTTTAATTGGGTTGCATCTTGTCTTTGTTCTCTGTTTTTTGAGTTCGTTATATATTCTGGTTATTAAACCTCTGTCGGATGTGTTGCTGGTGAAAATTATATCCCATTCTGTGGGTTTTCTGTTTGCTTCCTTGGTTGTCTCCTTATATGTACAGAAGCTTTTTAGTTTAATGAGGTCCCATTTGTTAATTCTTGCCCTTGTTTCCTGAGCAATTAATGTCCGGTTTAGAAAATCCTTTTCTATGCCTATATTTGTAGGTTTTTCCCAAAGTTTTCTTCTAATAGTTTCAGAGTTTCAGGCTTTACATTGAGGTCTTTGATCCATTTGGAATTTACTTTTGTGCAGGGTGAAAGATAGGGGTTTAGTTTCATTCTTCTACAAGTGGAGATCCAGTTTTGCCAGCACCATTTGCGGAACATGCTGTCTTTCCTCCAGTTAATGTTCTTGGCCCCTTTGTCAAATATCAGGTGGCTGAAATTGCATTTACTCATATTTGGGTCTTCAATTTTGATCCATTGGTCTATGGGTCTGTTTTTGTGCCAGTACCATGTTGTTTTTATGATTATAACTCCGTAATACAGCTTGAAATCTGGTAGAGTAATCCCCCCAGCATTGCTCTTAGTGCTCAGGGTTGTTTTGGCTCTCTGAGGCCTTTTATGCTTCCATATCAATCTTAGGATAGTTTTTTCCAATTCTGTGAAAAATGTAATGGGGATTTCGATTGGCATTGCATTGAATCTATATATGACTTTTGGTATGATGGTCATTTTCACAATATTAATTCTTCCAATCCATGAACATGGGATGTCTTTCCATCTTCTGATGTCTTCCTCATTTCTTCCTTTAAAGATTTAAACTTTTCATTGTAGAGCTCTTTAATGTCTTTGGTCAGTGATATCTTTAGTCAGGTTTATCCTGAGACTTTTTTTTTTTTTTTCAGCTATTGTGAATGGGAGTGTTTCCATGTGCTCTTTTTCTGATTTCTTGTTGTTGATATGTAGAAAGGCTATAGGCTTTTGTAGGTTAATTTTTAAACTGCCACTTTACTGAATGTGTTAATAATTTCTAGGAGTTTTCGGGTGGAATTTTTGGTGTCCCTTAGATATAATATCATCTGCAAAAAGGGATAATTTGATCTATTCTTTTCCAATTATTACTCCTTTAATTTCCTGCTCTTGTCTGTTGCTCTTGCAAGACTATCAAGCACTATGTTAAAGAGAAGTGGAGATAGTGAACAGCCTTGTCTAGTTCCTGATCCAAATGGAGAAAAACTGGAAGCATTCTCATTGAAATCAGGAACAGACAAGGCTTTCCACTATCCCTACTTCTCTTTAACATAGTACTTGAAATTTTTAAAACTTAGGAATGTCAGTAGCTACTTTAAAATTCCTTTCTTCTGGATTAGAGAGATGACTCAGTGGTTAGGATTACTTGCTCCTGTCAATTACAGAAGACCCAAGTTCAGTTCCCCCACATGCACGTCAGGTAGCACACAGTGTACTGTAACTCTAGGTACAGGGGACCTGACACTTTATTCTGGCCTCTACAGAAAACTTCATACATGAGGCATATGCAAACACATACACACAAATAAAAATGAGAATAAGTGCGTTTCTTTTGAAAGTTGTCTTCTACCAAGTAAAAATAGTCCTTTTTCCCTATGCCATTTTTGCTTTATAGGTAAAAATTACCATAATCAAGTGAAGATCAGGGGCTAATAGCTATAGTGATGTGTTGTTACTCAGTATTAATGGTGAGGGTAAGGGTTATCTATATAGAGACACTTGTTCTGAGGAAGCTGATCTATGAAGCTTGAATTTAGTGGGAGAAGTGACAATAGTCATTCAAGTTGTTATACTTAGAATTGTGGTTTACTTCAGGTAAAGGATTCATACTAAAATCAGCCAAAGGTGAAGAAACACAATTAGAGTCTGGAAGGTTCCAGTTGCTAAACAATTAATGTATTCAGGATGTGTTACTCTATTCGCAATGACACTGGAGAGTTCACAGGATTGTTACCAACTGTTAAAACTCTCTGAGCTGTAGTGTTCTGGCTAGTTTTGAGATTTCATTATGTCCATATGGTTGGTGATTACCTACATGGCTGAACTCAGTCTCCAGGTTAGTTGATACCCTAAAACCCAAATATTTTATCCATTGTCACCTAGCTGGTCTTCCTGGTGTGACCAGCCTCACTCAAAGATTCAGTATAGCAATCCCCATTGTAAACAAAACACAACTAATAGCTATGCCAAACATTTTCTCACAGAAATTAGGACAATACCTAGAATTAAGGCAATGCCAAATTCTTTACAAAGGGTGAAAAACAGTGCCTTTAAATGGTACTTGCAGTGAATTATTCTAGAGAATGCATTGTGCATTCTGAAATGTTTTGTGAACTGGCCTATGCCACCTAACTACTCTTAGGCTCAACTTTCCCTCTCTGTACACTGGGAACAATTACCTGCACTCACTGCTAAGAACATCATGATGAGTAAAGAACTGAGGATTCACCTAGGAGATTTAGCTACTAAAATTTCCTTCATCGCATCAATTATTGTGATTATCATATTATGCATTTATGATTGCCATTGCTGTAAATGTTTGCATTGGTGTCACTGCTGTTTGAAGTAGCCAACATGTGAGCTGCGCTCAGGGGCTTTTGGAACTGTTGGATCTCATTTTGTCTCTCTATTCATGGCCTCTCTCTCTCTCTCTCTCTCTCTCTCTCTCTCTGCTTATTCATTTTTGGCTTCAATAAAACTCCTCTTCACTCTTCTTCAGTTCTGCAGAACAATCCAAGATAGGAGAGTAAAGAGGTTTTATTTAATTTTTATTTCTGCAAATTTGTATTCCAAAATATTTTAGCAATTATTACACAACTGCAATTGCATAGGCATTTCATGATGGCATTATGTCTTTTTAGACACATAGTACAATTAGAGAGGTGCAGGTTTTGTGGGTATTTTTTTTTTTAATGTGTAACTCTGACAGTTATCTTCTGTGAAAATTCTAGTTCTACTACAGTAGAAAAGCTTTCTGAAAGGTACTTGGTCAGTTCTATATCCTTTTGTGTAACCCACTAAGAACAAAATGAAAATAGCATTCAATACTGAGTATTTTTTCATTAAAAATATGAAAATAACATAGTTAACCTTAAAATTGAAATCTCTTGGATTTTAAGAAAAAAAGGAATAGGTTTTTTTCTGGTTTTCAGCTTTAGTTTTGCAAAGAGATTTATAACAGAAAGGCTTCCTGTAATTAGTTCATTCACCAAACAACAGGTATGTATAGTGTGCAGGTATTAAAAGTAGTCATTGCAGATGTTTTTTACAGTTTGACATAATCTTATTAATATAGCCATGCTGCTAAGAATGAGTTGATTGACACTCCTTAACCAAGTCAAGCCCACACTGCTTTCTGCTTGCTGTGCCAGAGGAGCACTACTTGATTTTGATGTTAGAGAACAAATACTTATTACTTGTTTTTTGTTTTCAACTTTACACTACAGCTCTTGCAAGATATATCATTTATTATCATTTTTTATTTCACCAACATAGGTGAGCTGCTTTTACAAGGTCCCGTGTTTATCAAAGAGCCCAGCAACAGCATTTTCCCTGTCGGTTCAGAAGATAAAAAAATCACTTTAAATTGTGAAGCAAGAGGCAACCCTTCACCTCGTTACAGGTACAGTGGAAATTGTGAAACTGCAAATAAAAATGCAACAGTGATGATTTATTTTGCTCATATATATGATAGATTCCGGAAGAAGCAGTTAGCAGTGCTGTGCTTGTGTGGTATGTTCAACAAATCTGATTTCATGTACATTTGAGTCTTTAAGGCAGCATCACTCAGCCAAAGGAAAAATATACTAGGATCCATTAATCGTATCCATAGCTTTTTACTGATTTATGATTTAATTTGATTTAGAAACTCTGTGTTACTTATAAAGTTTATACATAAATTTGTAAAGATAGCAAGAATACATCCATGATCAAGGTGAAATTAAGTGGGATTTGAATCTTATTTTTAAAAAATTATTTATCATCCCTCCTTCCTCTGCTTATGCTGGCCTTGTGTTTTGAGGATCATTAAATATAGAAGAATGAAATATATTTCACTTGTTATTTTAATTATTCTTGAAGGCAAACTATATTCCTTTTTTTAGATTTTTACAAATCATGTTAAAGTCTTTATTTTAAAGATATTGTGAAAATCTATTCACCGAAACTCTTCAACTATCACAAATGTTATAATGGAAGCAGAAAAAGAAAGCTGAATTTCGATCTTAAGATAAAAATGTCAGTATTTAGGAAGTGATCAGAATTATGTGGATGGAATGAGTGTTTATTTGACTAAACACAAGATTAACAATTTTGACTCAGGAGTGTTTAGGAACCCTATCTAATGACTAGATGAATTATTTATTAAAAACATTTGCTGGTTTCATCAAAGTGTCTGGGGAAAGTGCTTAAGGCACCTTCATAGCAGTACTCTAAGTACTTGTGAATGTCTGCATCAAAACTATTTAAACACTTTCTGTATCCCATAGAAGAAGCAAATGCCATCATTTTTAATAAAATGCTAAGTGTTCAAAGTCATCCTTTAGATCTGATTGTTCTCTGAAGCTATATAAATAATAGAAACCAACAGTCCTCTTTAAATTGGGTTAGGCTTGAGTTAGAACAGAGGCTTTCAGATTTATGTACCTGGAAGTAATCAAGGTCAGTCTTTTCAACAGTATTCAACAGTCTACTTAAGGAACACCTGCTGTGTACTTTTAACAAAATATATGTTATCCTTGCAGGTTAACTGGTGTGAATTGGTACAGGTGAGGAAAAATAGTTTTTCTTTTACTTCTACTTCTTGCTAAAAAGAAAAATATAATTAACCAATAAGGAAACAAGAAATGATTTTATGAACTCGTGAGATGTATCAGATGTTGTTAGTGCATGTAACATCTGGAAATATTTTTTATTTTGTTTGAAGATGAACAAATCATTTGACAAAGATTCTATCATGGAAGTATTGTTTTCTAGCACTTTTCTAAGCACTCTAACACCTTCTAAATAAATATGTTTCTGCCCATAATAGAATACTTTTGTAGACAGTGTTCCAAATATGAGAAATCCTTGTGAGTAATGAACATGTGGATTTCTTTTCTGTTGATGAAATTGTATTCCTGGTATTTATGAATAATTTGGTAATAAATGCATTCTGTGCAGAACTTGCCAATATGCAGGATGACATTATAGAGGAATGTGTTTTTAAATGATAAGATTGAATGTTTATATAATGTTAGCAAAAGCCAAATATCTTGAGATTAGAAATCTAGACCTCTTTATACTGATTGGGTTTTGTGTACTAGTTGTTCACTGTAAAGCTACGGAGTCTGTGTAAATATGTTGATGACATGTAAAAAGTGTTGGTGAAGAAATTCATAGTGACCCTTCTGGTTTTTCATGCTCCCTGGGCATTTGTATATTTCAGTACAAACAGTGCAAACAAAATCTATAAGAGAAAATAGGAAATGCATGGTTTTGATTGATTTCTTGGTATTAAATTTGATAAATGAAGAAATATAACATGTTGGGTATTGTTTCAGTATCTTTGGTTAGTAGCCAACTAGAGCAGACACTTTAATTATAACTTTAAAGATTTTCTAAATTTGAGTTTTCTAAACAGTATAAAATGTCACTTGAGCTAAAGATTTTCATGGAAAACTAGAAGATTGGAAGGCACAAGGGGGCCTCTTAATTCTGAAAAGCATTAGGCTTTCCTATAACAAGAAATCATTTCTTGTTATTTGTGTTGTCTATACAAGAAATAGATTGTGTTTGAATGAGCGGTGTGGAAAAACAGAGGTTAGCGTTATAGCATTAGGTACTTAGATGGCCTCTTCATTTTCTGCCTAAAATTTGCTTTTGACAGTCTACAAGGTAATATCCCATGTTGTTCTTTGAATTATTCGTGAGAAAACACACTTGTTTACATTTATTTATTTATTTATTTATTTATTTATTTATTTATTGTGGGGGGTGCATGCGATGGGCCACGGACTAGGCTGGCATTGATATCAATTTATTTAAAAATTAAAATAAGAAAATTAAATAGAAAAACAACAATAACAACAAAATAACAGAAACAAAACTACAAAAAAAGACTCAAGCTTTATTCTGAATCATATTTGGGTCACTGTTAATGAGAAATGTCATATGATTCCTTAATTTCCCTCCTTGGCTCCCTGTCTTCCTATTTGTCTACCTATTTGTTTATAATTACAAATACAATATGTAAAACAATATGTTTTATTATTTTATTCAAAAATATTCATTCATTTTTGTTATAATACATTTATATCACTTATCTGTAATGTCTGAAAAATACTAAAAAGTAAGAATAAAAGTTAGGTATGGTGGCATACACCATTAATCTAAGGACTCATATTGTTTTACATATTGTATTTGTAATTATAAACAAATAGGTAGACAAATAGGAAGACAGGGAGCCAAGGAGGGAAATTAAGGAATCATATGACACATTTCTCATACAGTGACCCAAATATGATTCAGAATGAAGCTTGAGTCTTTTTTTGTAGTTTCGTTTCTGTTATTTTGTTGTTATTGTTGTGTGTTTTTCTATTTAATTTTATTTTAATTTTTAAATTTAATTTTTGCAATTTTCATGTAGTATGGTTTGATGGCATTTAAATCCCTCCTCTAGGGCTGGAGAGATGACTCAGCAGTTAGAGCACTGACTGGTTTTGCAGAATTCTCAGCTTCAAATGCCAGCACCCACAGAGTGGGTAACAACTGTCTGTAACTCCAATTCCAGGAAATCTGACTCCCCGCTCCGTTCTCCATGGGCACTGAATGATATGGGTGCACTTATATACATGCAAGCATAACACTCATACATATAAAATAAAAATAAATAGGGCTGGATAGATAACTCAGTGGTTAAGAACACTGGCTGTTCTTGCAGAAGACCCGGGTTTGAATCCCAGCACCCACATGGCAGTTAACAACTGTCCATAACTCATAACTCCAATTCCAGAGTATCTGACATGGGCCTTGCACGACCTGGGTGCACTTACCTACATGCAGGAAATACACACATACACATAAAATAAAAATAAGAAATAAAATTTTTAAATAAATAAATAAATCATATCACCTCCTCTATCTGCACTCCCCCCCAATTCCACAAGCCCAATTTAATATACTCTCATATACATAATACAACCTTTAAAGTGTGATTTGTGTCCCCAAATGTCCTTCAGCGTGGGTCCATCTACTGGGCCCACCAGGAGTCCAGTTCTTGTAAGGCACTGTCTCCCTCCCTCTCAGCAGCCATCAATTACCAAAAGTTCCTTAGGTTGGATTGGAATTTCTTACCCATTTTCCCATGTTTATGCTGGAATTTTGTCTGACCTAAGCTTACATAGGACCTGTGCATGCTGTCACCACTGCTGTGAGTTCATATGAGTAATTGGCCAGCTCTCTGGAAGACTGTTTCCATGTAGTCATTCACCCGCTCTGGCTCTCACAATCTTTCCACCTCCACAGTGATCCCTGAACCTTGGAAGGCAGGGGTTTACAGTAAGTATCTTATTCAGAGATAAGTGCTCTGCAACTGCATGTTCTCTGCAAGTATCTTATGAAAGCATATACTTTAAAAGCTCAGAGGATGTCCTGGAGACCGAGACTAACTTACCTGACAAGACACCTTGTCCTAGTTCTCTTTGGGTAAAGAGAACTGTTAATTGTTCATATTAGAAATCCCAAAGTTCAGAAATTCTCATGAGAAATTACACATCTTAAGGTTTAATTGAGAATTTATTTTTATATTACATTTGCCTGCCTGTGCCCTAAAGCTCCTATTTAATGGTTAATTAATATTCCATCTCACTGTAACAGATAGTGATGCTGAAAGAGGTTACCCAAAGATGTATCATAGATTCTTTTCCTTTCGCACTCTATTTTTTATTGATGTTTCTGATTTTCATGCAATATAATTTGATGGTATTTAGAGGTCATCCCCTACCTGGATCTACCCACTAGAGCCTGGTTAACCTACCAAGTGTGCCATCCTTGAAGAGATTGTCTCTGACCCTCCCAGAAGCCATTGGTTGCCGTACTTTCCTTAGGTTGGGTTGGGGTTTCTTACCAACTTGCCCATGTGTATGCTGAGATTTTTCTCTGGTTTGAGTTTCTATAGGATTTGTACATGCTGTCACCCTTGCTATGAGTTCATATGAGTAACTGACCAACTGTCTGAACAATTTTATTTCTTTGTGGTTATCACCACCTCTAGCTCTTAGTCTTTTTGCCCTCTCTCTTCACAATGATCCCTGGGCCTTGGGAGCAGAAGTTTGATATAGGTGTTTTGTCCAGGGAAAGTGCTGCAGCCTCTTGTTCTCTGCACATTGACAGCTGTGGGTGTCTATGTTAATCACCATATACTGCTTAAGGAATGTTGTCTGGTGAGAGTTGAAATATGCATTAATCTATAGCAATAAGTCATTAGGAGTCAGTTTAATTCGCTATTAAGTAGAAAACTAGTATTAAGTTCTCCCCTATGTCCTATGAAGAATGTTTCTCCTGTTTCTTCATGGGGTTAGAAATGCCTACCATTGGCTGAGAGTCTACAATGGAAGGATCTCTGTCGTATCCATTGATGCCATTCATAACTTTATGAACCACATCCTTGGACTAAACTGAAGTAAAATAACTGAATATCAAAATGGAGAATAGGAAAGTAACAAAACTGAATGAATTTAGGGCTGCCTGAAGGACTCATAGGCACATTGAGTACTTATTGGAAATTGAGATTGAAAATATAGGTTGAAAAAACATGAGTCCTAAGGATAAATGTGGTCCAGCAGGGACTGTGTACTTCGTTCTTTTATCTCCTCTAGATTTCCCCAGGGGCACATGGAGCCCTTCAAATTTAGATAATTAAATTTAAAATTTACTTCATCAGTCACACACACAAAAAAACCCATTTCAAAGACTTGTTGGGTACATGTGGTTAGTAGTTATCATGTTGGACAACACAGATGATATGCCTTTATTTCTAAAATGTTCTGTTGGGTATCAGTACTCCAAAACCATCCTGGACTCAAAACACCTTCATACAAATGCTCTTCCATTCATTCTGTTCATAAGATAATGACCACACTGTCATTCTCATCTGGCTCCTTCAAACAAGTAAGCTACTATAATAAAAGTACAGTTCGAGGTCCACAGATCACATATATAGTTTATTTGCTGTGTACTATATACTTTATGCCAAATCACATAATAAATGTCATGTTTTAAGCATACCTTTGATTTATGCCACTTGTCCTTATATGTTTCCCATTACCATGTAAGATCTGATGTTCCTATTATTTTATGCCCAAGACAAATAAGAATTTTTGTCCCTCTAATTCTCCATCTTCAGCCTCAACTCTTCTCAGTATCCAAACTTCTCCAGCTGTAGAGCTCCAGTCCCCATATCCTCAATTAGTGACTAAGAGCAATGAAATAGTCACGTTGTTGGAGTGGCTCCAAAACATAAAAAATAAATAATATCTCTATGCTTGAAGCTACTAGTTGTAGGCACCTCCTCATTCAAACTATTTAAAATAAGGTTGTATTAACATCCTTTTCAGAAAGCATTCCTGTTACCCTCATCTCTGGAATCCTTACTGTAACTTTGTGCTTGACCATTGTACCTTCACATGCCTCTATTACACCATGAAATATACTTCTCCTGACAGGTGGTGGTCACTCTCCTAAGCATGATGCTTGTGTACATTATAGCTGCCTAGCTGTGAACAGTGAGGGTTCATTTCTTGGAGTGAAAATGATATGCATTGAATTAAACAAGGGGAAAACAAAGGAGGGAATTTAGAAGGGCATCATATTTCAGAAGTCAAGAATGTCATGAAAAACTGCAGGTTCAGAAGTGGTGGAAACTTTTTTCTTTGCTGAACATTACATTTTAGTCTGGACTGAGTCTTCCCTGCTTATTCTGTTTTAAGATAGTTTGCCTTGAGTTATCCAAGTTTACTTACTGGAGCCTAGTCTTACTGATATTCTCCTTACAATATCAAGTCAAAGAAAGAGTTAATCAATAGCCCCTGGTCATATCGGAAACATTTGAAATAAAGCATGACCAATACTGTGAGCAGTCAATATGCAGCAGGAACATAAAGATTAGATTTAGACATTATAGCTGTTGTATAACTCAACAAGTCACATCTTTTCATTGTTGTTTTTTGTTGTTACATTTTCATTGGTGGGATGGGGAGAAGGTACATGAACAGTATTGTTCAAGCCCATTCATGGGTTGTATTTGTGTGCTAACCTAATCACTAAGGCTTGAGGCATAAAACGTTGTGATTGTGTAAGCCAGAATCATGTGATTGGTGGTATCTTCAGAGGAGAAAAAGAAAGCAACTACAAGAGAATTTCAAATAAATTCAGAGAAGGCAAAAATATCACACGTCTTCTATAACTCCTTGGGATATTATTAGGACAGTCACTGATGAATTTAAGGTAGACTATAATCATGTAAACTCAGTAGCACTTTTCATCTGCTGTAGCTCTAATCTGTTTCGTGTGTGTGTGTGTGTGTGTGTCCCTTTGTGTATTTTAAAAATGTACTAATGAATGAGAAATGGGAATCTGTATCATAAAACACATTTTTAAATACTGAATTTATTAAAAGCATAGATCTCAACTTACATCATTTATGTCTTCAGTAATCATTGCTGAAGCCTAACCAGTTATTTTTGGATAAAGTATTGAATATGCAAATTCAGATATTCATTCTTTCAGGGCTGCAATTATTCTCATCACTTCAGTAAACATAACAACAAACATTGCATCGAACACAAATGCATTTGCTTATTAACTTGAAAGCTGAATCTAAAACCACAAATTGCTTCTGTGATTAAATTCCTAAATTTCCTGTCAAACTACAAATAAAGTACTGCCCATTGATTTAACAAGTGTCTAGTGTGGGCATATTTCCCAAACTCAACTCCACCCCCCCCAAATATTTGAGCAATGTTTAGTTCTTTTGGCTTTATCATGTGTACCAAATTCAAGATGTGGTTTTCTCCAGAATGTTTGGTATACTTCCATCTTCCATAGCAGATTTTATGTGCTAAAGTAGATATCTCAGAAGAAAATAACTTCATATAATCCTCTATAAGAGTCATTTCTTGTTATTGTTTTTGAAGCCATGCCAGATCATCCATTTTGTTTTTAGTTTTGTTAGTTTCAA
The DNA here is from genome assembly GCF_000622305.1 of Nannospalax galili. NCBI lineage: Eukaryota > Metazoa > Chordata > Mammalia > Rodentia > Spalacidae > Nannospalax > Nannospalax galili. The sequence goes on from NW_008336930.1 coordinate 885,395, forward strand.
TTTCCTGGAGGAATGCTGTCTAATTTTGTACCCAGGTTCAAGTGGAAGTCTAAGTTAATCTTATATCATTACATCACAGTGATAGCAAAATAGGTCTGTGCTTATATTCATTGTTGTTAGACCACACTACTTTGGTTTTGTGTAAGATGTTTCTTATATCTGATGATAACTATAATAACAAAAGAATGATAGCAAATGTGAAGACAGTGATTTACTAAAATTACATTTTGAGATTCCTTATTAGCATCAGCCATACCCAGTGAAGACAGTACAGAGCTTGCAGTTAGCTAAAGTTGTGGGCTGAACCTGATTACTCCATTCAGGAAAATTCTATGCATACCTTACCATGCATGTATGTGAGTTGAACCCATATCATGTAATGCCCAAAGTGGTCATAAGAAGGAGCAGCCAGTGCTCTTAACCACTTACCCATCTCTCCCACCCCTAGAAATTTGAGAATAACAGAAATGGACATCATCATGAAATGCAGTTTATATCACTTGTGAAACAACTTTAATGTTTGACAATTTAGGGCTTTTATTCTTAATTTATTATATGAGCATGTGTACACACACACACACATGTACACACACACACACACACAAACACATACATACACTTCATTCTTTCTCTCCCAGTACACTGTATTGAAAGATAATGATTTATATCTTTTCTTCTGTTAGTGTTCTCAGTTTATTTCTTGACAGTAATATTTCGAATATTTTTATCATTTAGCAATAGAAACTATTAGTTTTGAAATGTTCCTAATGTTAGGCACTTTACCCTTTATGGTGAAGATATAGAAGCAATTGCCAACCCCAAATATTTAACTATTTTAGAGGAATTGTTTCTGCATTGTCTTTTTGTGGAAATCTGCCTTCAAATCCACCATGTTTTTATATCAAGCTTGGTTTAATTTTTTCCTTCCCTTTATTTTCCTACCAGTGTCCACATTGTGTAGAAGAGGAAACAGATTTATAAAAAGTATATTAGTTAATTAAATGTAAATTTCATCAGCCAGTTATCCAGGACCCCCCATTTTAGCATCACAAATACTCATTTCTAATGACTTGTTCAGGCACAATTTCCCACAAAGCTTCAAGTTCAAGCAATTTTCCTGAGAATCAGTAAGTTCATGATGTATGAATGGCAAAGCATTTCTCACTTTTGGATTCTAAAAGTGAATCCTCATTCATGTAGAATGAGCATTTGAACATTGAAGGCTGACAATGAACTTATAAGATCATTTCAGAGTGTGACAACATGATGGTTATGCAGAGGTGCTTAATTGTGTGACATGTACCACAAGCTAAAGCTTGGTTAACTGGCGTCTGCAGCACAAGGTAAATGTTATACAATTGAAATGATGGAGAGTGTGGCTCAGACAGCTGTGTGTCTGTCTCCTTTGCTGCAGATCATGTGTTGAAGCTTCCAGAATGCAATTTCAGTATAAAAGGACACATTTGTGAAGTGTTGAATTATTTCCACAATTCAGAAAGATTGCATTCTGATACTTAATTGTTGCTGATGAACTTTAAACTCTTTTAATAAAAGAGGAAGTCAGAAAGATTTTCAGAGAATTATGAATTTGAAAAACTGAAAACCATATCATGTTCCAAAAGCTACTCAAATTTGTGATCTGAATGTGCCTTGCACCTGCCCCACTTTACTTCCACATGTTCATTTTTCTGACATTGCAACTCGACATTGTCATCTGTGAAGTTCACACTCAAGAATCACACAGTTGAGTCAAAAAAATCCCCCCCAAATTCCATAATATATAAAGTGAATTTAAAATTTTGTGTCAAGGCACAGGCATATCTACCCTTGGCCACGTGGTGATCATGGGCTTAAGAATGGACACAGCTGCTGGTTTACTATGAAGTATTGTGTTCATGAATCCAGAGCAATGGAATTTCAATTTCCAGCAAGTAAGGTTAGTCTAACTTTCAGATTTATTGCGCATATACTTTATCAAGAAAATGCTATGTATGTCTTCAGGTTTTAGTTTATTTCTTATACATATGAAAATATGAACCATATTTAGAAATCAGTTTTATATATGAATATTTTGCCTCAAGAACATAGATATATAGTGTTTGTTTCTTAGAATAAAATAACCTTTGGAATACTAGCTCCAGAGCTTACTTGCACATTTCAGAGTTTAAACAAAGCCAATCTTTTAAAATTCATATATTTTCAGCAAGAGAAAAAAACAATCAATATTTAATAAGATATTGAGATATTTTCTATCACCACAGGATGAGTTTTACTTAGTGAAAAATAGTGTTTAGAAGGAGAAAAATAATTATAATGCTTTGTTAGAAGAAGATTATCATTCTTCAATATGGCTCAAGATCATCTTAACTCAGAAGAGTTTTTTATAACAAATGCACAGGCACTTTTGGTACAGCAGAAACATATTTAAAAGAGAAGAGTTCTGTGTATAGTGAAATGATTTAATGATTGTGTCTATATGATGAAAAATAATCTAAAGGACATGTAAAACATTTATACTTAATGGAACATATCTTTTCCTTTTTGGTTCTTTAGTTGAAACTTTGGGATGATAGCTTTTAGATTGTAGATGCTTACTGAAATAAAGTATTTCCCCATACATTTTATGATCTCTTAAATCTTTCAAGCTATTAAATAGGCAAGTGGAAGCGCTTCTCTGTATTTTTATTTATCTTTACAGTTTTCCGCATACTCATTGAGTATTGTTCATTAGCTAAACACAAAAACACAGTTTTGTTTTGTTTTGTTTCGCCTTTTTTTTTTTTTTTTTTTTTTTTTTTCTTTTTTTTTTTTTTTTTTTCTTTTTTTTTTTTTTTTTTTCTTTTTTTTTTTTTTTTTTTGAGACGGGGTCTCCTTGTAGCACCAGCTGTCCTGGAACTCACTATGTAGACCAGGCTGGCCTCGAACTCTCCGCCTCCCTCTGCCTCCCAAGTGCTGGGATTAAAGGCGTGTGCCACCAAGCCTGGCTAAAAACAAAGTTTTTAAATTAAGCTATTAGACATGCATAGGTCCCAAGCATTCTACACCCTAGCTATAATACTTCATATTCTCTACAAATGGTACTTCGAAGGTACTAAACACACACACACACACACACACACACACACACACACACAGACTGAGGAGATGGCTCAGCCTGCAAAGTGCTTTTCTTGCAGGGAGGAGACCCTGAGTTTGATACCCAGAACATATGTAAAACACTCAGGTGAAATGACATGTAATCCCAGAGGTGGGGAGGTAGAGCCAGTTGGATCCCCGGGACTTGATGGTCATCTAGCTTAGTCTACTTGACAAATTCAGGCCAGTGAGAGACCTTGTTTTGTTTTGTTTTTAAAGTGGACACTGCTTTAGGGGTGATACCTGAGGCTCTCCTCTGACCTCAATATACTTAGATGCACTTTTATACACATATATACATATGTGCCCATGCACACACACATGCCTTTTGGTCACAAATTCCCTTTATAATGGAATCTTTGATACAGAAGTATTAACTACATCTTTTCTGATTCCAGTTGAGTAGCATTTTTCCCACTTAGGCATTCAGCTGCTAAGTAGCTGACAAATCACGCGTCATAAGAATTAAATTCACTCTCTTGGTTTACTGGCAAATTTATTCTTTACAGGCCAAGTGTAGCATGCATTTCATCCTTCTTTTGATAAATTCTCAGGGAAGGCATACTTGTAGAAACCATATGTGAAAGTCAATATGTTCCACACAAAAAGACATGACCAAAAGTAGTGAAAAGAGTGGATGACATTGAACCAGCAGGTGCTTGCTGAGAACAGCACAGCGGTAAAGCAGAGAGGCAGAGGAGCACTGTGCATGGTGATAGCCATCCCCACGTTCACAGTGACATGTACTTATGGATGAGTGCCTGTGCCCAGCAGCTATGCAAACAGTTGTCTAAGTAAACCTGTAGAATGACTTCCTTGGAAAATTGAAATTCTGTTCCTTTTTCATGTGGAAGATTTAAATTTAAAGGAGCTCAATAATTTGCTCAAGTTCACAAACTAGGGCAAGGTCAATGTTGTTGGGACCTAGGTAAAATCATCACACAGTATTTCAGGGAAAGAAAGTTTTAGCTGTGCTAAATCAAGCAAGCAAGCACACCCAGTGGAAGACCTGCTGGGTATTGCACCCTAATAGGGCAAGGAGACCTTGTGCCTCACTCTGAATGGTTAGAGGTAAGCCTCACATTTTTATGATTGGCTAACACAAAATAGCACAGTTGCTAGGGAGAATCAAATTTGAGCATATATATTTGATTTCAGGAACATGCCTACTCATGAGGGATTTTGTGACATGGAGTCTTTATAATTTTCTTTAAAAATGGAGTTTCCTGCCAGGCGTGGAGGCACATGCCTTTAATCACACCCAGGAAGCAGAGGCAGGAGATCTCTGTAAGATCAAGGCCAACCTGGCCTACATAGTGAGTTCCTGGCCAGCTGGGGCTACAAGGAGACCCTATTGCATAAAGAACATTTAAAAAAAAAAAAAAAGAAATGGAGTTCTCTGTGTCTTATTTAACCATTTGATAACAGTATATTTCATCTCAACGCCCCTGACTTTTGCAATGTATGTTCATTCTATTTTTCAAATTCAAGGAACACTGTCTGCCTTATCTGTTCTGTGGTATTCATCGGTATCTTGCTATAGCCTATATTACAAGTTTTGCTATGATGCGGTTTTTCCGGTTATAATTGTTTCTGTTTGTCTTTGAACTAACCTTCATATACATGGGATCACATAACATACAGCTGTAGTCTTGACTCCTAGGAATGTAAAAAGGTAGGTCACAGCTAATTTCTAAAACATCCTTCCATATAATTAGAAAAAGGGTGATCTCTTCCCGAGTTTTCACTGAATCTTTGTATAAAGAAGAATGTGAACAATCTTTGCCATGGTGCCATACGGAGCTATATTATTAGGAATGAAAATACACTGGTGACCATGATCACACAGACTTTTCTTATTCTGCTAATTTCATGACTATGGCTAGCCTGTTTCCCCTTGTCATTCTACTGGTGGCATCTAATTGATCTGCCATGCTTTTGATAGCATCCTTAGTGCAATTTATAAATCTTTGATGCTAATTT
>NW_008336930.1:890563-923401 GCF_000622305.1 Nannospalax galili
CTGATTGAAATCCCTCTGCTATTTGTTTGGTTCATAGCTTTAAATTCTTTAGGGACTCCTCTTGGCACGCCTATGGAATCTGTATAAATCTGAAGGCTAAATGACTCTTCTGGAGTTAGTAGCTCCCTTGTTCCGTTAAACAGTTAAGGTTGACCTGGGATGGGTTGGCAATCTGCAGTAGTGAAAGAGATAGCCGACTGGACCAAAGCACAGGTCCTACTCAAATGCTCAGGACCATCCCAAGTTATGGTCTGCTACAACACCACAGACATCTGTTCTGGCAGCGCTTTCAAGCTGGAGTGGTTTTCCATCTCCTCAAAGGCATGGCAGCCTTTACATTCAGGCATGTTTCCCAAGAATTTCAATTCCTTCACTCCCTGTTTGGGGCAGGAGTATAATTGGTATAATTGGTTCCTATCAAGAGAGGTTGGATAATTGGGGGTCGGGGGAGGTATTTTCCTCAGTACTTTTGTGACTGGGAGCAGAAGGACAAGAACTTACAAGATGGATTCTCCCAGGCCATCTCATCCTGGAAGATCATGCATTCCATCTGTGTTTTCTAAGGTCCATGTGAATGGGAATAGAAAGCTTGAACTTCTGAACTTCTGGTCTTGCTGCAATGCAAGCATCATAGTCATTTTAATTAATGTACGAACATATTATTTGATCCATTCCAGGTATCCATTAATTTCCCCATAATCAGTTTCAACCCCTATAATCTGTCATAAATATTCAATTTCTACCACTCTTATTTTTAAATAATCCTTACAAATCTCCATTTTAGATGTGGGACTAGTTTGAATCACTAATTAATCATATAATGTATCCCTGGTTTTTATATTTCCTAGATATGACTCATATACATTTAGCCATATGTGCCAGTAATTAATGGATCCTGGTATGACTCTTTATTAAAAGAAAGGGTAACATTAAAAGTCTATGTGGTTTCTTGGGGTGTCTTCCCTTACCATTCTGATTTTCTCCTGGAGATCTTTAAGGAAAGTGACAGAAGGGAAGGGGGCGTAGGCCTCTCCATCTCCATGATATAGAGTGTCCCGGTATATGCCATCAAAATCAGTACATGGAGAAGACCGATGCAGGGAAAGCCCCAGACATGTACTTGTCCATCCCAGAAGGTTCTCTCTGATTTTAGGAGCTTCCAAGCAGTAAAACTAGATAAGCATGAAACTGACCAGTTAGTGGAGAGGCTGTTCACGTTACATTAGTCACCCAGTTTCCATTATCTTTCCCCATAAGAAATGACTGAAAAAAAAAACATTTTTCTTAATCTTAACTTTACAAGGCCTCTTTGAGGTTAGATGGCCATTTCCCTGGGCACTCTGGCCAGCAGCCTTCTATATTCTGGTATAGCGTATCCAACCTCTTTCAGCCTTCTGAACCTCATTTTTTATGGTTAACAGAACCAGAAAGTGCCCCAGGGTGATTCCTATTTGCTCTTTTTATAGTTTTTTTATCAATACTCTCTCTCCAAATTGGAAGGGATGGGCTGGAAATTTGGGTGAAGGGATTCTGTTGAGATTCTCAACATATACACTTAGCCATATGTACCAGTAATTAATGTAAAGCAAAATGGAGGAAGAAAGCACATAATTTTTGAGGAAATCATCTTTAGTCTCCATTGTGGACTGGTCAGAAGTAACCCAAATAGCATTCCACAGGGGCATAGTCCTAGGTCCTTTCATGTGGTTATGCAGATGCTAAGCAAAGCTTTTGACAAACACTTGGCCTAAGGCAATTATATCTCTAGAATCAATTTAGTAATTTGTTGTTTAAGGGTCCTATTCATTCTTTTATCTTAATCTGAGGAAGGAAGGCACCAAGAGGCATTAGTTCCAATTAATGTCTAATGCCTTCATGGGGTGTTTTGGAATAGTTGGGATAACATGTCTATAATTATATGAGTCTCTATTTTCTATTAACCCGAATCTTAATAATTGAATCAAGAATATTTTCCTTACATGATTATCTGTAGCACTGAGGAAATGGGACTTTCCACCCAATTAGTGAGATGTCCACAATAACCCATAAATATTTCAATCTACTCAACTTGGTCGTTTTAACATAGTACATCTGCCTACTTTGGAATGGCCTTAACTGAGGAATTCATCCCACCTGCAATGATTTGTTTGTTAACTCTGTGACAAACCACACAACCATTGGAGACTTGTTTCACTGTAGTGTATATAGATCCATATGTCCCCATACATCCTTGAAATACTTTTTTCACTTCGTCTGGGGGCCCCAGTGACTTTCTTTGTGTGATTGAGATGCCAGTTTCCTCCCTTTTGGTTTTGGCAGCATTTCTCTCCCATCAGGTAGAGCCCATTTCGCATCTGTTGCTTTGATAGCTCCTATGTCAGTTAACTGTTTTTCTTTCATCTCTGAAAATTTTGGAGTGGTGATAGTTTGGGGGAGGTGAGGGATGAGAGAAAGCATGCAAACTTATGATTTTATTGTGACTTCTCAAACTGGATGTGGTGGTGCATGCCTGTAGTCCCAGCACTTGGGAGGCAGAGGCAGGCGAATCTCTGTGAGTTTGTGGACAGCCTGGTGTACATAGTGAGTTTCAGGCCAGCTGGGGCTGCAAAAAAATAAAAATAAACAAACAAACAAACAACAAAAAAAAACCCCAAAACCCTCATACATTCATTGTGACTTCTCTTGCTATTTCATCAGCCAGTCTGTTTCCCTGGGCTTTAAAGTTGTGTCCCCTTTGCTGCCAAATAATATGGATAATTACAGTTTCTTCAGTTGTAACTTTTCTCATATCTGGGTAAATAGTTTCTTGAGTTCTTGTGTATCAAATTTTTTATTTTACCATTAATTAGCCCTCCTCCTGACCAGATGTTTCAAAAAGCACAAACTACTCCAAAGTCATACCTGGAGTCAGGATACGGTTCCTTCCTTTTTCTTTGAGTTATTAAGGACCTGATTTAAAGCATGTTAACTAACATGTTTGGTCAATCATCAAGAATCTATACTTGTACTTGAATTCCATCAATTTTATGTATCATTATGCATTTTCCTTTGAATTACCCTGTAAGACCTGTCTGGGTCCCTGAGGAAGAGGTCTCTCTCGTTGGGGCAGACCTTATCTGGGGAGTCAGTTAAATCTATACAATGTTGTTACGTGGGCACAGAGGCATTCCATCTCCTTAGGAATCCAGCAGGGTTTAAACTGTTATCAGTGGCCAGGATTAAACCATCTTTCCCTAGAAAAGCAGCGTCTTGTTTGAGGATCCTAAAGTTTGTTAACAATCTCCCAGCCTTCTGCTGTAAGTTTGTTCTTACTTGGTGAAGTCTGCTCACAATTAGACAACCATCAAAGGTTAACTTTCAGCTCTCAGTGAGGAGGGCAGTGGCAGCTACTGATTGACTACATTACACCTTCCCACTGGATCTAACACTTGCTACAAATAGGCTGCCAGCTGCTGAAATTTCCCCTGTGATCCTGAGTGAGCACTCCAAAAGCAGTAGCTTTGTTGACACTTAGAAAAAGATGAAAACGTTTTTCTAAATAGGGCAAGATCAGTACTGGGGCAGTTACTGATTCCTGCTTTAAGGCTTCTCCAGCTTTAATTTCTTTTGCCTCCCACAGGAAAGGATCAGGTTCTTCATCCAGAAGTTTGCCATATTGGTCTTTAATTTTGGTAGCATAGGAGTCAATCCAGACTCTACAATAGCCCACTAAGCCCACGAAATTTCGATTTTTCTTGAGGCTCGAGGGAGTGGTGTTTCAGTTATTCTGCTCATCCTTTCTGGTCTTAAATTTCAGTTCCTGTCACTAATCAGATGACCTAAGTATTTTATCTTCTTTTCTGAAAATTGTAACTTTTTAGAATCTCTGAGTCCTGTTTCCCTATGAAATTTAATAAGGCTATTGCTGAGTTAATGATTTCACCCTTTCAGTCCTCTGACAATAATAAATCATACACATATTGGTGGAAGTTAATTTTCAAGGAAACAGGCAACTTTTCTAATATTCCTTCTGATTAGGGGCTACTGTGAACCCCTGATGGAGGGTAGTACATCTGTATTGTTGCTTTCTTCAGTCTCTGGATCTTCCCTTTCAAAAGTGAACAATCTCTGTTTCCTTTTCATCCACTAAACCTTAAGCCCAGAAGGCATCCACTGTGAACCATTTTTGGTCATAGGACATTTTTATAAAAGGTGTTTAAGGTTTTAGAACCACATGATGCCTGGGCCAGTTGATAAGGTCTATTTGATTTTTCTTAGATAAAGTACTGGAATATTGTAGGGGGCCATGCAAGGCTTGGGGAGTCTATTCTCAAGAAGATCTTAGCTCACTGGAGTCAATCACTTCCTGAGGAATAGGTTTTTGCATCCTTTTGGCTGTTTCTTACAGGGCTTTGGGACTGATCTGAGTATCAGTAGCCACATAAAACAACAATGTTTAATAATTGACTGTTTCCTTTTCCCTTTTCTTTGGGGATTAGCTCCCAGTGCTAGAATATGAGACCCAGAGAACTATCTGGGGAACTTTATTCTTACTGGTCTAAGATCTTTTATATTTCCCTTCACCTCATTTTCCATCCCTGTCTTAAGTTTGTGATGTCCTGATCAGAGACTCTAATCAACCTTTTCCTATTGTTGAAACACATGGAAAGTCACAGGGGCCCTTCTTGGCTACTGGTGAGTGAGTATAAACCCCTGACTAGGTTGCTCCTGGACAGAATTCATTTCCTGAGGTGGCATCCTTCATATCAGCTACCACATGAGTTTTTCCTGTACTCTTCCCAAATTGTTTTCTTTGTCTCCAGCCAGATAGTTAGCTGCAGACTGGAACTGTGGATTGAGATTCTATACTTTTTTTACATTTAAATATGCATCTGAGTCACACTCATGCAACCATGAAATGTCCTAGTAGTCAAAGTGGTAGGAGAATCTTCATCTTTTTCCTATCATGTTATAACAGTGCTTGCTTAGGGATCTTATCATTGCATTTTTAATTTACTTTTGATTTTGGTTTTTCATTAGTTCCAAGATCAGAGAGTGTTTTCATACCCAGGTCTTCTACATAAAGCAGTGGGGTCCCCTCCCAGAACAGGTATCAACTACCAAGGACCTCAACCACAGAGTATCCTACATTGGGTTCTGAACTGTTAGGAGTACATCTGGAGTCTCAGGAAAATGATCAATTAATCCAAATGGTTTCAGCAAAGCAGAAAGTTTTATATATATATATAGTAAGGTGCTGTGATGATTTGAATGAGAATGTACCCTATAGACTCCAAGTATTTGACCACTTAATCCCCAGTTTGTGGTGCTATTTGGGGAGGGTCATTGAAGCTTTAGGAGGTTTGGCCATACTGGTGGAAGGGGGTAAGTTTTGAGAGTATACAGCCATGCTCTCTTCCAATCTGCTTCTCTCAGTTTCCTGTTCCTGCTTGAAGATGTGATCACTTGACTTTCTGCTCCAGCCACCTCTGCCACTGTGCCTCCCCTGCCATTATGGACTCTAACCCTCTGAAAACATCAGCCAAATAAACTGTTCCTTCTATAAGCTGCCTTGCTCATGGTATTTTATCACAGCAAAAGAAAAATAAGTAATATGCGCATAGCCATGCTAAAACAAGCAAGCAAGCACACCAAATAGGAGGACTTCTGGGTTTTAACACTAATTCAAGGAGTCCTGTGCCTCATTCTGAGTGATCAAAGCTGGGATTCACATTATTGTGGGATTGGCTAAATTGAATAAGTACAGTTGCTATGGAGTAAGAAACTTGAGCATGTATTTTTATTTTGGGAAAATGCTGGCTCAGGAAGAATTTTTGCCAAAAGGCATTTTGACATTGTTCTTTAAAAATGGAGTTTCTTTTCTCTTATTTAACCCTTTGATAAAAAAGACAGTCCTAAATTTTGTTTACTTTTCCCACAGTCTGTAGGAATTGGTGAGGAGGGAGGGAGCTTCCAGAGGAGACAGATTCTCAAAGAGGCAGTTTACAACTTTGCAGTGCTCACCTTTCATAAAATAATCCTCAAACTGCTTGTCACTGCTAATTTAAACATGAATCAGAAGAATAGCTTGGGGTTTGTGACTGTGAGGATAAATATGAACCAGCAATAGGGCCTTTAAAGTATCACAGAACCAAAGGGTATTTTATTTACTGATGACAGTAAATAAAAATAGCTGGTTCATTCTTTGCTGGAAGTTAACAAATCAAAAGGCAAACTCAAGGTAATGAGTTAGCTATCTCCTATCTGTAAAACACCCATATTTTGTTTTGAGCCATGCAGAACAGGCTTGGGCCTACTGAAATTGAAAGCCATCAATAATAGAATGTAGTGGATTATTTTGTCCTCAGTTGGCCAGCGAAGATAGTGCATTTGCATGTGTGTATACAAAACCAGGTCTAATTCAGTACATGCGAATTATCAACCAACAACGTTGGTTACTATTGCCCCAGATCTCCAATCCATAATGTGTATTTTGAGGAAAGAATCTGAATAGAATAAACATAGTTAATTTTCCTTTCTTCACATCCATTTCGGATGTGCTATAGGACATTTGGAGTAATAAGAGGAGGGTGGGTACTTAAGGGCTCCAGGTTTAGGTACAAAACCCTAAGCACAGAATATTATAAAAATAAAAAAGCAGAACCACAATGCTTATACAAATATACATTTATTTGGGGGAAAATGTCAGTCGTACCCATGAAATATGCAAAACAAAATAAGCATCAGAGAGGCTGGAGAGATGGCTTAGCTGTTAAAACCACTGGCTACTTTTGCAGAGGATCTGGTTTGGCTCCCAACACTGAAGTAGTAATTAACAACTGTCCATAACTGAAGGTCCAGCAGATCTGATGCCCTCTTCTGGCCACTGCAACTTTACACACATATGTACACTTACATAGATGCAGACAAAATACTCATTACATAAAAATAAATATATCAAATATTTTTTTAAAAGCAGAAATGGGTCCAAATGAGAACAAATTACAACTTTTCAATTTTTCTAATTCAAAAGAGAATTAGGGCTCCAGTTATTTCCTCTTATTATCCATTTATATTTCATTAGAAATATTGTTTTGGACTGGAAAAATTTATGTATGAATAGAAAAAAAAGCAAAATTTTTCTTGAGGGAATAAATGATAAAATAGTACTTTGAGTGATAAATTAATCTAATAAAACATATTAATAATCTATGCTTCCCAGTCATTAGATTGTTATTATTTTGATGGTGTTATTTATACAAAGTTATACACCATAGGATAAGGTACAACAGATATCTTTATAATTGCCACTTTGTTTAAATAGTTGAGTAAAAGATTAGCTATTTCCTAGTGTATGCCCCTACACATAATCCAGTATCTGTTTACCATGGCTTTAGTTTGAAATTTATCATTTTTTACATTTAAAAGTACATTTATTAGGTATTCATTCTGTACTTTAAAACTTTATATAAATGATATCAAACTGTCTTTAACTTTTCTAACCTGCTATTGTATGCAGGATTTTTTTGTGTGTACAAAAGTTTATCTCCTTTGAAAGTTATATATTATTCCATGTTTACATTTCACACATTTACCTTTGAAATTGTACTCACCTTTCCTCTCTATGTATTTTTTAAAAGATTTTATTTTCAGATGTGTGTGTGTGTGTGTGTGTGTGTGTGTGTGTGTGTGTTAAATACTGGTGTCCTTGGAGCCCAGAGGTATCAAATCTCCCAGGAGCTGGAGTTCCATGCTATTGTGATCTTCCTGATACAGGCAGTGAGAAATGAACTTAGGTCCTCTACAAGACCAGTACATGCTCTTAATCACAGACCCATCTCTCCATAACATAGACTTTTACTCTACACACACACACACACACACATACACAGAGAGAGAGAGAGAGAGAGAGAGAGAGAGAGAGAGAGACAGAGAGACAGAGAGAGATTAAATATTCTATAAGCAGGAGAAAATATTTTGCATGGCCTGTTATATAATTGAGGATCTCTGAGCTCCAATTCAAACTAATGATGCCACTGGTGAAGACTATAGTTTAGGAAGTTGACAGCTAAAGCATCTGGTTTGTTGAAGTTACAAAGAAGCATTGTTTTAAACCATTTTCTCAAAATTTCTAAATGAGTAATTGAGATGATTATTGTAATTTACTAAAATTTACACACTGTGATTTCATTATCAGCGTTGTATTGTCTAGGAGGTGAGTGAATTAATTACTTCATGGATGTTTCCTTGAATCATGATATGGGGCTTGGTTTTCAAAGGAGGAATCTGTTTTAGTGTGTCAAGTATACTGACTTATTTTTAAAACTTCTGTGTCCAATTAAAACCCTCTCAAAGGTAAGCCTTTTCTACTTTTCGTTCAGGGTTCTCATTGATGAATATGCCCCTCAGGTTTGTGCCTTGAATTTTTCATCCTTTTGAGTTGGCGTTTAGGGCCTGCTACCATGATGCAACATTTTGTAAATAGCACCACGGTGTCTTAGAAAATGGAAAGTGCCTCAGAGACAGATATTTACCCAGACAGAATAAAATGGGTAGTTGAACAGTTACCCAATTAATTTATTAAATGTCCTCAGTCAGTCTGGATAAATCAGAGAAATGTGAAATCCCCCACTTTGTCAGCATGAGATCGGCCTGACATATGACGGGTAATTACCACGACTTTCTTCATCTTTGTTCACCTAGATGTAGCCTAAATTTTCCCCTAGTGAGTTAGTGAGAAAACTACATCATCCTCAACATTTCAGGAAACTGTTAAGCATCTTCAGCTTTGCATTGCTGCTTTGTTATAATTTCTATTATACTTTACATTTTGCTTCTCAAATAAATTTATATTTACTCTCTTTTTAAAAATGGTTTTAAGTTGGTGTCTTGTTGTAAAGTCCAGGCTGACCTCAAGCTCATAATCCTCTGCCTCAGTTTCCTGAGTGCTGGAATTCCAGGCATGAGCCATCAAGCCAAGCTCATATTTGCTTGATTGTTCAACATTTGACTAATGTGTGCATTGACTTATGTTTATAAGGAGATAATGTTTAAAGCAGTGTTTATAATACATACACATTTATTAGCCTTTAATTTACTATAAATAAAAATAACCTTGTCATTTGTTTTTTAGATGGCAGTTGAATGGGAGCGATATTGACACAAGTGTGGACCATCGGTATAGATTGAATGGCGGAAATCTCATAGTTATTAACCCCAACAGAAATTGGGATACAGGAAGCTACCAGTGTTTTGCAACAAATTCACTTGGAACAATAGTGAGCAGAGAAGCCAAACTACAATTTGCCTGTAAGTTTCTATTTGTGCATCTATCAAGACCAATATGAAAAATACTTGACTAAATTTGTATGGTCCTTTGGATTTCACAAATAATGATTTTCAAAATGATTTTATTTTACGTGTATGTGTATGTCCCTAAGTATATTTAGATATGCCCTGTGTATGTAGATGACTCAAAGATAGAAGAGGGCATAGTAGCCCCAGGAGCTAGAGTTACTGTTGTTGACCACCTGATGTGGGCGATAGTAATCAAACCTAGATTCTCTACAAGAACAGTGAGTGTTCTTCACCACTGAGCCAACCCCTAATACATGATTTTTTTAAAACTCAAAAATTAGGTTGAATTAATTGAGCATTATTCTTTGACCATAATTTAAGGAAATTTAGTTATGAAATCTGTATGTATATGAATGTGTGCATTGTATATTACTATTTTGTAAGAGTTATAATCAGGGAATGAAAGAATATGCAGTTCAAGATGTACTTACTGAACAACACTACCTCTATGCTTTATACTGTGCTCTAATTGCAAAGAAAAGAAAGTCACTGTCCCATATGGTCCTTGTTCTTGAATTTTAAATTAGAATCACATCTTACAATTTTGTAAAGAGCAAAAGGAAAAAGCGGTGTGTAAAAGAAGAGAACAGCACACATGATGCACATAGGTGACCTCCTTGTGGTTTCTCACACCTGACTTTCCCAGTGACTTTCAGCACAACCCTCACTAAGGCCAGGGTACTAGGAACAATTGTGTGTTGTATTAATGGAATCTGGGTCAACACACTTGCCAAACACAATTTTTCTCTAGAGAGTTCAAAATTGGAACCAGAGACCCAATTTCATTTTCATCTTCATCTGCTTTTCTACTTCTTGTTTCTCCTCCTTTGTTTTGGTTCTGCATTCCATATATGATGTGCAACAAACTTAGTTTTTAAGATTCCCTTTAGTGCTTTTTAAAAAAAAAATTATTTTTGATTATTTTTAATTATGTGTGTGTGTGTTTGTGCATGTATGCGTGGATCCCTCAAAGGAGGCCAGAGACATCAGGTTCCCCTAGTGTTGGGGGTTACAGGCATTTGTGAGCCACATGTCATGAGTGCCAGGAACTGAATTCAGGTACTCCACAGGAGCAGTTTGTGCTCATAGCTGTTGAGCCATTCTCCAGCTCCTTCTGTAAGTTCTTTATACCACAGTAATTCTGAAAGTTGAATGTGTATGTTCTTATAATTCAGTAGTATTTATTTTCTCTGGGCTCCCTACAGGGCATTATTAAATTGTTGGTTTGCCATTTAATGTATGGTTTATCCTTTTGCATTCTCTCTTATAGTGGCAGTGGTTGGCTTTGCTCCTGTAATTTATATTCCATGTAATCTGTCTCCCATACTTACAAGCTCCTTGCTTCCCTCCACCTATATGCACATGTACTTCTTAAGCCTGTGTCTTTCCGGGGTATTTTATATTATATAATTTATTAACCTTTTATTTTCTAAAATATCTTTATGTATTTTGGTAATATCCCAAACTTAAGTTTATCATTTCAGTCCTTCCATTTTAACAGTTTAGTTCCTCTTACTTTTAGTGTATCATTGGTAGTCTTGGTTTATTTCAATGATTATTTTGTTTTCACATACATATGATTTATTCATGTATATTGTATTATGTATATGCAAATATATGCTTATATAAAGTAAACATAAATACAAAATCTTTATAAATAATTGTGTATGTGCACGTAGTTTTTACCTGGACTTTTCCAAGATCTCTTATGTATCTTTGTTTCATTTAATTGCATATATATTTCCACTTAAAGAAATTATTTGTATTTTATATGTATGAGTGTTTTGCCTGCATGTTTGTAAGTACAATCATTGTGTACCTCATCCATGGGGGCCAGAAGAAAGTATCAGCTCCCCTGGAATTGGAGTTATGGATGGTTGTTAGCTGCCATATGGGTTCTGGGACCCAAACGTGGGTCCTCTGCAAGAACAGCAAGTGCTCTTAATTGCTGGGCCGTCTTTCCTCAGGCTCTTCTTCCCACTTTGGAATTTACTTTTTTTTTTTCAGTTTCCCAGTTTTCAACCATTTACACTTAAGAAACTCAAATACCTTTCATTCTTTTTTTATTTTAAAGAACGCTACCATATTACCCTAAATATAAAGACAGAGTTTGGTTGGTGATAAGTGTTGAACTCCAAACATGCTTGCTGTTGAAGAAAAGTAGATAACCAGACTAATTTCAGTTTCTTGGGAGCTCACAATTTCCCATTGTGTTTTCAAGTTACTTGCTTGTACCTGGTAGTATTAATTTTTCTTCACCCTTTTAGTTAAAACCTCTTTCTTACATGCATATAACTGAATTTATGTATTTTAATTTACATTTCTTAGAAACTGAAAAGTTTTCTTTGATGAGTTTCCTTCAACTACTTTCAGTTTCCTGTGTATATTTTAAAAGGCACTGGTTATCTACACATTGAATTTTTGCTCTTATTTCTAAGATTCTTTCATCTCAGTCTTCCACAGAATCTCTGTTCCAGACTCAGAAAAGCCGCTGCTTTTCTATCCTCTTTTGAAGATAAAGACCATTTTCCATAATGTTCTTCTACTGCTTCAATTTGGCATTTGTGTTTTTATGTTTTAGGATGCTCAATAGATTCCAAAACAGACTGTATTGATAGCCATGTTTATCAATAGATGATGCCAGTGGACTCTTCTGACAGGGTCTTTGCACACATGGGATTGCAGTTCTTCTCTGACAGTCAAGCCTCTGTTGCAAATCTCATTCCGTTTTCAGGTGTTTTTCACCAAATACACCACTGCTTTTTTGTACTGGCTTTTTAACTTATCATCTTCCTATTATACACAAGGCAGAATAATTAACCTCCAGGTATGTCTGTGACCAGCCAATCCTAAGGCAGATTGTGTGTATGGAAAACAGCTCTTGACTAACGTTCCTACCTATGCCTCATTCCTCACAAATACTTTATAGCAAGTGAGATGAAGGTGTGAGGAATTAGATCTACCATACTTCCTAGTTTATAAACTGCTATGTTCCTGTTTCATGGATGCTGCGGGAAGACACAAGAGTTCTGGTTAGTGGGTAAGGATTTTATTACTCTCAGAACAAGAAACTGTGAATTTCAGCATGCTTGATTCAGTTCCACTTGGCTGCCAATCCCACAAGGTGGATGGTATGCTATGGTGGATATGACACCCATAGTGGAACAGGATTGAGCTTGGAGAATCCACCCCTTTTAGAGCTAGCAGTAAACACATCTACTCTTCATCCTTGCAAGATGTATGTGTGGCTGTCAACTTAATTGGATCAAGAAATGCCTTGCAAATGAGTAAAGCTCTGGATGTGATCTGTCCAGTGGTGCATTTCCTAAGTAGATAAACTAAGGGAGGGAGACTCACCACGAATGTGGGTTGTACAGTTCCATAGGCTGAACACAAGATTGAGTAAAATCGGGAAAGGCAGGAAGCCAGGAAGCACAGGCAGAAGCTCTCTGCTTCCTGGTCACCTCCTCCAATCTCCTGATTTTGACAGACCAAAGCAGTGAGACAAGTAAGTCCTTCCTCTTGTGTGGTTGCTGTGGTGTACTCAACAAGGTAACACACAGGTCTGACTAACACTAACCTCAACCCTCTAGGTAGCTGCCTGGAAGCACAGAGCTGAGACACGGGCATCATAAAGAGTCCTTGATCCTTCCATTCTTGGCCCCTAGTGAACATATGAGAAAGCAGTTATGATCAAAATGTGCAGTGGACTCCTTCTCCCCTCAACAGCTCTCCCTTTCCTTCCCCTCTCCTCCCTATCTCCTCATCTTTTGGTGCTATCTTTGCTTTTGTGAGTGTCGGTGCACCATACCAAGGCAGATGCTCTTTCTTTCAAAAGTCAAACCCAGAATGTTCTTTTGGTCCCTGGCACTTCCCTTTGGCATTCTCATCTGTCTTAAAAGTTTTAACCATCCCTGTGCTTGACATCCAAATACTTAACAGTCTTGCTGTGTAGTGAGATACATTTGCTTTGTGCTATTTTATATTTTTTGTGCTTTCCTAAGTGATTCTTCTGGAAGTTTCAACAACATCAGGTGTTTATAAGTCTCATACCACAGTACACTTGAAAAGTACATTTTTTTTATTAATGTGATTGGGATATAGATTCTAGTAAAGAGTTCAACGAAGGTGATTGTTATTAATAATAGACTGTAAATGAAGTAGAAGTTATTTAATAATTAATATTGTCAAAGTTTAACTTGGAAACTCGGAAAGACTATAATGTTAATATATTAACTGAAGAAGGCAAAGGGTTGCAAACCTTGTGGAGACCAGTTGCAGTATCACCAGTTCAGAGGAATCTTTAGCAGTCTTTACTGAAAGTAAAGGTATGGTGATGCATTGTCATTGAAGAACATACTCCATCCCATGCAGACTGTGTTCTATGTTCGTATGGGTCATTTCCATCATGGAAACTTCATTTCCATGAGCCAGGCAGAAAGTTTTCAATAAAACAAATGGAGAAATGAAAATATAACCACCACCCCATTTTAATGAGTGAAATGTAAATATATTTTATTTTAATGTTAAGGTGTTTGAAAATAATGTGGGTAATAAATGAAAGCGAAGAAGGTATTCATTGTTCGGGAAGACTGCTTTCTACAGACAGTCTTGGCTCCTTTTAATAGATTGTTTGTAGAAGTCTCACAAGGACCATAGGCAGAAGAAATATGTGAAGGAACGTTAGAATTTTACACATGTTCTGAGTTACTAGGTATTGCACTATGTGCATATAATTTGGGGTGGCTGAGGAATGGAGCTGGGAGTACTTTTAAACTTCTTACTTTTGTCCACTGATGGCTTAGAGAGTTGCTTTCAAAAGCTCAAATTTTCTTACTTTAATAGTTTGCTTTCCTTCAAAATAATTCTTTTAACATTTTTATTTATTTTTTATTTTATGTGTGTAACTGTATCATATGCATGTATGTAAATATACCCATGTCGGGAAATGCCTGCAGAGGTCAGAACAAGACACCAGATTCCCCTGGAACTGGAGTTACGGATGGTTGCTAACTGCCATGTTGGAGCTGGAAATTGAACCTGAGTCCTCTGCAAGAGCTGCCAGTGCTCGTAACAGCTGAGCCATCTCTCCAGCCCCTTCAAAGTAGTTCTTAATTATAGTGTTTTTATTTTAACCATTTTGATGAGGAATATATTTTTAAATCACAAATTATACCAGATGTACAGATGATTTGAACTAAACACAAGCAAGAAATGTCTGGATACCTGCCACTTACTGATTTAGAATTTAAAATATTTGAAACACCATTCAACTTCCTGTCAATGAATCTTGGTGATACTTTTTTCTCCCTTGCTGCTTATCAGAGATATTTGCTCCTCTAAATGAAATGTGTTTTATTTCTAAGTAGCTTTTGATATTTTGAATACATGTGCATGTACTTCTAAAAGCCATATACCAATGTTTTCCTAGTTTAATTTCACAGATTTTACATAATATCATATAGCAATCTGCACACATGTCCTTTTCATGTGACACTATGCACACATGTACATTTAAAATATTTTATTATTTTTATTTTATATGTATGTGTGTATTGCTTACATGTAGGAAAGTGCACCCGTGTTGTGCAATGCCCACGGAGGACAGAAGAGGCTCTCAGATGCCCTTGAACTGGAGTTCCAAACAATTGTTAGCTGCCATGTGGGTGCTGGGATTCAAACCCAGGTCTTCTGTAAGAACAGCCAGTGTTCTTATCCTCTGAGCCATCTTCCCAGCCCCGCACACATGTACTTTTATGTGGATCTGTACACCCATATACTTTTTATGTAGTGCTATGCATACATGTATATTTTATGTAGCACTGTTCATACATATATTTTTGCGTGGCACTATGCATATATACACATTTATATAACATGTACTTTTTATGTGGTACTATGCACACATGTTCTTTTCATGTGTCACTATGCAAACATGTACCTTTTATGTGGCATTATAAATATACGTACTTTTTATTCGTTTAATGCTGAGCTTGGAAATGCCTGTGGACCTGCACCTCCACCAGTACATGTTATTAAGTTGCTTAAATGTGTGTAAATCTGATGAATGGAAAACTGGGCTTCATTGTGGTTTTGAGTTCCATTTCTATGAATATAAACAAGTCACCATTCTTTTTATGTATTTATTGACTATTTGTGTTTCTTTTAATTTTATAATTTTCTGCTAGATGGTATTCATTTGGGGAATATTTGATTTATTTTTTGGCAGTTTCGTTATGCACGCAGCACAACTCGATCATCTCCAGATCCTGCTATGCCTCTTGTCTATCACCTCACACCTCCACCTGCCCCTGAGTCTCCTCACAAGTTCTTCCCACCTTCATGTCCTCTTTTGCTTTTTATGACCTACTGAGTATAGTTAATGTTTTCTGCATGTAGATGGGTGTAGGGCGAGTCCACCAGAGCATGGGCAACCTACCAGCATCAGCGCCCCCAAAGAAATTCAGTCTCCCTTGCCCAGGCAACCATCAAGACCAATTATCTCCTCACTAGGTGTGGGCCCTCATGAACTTCTCTGTTCATGGCAGTCTTTTAAAAATGAGGTTCTTTTTATGTTCTAGATCAATCTTTTGACATTTATTTTGCTACAAATATCTTTTACTTGTTGGTGGCTATTTTTTTTTCTTTCACACTGTCAAATAAACAGATGGTCTTAGTTTTTATTTTATAGTACATTTTTCTGTATAGCTAGGTTCTCTCCTGAATTCTGTAATTTTTTCCCCTTTCTTACTGTGAAATGAAAAAGTTCTTCCTAAAGCACTAATAGAAGCTTTAGAATTCTGTTTTCCACATTTAAGTCTTTAATTATTTAGCTCTAGTTTTGCACGTCCTGTGAGAGAGTGATGTGAATTTTTTTATTCCACTATGGCAAAGTTAAATATGCAAGATGACTACACTAAGGATTCTCTTCTTTGGTGATTGGAATATGTTGTGTGATTATTGCCTTGGGCCTTTCCTTAGTCTTCTCTGTTTTGAGACAGGTATTACCTGGGAATAGTGAGTGCTTTGGGTTCCCTGTCTAGCCTTGCCCCTAATACATATCTTAATGCATTTTCTGTGGCTTAAATGTCATGCTGGTTAGATATTTCTAATAGAGATTCCTGAATTGGTGTGGAATTTGAAAACTGTAAATATCATTAATATTTCACCCTTCGATATGATGCTTGTCCTAGATTTTATACTTTAAAAAATTTATTATCTTTATTTTATTTTATGAGTGTTTTGCTTGATGTATTTAAGTGCATCTGTGTCATACAATGGCCATGGAGTTCTGAAGAGGGCATTGGATCCCCTAGAAAAGGAGTTAGGGATAGTGTTTAGCTGCCATATGGGTGCTGGGAACCAAACCCAGGTCCTCTCGTTTCTCTCCAGCCCCTATAGATGACTTTTATCAGATGTTTTTTAGTCAGTGTACTTTCACTCTGAATACACTGTGAATATTCTGTTATTTGAAATTCGTTTAGCACTTTAAAACAATTTTGTTTTTATTTTATGTGTATGAGTGTATTGCCTGCATGTATGTAAGTACACCCATGTCATGCAGTGCCTGTGGAGTCAGAAGGTGGTGTAGGATTCCCCTGGAACTGGAATTACGGATGGTTGTTAGCCACCATGTGGGTGCTAGGAACAGAACCTGGGTTCTTTGCAAGAGCAGTCAGTGATCTTAACCAATGGGCCATCTCTCTAGCCCATTTAGAACTTTTTAAAAGAGATTTTTATTCATTTTTAAAATTTTTTTTTATTTATTTTTATTATTTTTTTAATGTGTACAAGTGTATTGCCTACATGTATGTGAGTGCACCCGTGTCCTGCAATGCCGCAGAGGTCAGAAGAAGGCTTCGGATTCCCCTGGAACTGGAGTTAAGGACTGTTCGTAGCCACCATGTGGGTGCTGGGAATTGAACCCTGGTCCTATGCAAAAGCAGTCATTGCTCTTAACCACTGAACCAACTCTCCAGCCCTATTCATTTATTTTTATTTTATGTGTATGATAATTTCTCCCGTATCTTTTTTCAAAATAATCATTTAATAGATGCAATAAAAATTTAAAGTTTTTTTTGCAATATGCCTTGATGATAATAAAGTTAGGGTTTCAAGTTGGCTCATTGGGCAAAGGATCTTTGTACCATGCCTGACAACTTGTGTTCAAGAACTGTACCAACACACTGGCCACAAAGAAATGATTTTTGCAAGTTATTCACTGATCAAATATAAAATAAATGTGTAGAGGAAATTTGAAAGCCAGTTTTTTATTGTATTCATTCAACGTGGTGTATTTTGGGTGAGGGAGCGGTGAGGGAGAAATGAAGAATCTACCTGACCTTTGCTTGCTACATCTGAGCAGTGGCAAGTGGAGTGGCAGCAGGCCACTAGCAAAGGCATACACATTAGAACATACGGAACGTAAATACAATGAAAGTATGTTGAAGGATTTTATAAGTGTTATTAACTCTCTGTATGTTGTCTGTTTGAGACTGTGCTCGAGAGCACAGGTGCCCAAGAAATCCACAGGCATTGGATCTCCAGAAGCCTGTGTTACAGGGCCTGTGAGTTACTTGATATGGGTCCTGATCTCTGAACGTGGGTCCTCTGCAAGAACAGAAAGGTCTCTTATCCACTGGTTCAAAACTCTAGCACAGTAAATTATTTTTCAATTTCATTTTTATGTTTATGATTGTTTTCCCTATATGTATGGAAGTGCACCCATGCATGCAATATACAGGGAGGCCTGAAGAAACATCAGATAACCTTTACATAGCGTTATGGACAGTTAGACACCATGTGAGTGCTAGGAACTGGACCTATGTTTTCTGCTGGAGCAGCAAGTGTTCTTTTTTTTTAATTTTTACAAAAACTTTATTGAGGATTTCATACATGTATATAAGGTGTTTTGATCAAATCTTTGCCCACTTCCTCCCCTCCAACATTCCTCTCCTCTGAAGAGGTAACCCTAAAATCTTTTAAAGTTTAAATATAAGCTCCCAAATACTTTTGACATTTTTGCCTTTGGAACAGACTATGTTGCTAACAGGCCCAAGGACATATTGACTTTTAGCCAAGAAACTAGCTACATTTCTTTGGGGTCTTTTTACCCTAACTGCTTAGCCAATTCCTACCTCCTATTCTTATCACGCCATCCTCTGAAGGGGTTATCCAAATTGCCAGTAGGGAATAGGGACACCAACAATTCTGGCTTCTTCCATGCTGAACAGGGACACAGGGTGAGGCAATTGGAGTACCCCTTCAGTGGGTCTATCTAAAAGTCTCCTGCATCTTTATAAGTGCACCCATGGTGTACAATACTTGTGCAGATAAGAAGAGGATGTAGGATCCCCCTTGAACTAGAGTTATAGAAGGTTGTGAGCTGCCATGTGGGTGCTGAGAACTGAACCTGGGACCTCTGCAAGAGCAGTCAGTGCTCTTTCCAGTCCCTGGTTCATACTTTTATTGAAATGTTGGTGCTAGTTGCTTCCTTTTTATCTGTTAATATAGTTGACATCTTCTAGTATTTTGTGGCCCATTAGACCTGGGGTTAATTTAAATTTAGCTTTTGCATAATGCTCCTATTAATTGAATATTATCATTTTGTGCCAAAATATTTTGTCAGCACTTTTGCATATACTCATCTAGGAATTTTTTTTATCTTCTCATATTTTCCTTTCCTAGTTTTAGTATCATATTTATATTTGCTTCTAAAATGATTTAAAGAGCATTTTTTATTTTGATGTTCCCAGAAACACTGAGAAATAGTGGAATTACCTGTTTATTTCTTAAATAAGTTGTAGAATTTAAAACTAATACTATGTGGGCCTGAATTTTCTTTGAAAAAATATTGTATTATAAGTTAAATATATTGAACAATTATACAACTATTCATAACACCTAATTCTTTGTGACACATTTTTTCTAAGATTCCTTTTCATTTTATATTTTGTAATTTTTGATAAAAATTGTTTCAAAGAACGATTTCTTTGATTATTCTTAGTTCATTATCTAAATGTACAGCTCTTATTTTTTGGTGCTCTGTGTTTGTGTGTGTGTGTGTGTGTGTGTGTGTGTGTGTGTGTGTGTGTATGCCCAAGCACAAGCACATGAGTACATTAGTGACTAGGAGTCCCATGTATGCACATATAAAGGTCAGAGGTGGACGCTGTCAGGTATCTTACATTACTTTTGCTCATCTTATTGTTTCTAGACAAGATCTCTCACTGTCCTGAAGCTCACTGTATTAGCTAAGCTACCTAGCCAATGAGCCCCTGGGATCCTCCTGTTTCTGGCTCCTAATGCTGGGGTCGCAGCACATGCAGCCATGCCTAACTTTTTACATTAATTCTGGAATTGGAACTCCAGTCACCAAGCGTGACCACCTAGGGCTCTTACCCACTAAGCCATCTCCCTAGGCCTTACTTTGTCATTCTTAAAAAGGAATTTGTTAAAGTGTGGTTAGGTTTGAGTCTTTAGAGTCCATTGCTCTTAAGTTTTATTATTGTTTTAACGTTCTTGGATAACTTTCTTGTTCTTTTTTTATTCATTTTTATTGTGTAATAGTAAACCTGTTGTTTTCTAATCTATTTTCTCTATTCATGTATATATATGTTTGTGTGTGTGTGTATGTATACATATATGTTCAAGCCACATATAATGAATTGGGTGTATAATAAATGTATTATAAATTAAACTCTGTAAATGATGTGTTTTATTTCTTTCTGATCTGTGAGATTTCAGATTCATATTTTTAAATTTCCAAACACATGGAGGTTTTCTTGTTCTTGCTACTGATTTCTAACCTAGCAGCTGATTGACCAGTGAATAGACTCTAATCTATTAAATCTTTAAAGGTTTGGATTTTTTCTCATTTATCTTCATAAATTAATTTTATATGTGTGAATTTAAGTGTACTCTTCAAATGTGTGATTCAATGTTCTCCACAGGAACTAGTCAATTAAATCTGTTAATTGTGTTGATCACATTACCTACATCATTTATGGTACATCAGCTGTGAATCTGTCACTATCTCAATGATGATAGGTGGAATTCTTTTAGCTTATCCTGATGTTTCTGCTCATTTTTGCTTTATATATTTCATGGACTATTGCTATATATTAATTTAGAATTCATGTATATTTGTGATGACCTATTTAACAAAATATTTTGCCTTATAATTTAGATAATAATATATCAGTATTAATATGTTAATATTTTTATTTTAATCTTTTTTTCTTTCATTTGGATTGATTGAAATTTTCTTTACCTGTCTAAAGTGTTGGTGATTATTCACTTGGTTTTTTTTTTATAGTCATGACCATAAAATTTTAATATTCATGATTAATATTGTTAAATACTAATCAGTATCTTCAACAATGAGGGCTTAACAGCATTTTAATTAATTGCCTACTCCCAGAATCCTATTCTTATGTCCAACGTTCTATTTAAATTTTAAATGCTATGATTATACATTGTTGCTGCTTCCTTTAATATTTAGTTTTCTTTTAAATCAGAAGCAAAAGTATATGTAAACTTCTACATAGTTTATTAATTTTAAAGGAATTATTAATATTTTCATATACTTTTTATTTTTTTTCCAAACTACTTATAACATTTTTGCGTATGTTTGTGGGTGTGCATGTGAGCTTACATGCATGTTCACATGGGTGTGGATGTGTGTGTATGCACTTGCATGCACATGCATGTGGAAGCCATGGCCTACACCCACTCTAATCTTTGATCCCTCTTCACTATATTTTATTTATTAGCTTGCTCTCTGGGTCCTCTGTCTCTACCTCCTGAGCTCTGGGATTAAATGCATTTCTGCCACTGTTGACTTCCTTTATACTGGATTCAGGGGATCCAAATTCCAGTCCTTACGCTGTGTAGCAAGTGATTTATCCACGAAGCCATCGCCCAGCCTTACTTTGGAGTTTTCCCATGCTGTTTTGATATTTATCTTTGTTTTCCTGAATTACATGCTCACATTTTCAGTTGTTGATTTTTTTTCCTTATTTTTTCTGTTCCTTTTTTTTTTTTTTCATTGTAAGCATTTTCTTTGCATCAACTCTGACAACTGGAGCTGCAACACTCTGCAATGTGAGAGTGCATTGAAATGGGGATTATAGAAAACAGCTTTACAAAAGCTAAGAACTTTTACAAAAGCACAAAATTAAATAGTCACATGTGCTTGTATTTTGCCCACCCTACCCTGACTCCATAGTTGCCCCGGGTGATTAGACACTGAGTTTCTAGACCTGATCCAACTGAATTTAAACAGAGAATAAGAATGTTGTCTTCCTGTGTTTGAAACTGAGAATTAAGGAAAAGGTTGGAGCCTTTTCTGATGATTCATATTTGAAAATGCATCATCTCAAGCCATGTTACTGCAGGATTTTATTAGACCTAGTTCTACTTAGTTCAGTATTCCTTATTGACATTATTACAACTTTGTAAACATTATTCAAAGCTGAGTTTAATGACAAAATGTTATTTTGAATATTTTCTCTTTCATATATATTTTTATTTCTCCCAAATTAGTAATCTTAGCATATATAGAGAGTAAATAAGTAGAGGTAAATAATTGAAAGAAAGAAAAAAATAAAGAGCCAGCTAAAATGAAGGAAGAGGGAGGAGGAAGGGAGGGAGGAAAAGAAAGGGAAAATAAAAACATAAAAGCAAACTCCGGAGAAGCCTAGCATTCAGTAGTTACTCAGTCTGCAAGGCTGTATGGCTCAGCAGTCCCAATATGGTGCTAATGGCCTACTGAAGACTGGTCTTCAGTTTACTTAGGAAGCCTGAAAACAACAAAATAAAACAAAAAATCCATTTGTAATAACAGTGAAGGATGCCACAGAATGGAAGGCAAGGCAAAAAGTAAATTTCCTTCTTTCACATCCTTTCATCTGGACTGCCACCAGAAGGTGTTACCACAAATAGGCTAATCCTGTGATTTGTCACAGAAGTGCCCAATGACTTGTGTTGATACAAGATCCAGTCAAGTTGACAACTTAGATTAGTCATCAAAGATACTTTATCAGTTTCCTTTTCTTAATGAAATATACCCTAGAGCTATTTGGAATACACTAACTTAGACTGATTTTCCTGCCTATTGGTGGGGTATGTCTTCCTGGAAATAAATATCTATTTTACATACCTCATTTTTTGTGTTTTCCTTGCTCCTAATGTGCGTGGTTTTAGAGCACTATGAACTCAGGTATCCCAAGAAAGAATGAATAATCCATGTAATTATTCTAACTACCTAGTCTCATCTGTGCTAAAATTGTACTTGACAGAAACTTGTTATCCTGTGTTTGTTAAGTCATTTCCTTCAGAACATTAAAGCTGCATCTAGCTAACTGGCTTCCTTTACTGTTCTTGAGAAATCAAATGCCATCAACATGCTGTCAATTAATGGCAATTATGAATAGATAACCCATTTAAAAAAATAATTTATTATTTGTATTTTATGTGTATGAGTGTATTGTCTGTGTATATGTAAGTACACCTGTGCCGTGCAGTGCCCATGGATGTCAGAAGAGGGTGTAAGATCTCCTGAAACTGGAGTTATGGAATGTTGTTAAGTGACATGTGAGTGCTGAAATGGTTTCAGATCCTCTGCAAGCCACTGTTTTTAACCGCTGAGCCATCTTCCCAGCTTGAAAGTTTCATTTTATTCTCAAGGAAATCCTGTGGGATTATATCTTTATTTCTAAGATTCTGAAATTTCATAACATAATTGGTTTGGCCAAATTTTGTCTCACATTTTAGTCACTCTGATATTTTCAAGCCATGAGATTTTTTTTTAAGTGGGGAGGGGTGTGGTTTCCTTTCCTTGGTTTTCTGTTTCCTATTGTATGTTATTGTGACTTGCATCTTGAGTCACTGAAAGGTGATTTTGTTTCCAACTTTCCCCCATCTTTCAATTCTCTCTCCTAATTTTGATGCTATTTCTTGGTAGATTGCTAACTCTTTATTTAAATAATTCTCTTGAAATTTTAATATCTGCCCTGACATTTTATTTTTCCTTAGCTAGGATATTTATTATTCATTTTTCAGTCAAAACCCTTCAGTTTTAAATTTTCATGATTGTGTTTTAAGATACATGATGTAGAAAGTAATTGCTCTGTACATTAACAATTATATTTGGAAACAAATCTATACTTATTTTATGTTGACCATGGTGGTACATGCCCTTAGTCCCAGCACTCTGGGAGGAGGTAGAGGCAGAGGCAGGAGGATCTCTGTGAGATCAAGGCTTGCCTGGTTTACATAGTGTGTTCAGGTCACCAGGGGCTACATGGGACCCTGTCTTTTTTTTTAATTTTATTGAGAATTTCATACATGCATATAAGGTGTTTTGATCAAATCCACACCCACTCCCTCCCCTCCATCACCTCCCAAATCTCCCCATCACTTTTTCCTGACTTCGTGTACCCAGACTTCCTCCCTTCCTCCCTCCCTCCTTTCCTTCCTTCCTTCCTTTTTAATGGCGGCTTTTTGCTACTCTAATATTCCCCCCTCTGAAGAGGTAATCCTAAAATCCTTTATGGATTACAGAAGAGCTCCCAAATACTTTCGACAACTTTGGCCTTTGGAACAGAGTATGTTGCTCAGAGGCCCAAGGACATTTTGACTCTTAGCCAAGAAACTGGCTACTTTTCTTTGGAATTATTTTACCCTAAGTGCCTAACCAATTTCTACCTCCTATTCTTATCACACCATCCTCTGAAGAGGTTACCCAAATTGCCAATAGGGAATCGGGAGGCAGACTGCTCTGGCTTCTTCCATGGGGAACAGGGATGCAGGGTGAGGCAGTTGGAGTACCCCTTCAGTGGGTCTATCCAAAAGACTCCCAAATTGCATAAGTCTTATCTGTAGGGAGAAAAGAATGTCCTTGACTGGCGAATAGGAGATGTGAAGGAGAAGTAAAGGCAAATGTAGTTAGCATTACAAGTTCTAGACAGGGAACCCGAAAAAAACATCAGAAAAGGGCAAATTTCAAATGTTCATATCAGAGTCCATTGGGATTTCTTGATGAGAGCCTCCATTGGGTTCCTCAGAAGGTAGAAACATCTAATTTTATTCCTCTTGGGCATAAGGCTCCATTGGGTTTCTGGGAGCTGAATGGGAGATGAGACCTTGGCGATTACAGTGAGTGTCTAGTGTCATAATTGTATTTAATCCACCCTGTTCTTCCTATATCCTTTGAAACATGTACATGGTAATCTGTAGTGTTGACATTCTCTTTAATGGTTTATCTTCTGGCGTGGAATATGGAGCTGCACTAGTCCTAGCTGGGTGAGACAGGGTGTCTGTATAAATGTATTCTCAGTTTAACATTTCTTTACTTCATTTCCTTTTCTTTTGTCCCTACTCCTTCCTTGTCTGTTGAGGACTCTGCGTATACATCTCACAGGAAAGATGATGGTCTTGTGAGCTTGAAAGTTATCTCTTTCCTTTATATCAAAGTCTTAATGCTGTTTTATCTGCTTTCGACCATTCAGACATTCCCACTGTTGTTCTGTTGTCCTGTCTTTGTAGATTTATGCCTTCAAAGTCATTTTCTGCCAGGAAGGCATAGTTTGGAGAATATTTCAGGACAAAGAGAGAAATAAAATGTTTGTGTTTTCCTTAGAATACTTGCCATATCACATCATTAATATACTCTGAGTTTTACTCCTTCTCTTAACTATTTCTGTTGCTCTGTCTGGCATTTGGGGGCATGTCCTTTCATTGAGATGTTTATCTTTTAGATATATGGTTTTATTGAATTTCTTCTGATAGTGGTCATTATTGACTGGTTTTGATTTTTCTTTTAAAAAAATCTTCTGTCTTTTGTCTAAATATGTATTTCTTTCACTCTCATTCAGGAAAAAGTCATTTTGTGGTAACCATAGTGTTAAAGTCCCAATGACTAGGGACAGACTTTCTGGGTTTGAGCTTCCTTCTCGCACTCACCAACCTTATGGTCTGGGAAAAACGGAATCCACTTTGCTTTAGGTTCTTCATCTATAATGCTAGCACAGCAGAATTGGTCTCATCAAGTGTGAGGGTAGATGAGGTCATGCAGGTGAAACTCCTACAGGGTGCCTAACACATGATGCTGAACAGGGCCACACCACCTGAAATTTCTACATGGTTTAGAGCATGGTTCTTAGGATGTGGATGTCGTAAAAATTTGGGGAAATTTCTAGGTCTTATGCTTCTCATTTTCCTTCTCCCTGGGTTTCATTTTTGATGCCTCTGGCTTTCTGCTTGAATACATTCTAAGTGTTCCTGTTTTCTCTTCCTTTCTCTTTGACCCTCTCCTTTGTGTTTTCCTCTCTATGCCTCCTTTGTATGCTGCAGTTGTCTCTTTAGTTTATAGCTTGTCCTTCATTCATTAATTGCCCTCTGATTTCTGCCTCACTTGTTATTAAAATGAACTTTAGATATGTAGCATTACTGATTATGGTTTTCATATCTGGATATCCTGCCTGGCCACTTGCCATTATTCCTGCTCTGTGTTCAAGCTATCTCTTTCTCTCTTGCTGATGGTTTTATTTCTCCCCTCCCTGTCTTCTTTTATTATTTCATTAAGGTCTGAAGGGTTGGAAACTTTTATCTGTCACAGTGATGTTTTCCTAACTTGGGATACTGTGAGTGTTAACCTTTGCTTTGTTGATCTTCTGACTTCTGTTTTTACTGAATAATTCTGTCTTGAAATGTTTTTCATTTATTTACTTTGTGGGTAAGAGTACTTTGTCTGCATATAAGTATACTATGTGCATGCAGTGCCTGAGAAGACCAGAAGAGGGTATTAGTGTGGGTGCTGAAAACCAAACCTGCGTTCTCTGCAGAAGCAGCCAGTGCTCTTAACTACTGAGCCATCTCTCCCATCCCTAATTCTGTCTTTTTAATGTGAAATATGCACTTTCACAGATCTTCTGGCTGCCTTTGTAAATATGTGATTCCTATTGTTTTTGTTTTAAAGAATGTCCATGATCTATCAAAGATTATTGCTGCTGCCAGGAGCCTCAGGGTTATATCCAACCCAGGAGTCATTTCAAGTTGGTGCCATGTAGCTAACCATGTACACTCTGTCTTCATCCAGTAATGTTCTATACAGTCATTGCTAACACTGAAGTAGCAAATACTGATCTACCGCTCTCAGGAGAATGAAGAGTTAGCTTCCTGTGAACCTCACATTTTTATGAACCAAACAACACACATAATTTTGCATTGTTTAAAGAGAACTATGTTTTTCATTCAGGAGCACTGAACTCATGACCAGTGATACTGAAATTCATACCTGAACTTTGATGACCTGTCATTTGTAGTCTCTCCATGGGTTACATCACAGCCACAACCATGTTGTCACACACAGGAACACTAGACATTGTGTTTATTTCCAGTGTGTACCTGGGAGCTGAATTAAACAGATCAGTGACAGAAAACACAAATATCTGGAAATGTGACACTAAGTGCATGAAGAGAAGGACAGTCATTGCCAGTATGAATGATGAAACACAAAGTCAGAGAACCACTTCCTTCCTCCTTTTCTTGGAATAACCTGATCAGGAAACTCAGAATCTTCCATTCTGCATATGCCCATGAATAACTTATGCAATACAGATATGGGATCACAGATTTTATTGAGTAGATGATTTTTCAAGTGTGAAGTTGATAGATAAGGAACATTGACTGCATATTAAATAATTATGAAAACCTAAACCATGTGAGTTGCAGGCCGAGCAGATCAACACCCTGATTGAAATGCAGCAGATCTCCTGCATTCAATTTCATTTTACATTTTTCCAGTGACTTATAGTCAACTATAGACCAAAATATCAAATGAAAAATTTCAGAGCATGGAAAATTCATAGGTTTTAAATTCTGTGCCATTCTGAGCAGCATACAGTCTTGTGTTATCGTACTTGGGCCTAATTTGGACATGAATTATCCTTTCTCTAAAAGTTTGTTTTTATTGAATTTTTGTGTATTTCATATAGAACGTCTCAAACATTCTTAGTCTTCTTTATACCCCTGATCCCACTGGCATCCTCTCATATTCCCCCCACTGGAGTCCATATACTCTGTCATCCCTGTTAAGCCCCACTGTATCAAGTCAGTGTCCAAAGACATTCCCAGTGGATTCCATCCACTGAGGTCTAGTCAGCCTATCTAGAGTCCCTTATTTTAGGAAGATCAGCTCTTCTTCACCTAGCAGCAATCAGTTCCCAATACTTCTTCAGATAAGATTGGGGTCTGCTATTAATTTCCCCAGTTCTATGTTGGGTTTTTGTCTGCCTGAGTTTGCATGGGACTTTGGTACCATTGTCATAGTATCATATGAGCAAGTTCCCAGGAGATTTTAGGACTCTGTTCCCAAATGGTCATGCACCTCCTCCCCGGCTCTTACAGTCTTTATTCTGTGATGGTCCCTAGCCTTGGATGGGTTAAGTTTAATAAAGGAGTTCTATCCAAGGAACAACATTCAGCAGACTCTTGATCTCTGTGCTTTGGACATTTGTGACCTTTTGTGTTCCTGGCCCTCCATTGTATGAGGGAGCTTTTAGTATCTTCTTCTTTACCCCTTTTCTATGTTCCATGAGCCTTAGGTATAGAGATTGCATTGTAGATGTGTCACTTAGGCCTGGGCATTTCATAGACAGTGTCCATGTGTGACCAGTTGTGGTACATGGTAATAGTCTCTGGCTGGTAGAAAATGAGATTCTTTGATGAGTAGTGACTGTGATATTTGTCTGTAAATATAAGGATACATACTTTGTACATTGTATGAAATCACATTAGTCTAGGGATGTGACAGTCTTAGGCTTTTCTCTAAGACCTATGACCAATCCAGCCATAGTATTTCATTATGTTTAGATGTTCAACATTGTTGTTAATTAGGAAAATTCAAATTAAAATCACTTTAAGATTTCATCTTTCCTCAGTTAGACTGGCTAAGATCAAGAGAACAAATGATACCAAATATTAGAGACGATGTGGGGAAAGGGGAAAGTTCATCCACTGCTGGTGGGAGTGCAAACTTATGCAACCCCTATGGAAAGCAGCATGGGGAATTCTTAAAATACTAAAAGTGAACCTACCATATGACCCAGTGATACCACTCCTTGGCATATACACAAAGTACTTGTCCTATTGCAGAGACACTGGTACATCTATGTTTGTCGCAGCTCTTTTCACAATAGCTAAGATATGGAAGCAATCTAAGTGTCCATCAACTGATGAGTGGATAATGAAAATGTGATACACTTACACAATGGAGTTCTGCTCAGTGATAAGGACAAAATGAAAATTTCAGGTAAATGGATGGAGCTAGAAACTGTTATACTAAGTGAAGTAACAGACTCATAAAAACAAATGACATATGCTCTCCCTCATAGCACCAACTCCTTGTGAGTATGTATCCAGACATAACTGCAGGAACCAAAATAATGAAAAGGAACCAGGGTGGTAAAGGGAAAGAAAGAACCTGAGAGAGAACAGTAGGAAACAGATGTTACTAAGGGGAGAAATGGATAAAAATGAGGTTATTTAAATGGGAGGTGGGAAGGAGGATTATACAAGGAATCTTAGGGATAAAGTGTAAGAAGGAGCTCAAGAGAGGTGGGGCCATAGGAGACTGGTATTATCAAGGGAGAAATGGGGAAAATGTGTACACATTAAATGGGGGAAACAATGGCAGAAAAATTAGTGTGAGAGAGAGGAGAGATAAAAAATGCCTAGCTAGTTAAAAAAAACAGAATCATATTAGTCCAATATGATTGGTACACATACAATATCTATACATGAATCCATGTGTATAGCTAAAGACTACATAACAAGAAAAAGTGCCAGACAGGAGAAACCTTGCTTTGAGTTCTTGGCCAGGGTAGTCCAAGAGACCCCCAAAATTAGTCAGCTATTGCCACAGCCCTTGATGGCCTCCCAGAACTTGAAGGTAAGACCCTACTGCTGAAGACAGAACATACTTCAGAGACAGGATTTGGAGCAATAGAACTGCAACTGACCTGAAACCACTTCCCCTGAAGGCTAGCTCTCATAGCTTTGGATAGTGCTATGAAGGTGCTGAGGGAAAACATCAATTGATGGTCCAACACCAGCTTCAAGACTAAATAACCACATCAATGGCCAGCACAGCATCCATCATTGTTTCAGTAGTGTAACTTTTATCTTGGGGGCAATTAGCAGATGCCTAATTGGACTAAAAGTCCACTCAACATAAGGAAATACAAGTATGAATTACCCTTTTGTACAGTGTATCTACACTGTATATACTGCATACCCATTAGTAGTTGTCTTAATAATCAGATTGTTGGTTGGGCTATCCCAATGTTTGTGTGTGTGTGTGTGTGTGTGTGTGTGTGTGTGTGTGTGTGTGTAGCCACATATTTATAGAATTTAATATTATCTTCAATTCTGAATCATTGTGCCACTCATTTCCTCCCTCCTTTGCACTCCTGCTATCCCATCCCATGGAGAAAATTATGGACAAACATGTCCTAATACTTTCTCTGGATCCTTCAGATTCCCTTGGAAGTGGAGTTACAGATGATTGTTAGCCTCCATATGGGTACTTGGAATTGAACCCAGGACCTCTGCAAGAGCAGTCAGTGCTCTTAACCACTGAGCCATCTCTCCAACGCCAAGAATCCTTTTATTATATGCAATCTACAATATTAGTTACTGAAAGTAAGCTGCATGTAAGCAATGAAGAGCAGTAGAGTCTGGCATGGGCTGAGAAGCAATGTGCTTTCTAAAAGATGCGTCCAACTACTCATTTATGTTGTTTAATTACCTCTGGATTAATTTATACTGTAGTCTTGTTATCTCACCTGACTTATACATTCAGTTTTCTTCCTGCTCCATACCTCTACCAAGAAATATGTCTCCTTTACATAATTTTAATGTTCTTGATAGACTTGTTCATGTCAGGAGTTCCCTACTTTTGTATTGTTCATTTCTAAACATCAGTCATCCTTAATCTCTGTCTTTCTCTGATAACGGACGTCTCTTCGTCAATATAACTCTTGGTGCTTTCTTTCAGGCTGTAGAAACTAACCTCCCCTCATGTTCCACTGTCACCCTTTTTACAGGAGGCAGACTGCTCTCTCACTTCTCTTGCTTCAGTTTCCTTCTGGTTTGTTCTAATACTCTCTCTTTTCAGGGCCACACACCCTGCTATATGTCTCTGGTCTTTCCACATAAACCAAAATGAGTCTTTCAATTTCATTCTAGTAAGTTCCTTTTTTTTTTCCTTTTTGAAGACGCTAATGGCTTTACACAAGAATGAGACTAAGCTGCATCCAGAACCTTAGCTTCAAAGCCTCTTCTGCATGGTATAGGTAATCTTCTAGCACTCTCTGTGCTTTTGCTTCCACTCAGCTCTACTGTGCTTGTTCTTCATCCAAATAGATGCTGGGCATGTCCTCCCTCACAGCCTTTCCTGCCCATGCCTGTCCAATCACCCAGGCCACTATCAGTGTGACGACCTAGTAAGCATATACTTGCCCTCCTTGATCATTACCACATATTTTCTTTCTCTTTTGCTTACAAGGTTAAAACTTTACATTGTATACTAATGTATGCTTAGAATCTGGCAGGTGGCCTGGAATTTAACAAATGTCCATTCAATATCTGCTCAGTGGATGAAATAATGAATGAAAAGATGCAAGAACCATGTAATCAGAGATCAACACTTTTCAAGACAAAGCAGAATTTGTGATTTATCTGCAAAGCTATGGCGTTTTGGACTACATGCTATAAAAGCCAACTCTGCCTGCATTGAAGGCAGAGTTGTCTCACAGCCAGTACAGCCAGGGATCTCTGACCTAGACATCGGGAGTAGACATGCTATGAAATTAAAAAGATTTCATTAGATTATCAGTGATCCTTCTCTCCCTTAACAAGATACATATGGCAGTGTCTGCTGAAGCCGGAGTAGAGATTTTTTTCCTGCCCAATCAGTTTGTTATCTTTTTAGGTAAAGCAAAAATTGATCATGTTGCCCTGACAGAGAGCTTCTCCTCCCTAGTCAGCAGAGGCGAGGCTAATTTTCATTAGATTATGATATTTAAAACACAGTAAGACTTGTGAAAAAAAGTAGTAAGAATATTTAAACAAACATAGAAAATTTTAAAGATGAACCCCATTGTGGCTAGCTATTATCTACAAAGAGAAGATACCAAAGACTAATTAGCTAAACTCGGGTTATAATTAGTTGGACCCCAGTTCTCTGTGAGTTGTAGGCAATTCTATTTCTCATAGATAAACACTGCAGCTGAAAAAACAAGTTTCATCTTTGAACATCTGACTTTGATGAGGTTCAAAGCTGCTTTGCTCTGCCAGTCTAAAAACAAGTTCAAATTAAAACAAAGGATGAAAACTCAGTATGCCGTTCTTGCTTCACTGTGCTTTAAAAATATTTGAAAGTGTTATAATTAAGCAATGCCTTTTAATTCTATCACTTAAGACACATGTGATTTTTGTTTTGCTTGTTTGTTTTTGGTTTGTTGAGATAGGCTCTCACATTTAGTCTAGGCTGTGCTAAAACTTTCTCTGTTGCCAGAGCTGGCCTTGAACTCTCTGCCATCCCCTTGATTCAGCCTCTCTTGTCCTGGGATTGAAGACATAAACCACTACCCAGACAAAGCTTGTAATCTTTAAGAGGTGAGAGTCTATATAAGGCAACAATTTGTCAGTACTTTTTATCCTTTGTATTTTATACTTGTATAAATGAAATTCATTTGTGTTTTGAATCACAAATATCTGTAACGTATCTGAAGACAGGATATTCATGAGATCACAAAAACGTGTCCAATTCCAGCTTAGAGGAGTTATTTAATTTAGGAGATCATATTGACAGATGCCATAATTTAAACTTCTACTTAATTTTGTGTTTGTTTATTCACTTAGTCTTATAGCAAGATACAAATATGAAAAAATTGAAATGGAGTAGACAGTTAATGTGGCCGCTGTTTTCAAATTAATTAGAATGTTCTATTTTCTCTGAATAGCATAATGAATGTATTTCCATTTTAGGATCCTCTTTTGTGTCATAATCCTATAGAATATAGCATTATCTGAACCAATGAGATTGTTGGTTTAGAATCATCATTGCTTGGGTTTTCTTTACATAAAATATCCCATTCACAAGTTGAGAAGTATTCCAATTATGGCAGACTGTCTACCAGACTTAAGAGAGAATTTCTTACTGCCATATTATAATAATAATGGTGAGAAACCAGAAAAAGATGTCAGAATTCATACACTCTGTCAATTGTGTTAAGGCCTATTATGTCCCAGGTTAGTGTCCCAGACATTCCTCAGTTCATGTTTATCTACTGAGGTCTAGTTGGCTTATCTACAGTCCCTCACTTTAGAAAGATCTGGAAAGGTTTTTTGTTTTTTTTTTTTAATTTTCAAATTTTATTTTCAAGTTTTTTTTGTATGTGAGTGCACCGGGGTCATGTGATGCCGTGGGGGCCA